>NC_141895.1:25465516-25774405 GCF_030686135.1 Camelina sativa | reverse complement strand
ACCTAAATTCAAGAATCTTGAAGTATGTTGAGGAAGATATATAAGAAAAAGAAGGAGAAAAAATGATATAAATGAAGTAATATACGAAATGAACGCAAAGGGTTACTGACATGATTATGTCCTTTCTTTTAGCCGGCCACATAATATTTTAGTTAAGCGTACTAGTACTACGACTATTGAACAAGCATCAAACAAGAAAAAAGGAGTACTACTAATTAATAAATGAAACGAACACGATGCTAATATATAATCCTCCTACTGGTTGTTGAAGCCTACGAAATAATTTTAGCTGCTAGACTGAGAATCTTTTAAGCACTATTCGAATCTCACTCACCATCTGAAATTACTTTATGTTTTATTTATCATTGTACTTAACGCTTTTTGGTCCAAGACCATTCAATTAATAAAGAAATCCCATGATATTTGGTTTCTTTGTGTACGGTTAGCTTTTACAAATGTATATAGAATTGCCGCATGTATAGCTTACCTACCATTTCAAGCTCAAGTTGAGCATTTCTATAATAAACAAAAGGACTCTAGACACACTTTCATGTAATTCACTAAAATCTCTATGATCTTGTAAAGTTCCCGATCGAGACCCTTGATACACAGAGTTTTAAACCCTATTTTCCTACTGCAAGTGCACAGCAAAGAAGTAGTACTTAGGGGTCGAATCCCACGAAGACCAAGTTTTACTCTATGATTCTATTGGTTCAATTTCAAGCTAAGACAATTCAAAGTTGGTTTTTGGTAACAATTAAGCGATTAAAAACGGTATAAAAAGGCAATAAACAAAACACTAGATCAGGGGTGATTCTCGGGAATTTCAGAGATAACAACTAAACAACTATTCAGGGCATAGATTAAGTACCAGTCTAGAACTCAAACATAAATATAAACTGATCCACTGTCGTGGCATCAATAACTCTATCTGATCGATTCTGTGCGGAAACGCGGAGCACGTGCTCAGACATCCGGAGCACATGCTCGGCGGTCCATAAACCCTAAACTGTCGTTTGAGCCCAGAATCACAGACAAGCATTAAAGAACAGGAATGATAAGTTCACAAATCACCTACACATCAACTTTCGCAGGTCTAGAATAATTTGCCCACTAATGTCTTTTCTAGCAACCTATTACACTTTTGATGAATAGATAAACCTAGAATCATAGATTGGGTGATCAAATCAACCTAAGCATTAAGTCTAACAATAGTGAAGACAATCGATTATATAAAGCCCTATTTGTGTTCTGTTGCTAACCCATGAAACCCCTTTGAAACCCCCTAATCTAGCAAAGAAAACTACTCAGACATAGAGAATTGAATAGCCAACATAGATGAGAAATTCAATAGCATAAAAATAAAAAGGGTTCAGAGAATGCTTCACAAGGTAGCCGCTCTTCCTCTCCCTCACAAAACGTCGCTCAAAATCCTCCAGAAAAGAGTATATTCTGTCCCCTAAAAACCCTAGGTTAAATAGCATACAAGTGGAGAAAAATAAGGAAAGAATCCAAATTCAAATCTTCCTATTAAAAATCGATATCCTCTCTCTTTCTCTCACAAAGGATCGCCCAAAATAAGGGGAATTAGGCAGGGAATCGGCGCCTAGATGCTTGCCACATGTCGTCATGAATCCGTAGAGTTGGGAGCATGTGCTCGGAAATCGAGAGCATGTGCTCCTGGGTCTAAAATCAGCTTTTCTGCTCCAATTCAACTCCTTTCTGCTCTGATTGCTCCTACTGTTCCAATCCTTGCTTTTAGCTTCCTAGCCTCGTATTATAACCTGAAAAGGACTCAAACAACTACAAAACTATCAAATAAACAGGGTCAAAGTGAGTCAAAACCGTAACATATCAACTCCCCCGGACTTAGATCTTTGTTTGTCCTCAAACAAACTCAAACCAAGCACCAAGAGAGCCAAGGTGGGAACTCGCAAAAATCTTAGAAACCGTGAGTAGACCATGACCTGCATACCACATGTGTTAGAACAAGCTATACCAAAAACTTCTCCAGCAAACATCTCCAAAACCAGAACCATAATTGGCAATCAAACCCAGGAAAAGATCACTTTCCAGACAAAGACTCTTTACATTCAGTTAAAATTGGCGTGAGCTTCTCATTAAGGGCATTAAGCTAGTGAAATCGAGGCTTGGTAGATAAAAGGCTGTTTTAATGGTGGAGCTATAGAGTGTTTAGGGGTTACCATTACTTCGAAAGAGATGCAGGATATCGCACAAAATGGTAAGAGAGAGTGGACTCATTGATGTCCACAACCTCTAATCGCTCTCCTCTTCTTATCTTCTCAAACTCAGCCTCTCTTTTCTCCTCAGGTTACAACGCATGCTCGGGGGTGTGTAACACTAGCTCTGGTCCCTTTCCATCATCCTTAATCGTTTTTTTTTTTTTTTTTTTTTTTTTTTTTTTTTAGATTAGAAATTGAAGGATGATGGGGGATCTTCTTCTGATATTGCCCCTGGAGCATGCGGACCGTATCCTAGGCTCTCTCTCTGCTCAAAACAACTCGCGGACTCGGATGTATATAATTTCGGAGCAGGTGCTCGCTGGGTTGGAGCACGTGCTCTGTCCGTCCGGCTTTTTCCTCTTTGGTTCTCCAGCAAGAGCGAGTTAGAGATTGTGTCAGTCCTGCTCTCCCTGACCGTTTTGCACATAGCTGCACAGAATGAGAAAACAAAAATACAAGTGCAAGTGGTTTGAAAGGAGGTTAGGCTCGGGGTGGGTACTAACTTAAAATGAGCTAGCTATTCAGGATCAGCAAGATTGGCAAAATGAATAAGAAGTCCTGAATATGTGACACGTTCCCTATCCTAATGCCCAAAACGAGAAGAATTTAAATCCGATTAGGTTCCAATAAAGTAGAGTCTAAGTCTTTCCGGTGAAACCTTAATGGGATGAAGCTTTTCTGGCCAGGAGAAGGGTCCGAATGTGAAGAGGTATTAGCTCGTCTCTGTACTCTTAGTTCTGCAAAAATAGTCACTAGGAAACGGTCAAACTCACAAATGGTTAAAAACATCACAGATTTCGGTCCTAATTCCCACAAGTTTTGGTTCGACTCACATGACAAACTGACTCAATAAAAAGAAAAATAAAGAAAACAAAGGTCATAGGTGACCCTCCCCCGGACTTACTTCACACCGTCTCCGGTGTGAAAATAAGCCAAAGAGAGACCTAGACAAGAAGAAAAATAAAGATAACAACAAAAAATGAAAAGAAAACAAGGCGGATAGGACAATGATGGTGTGTGTAACCGTGCTCAGGCGTCGGAATCGTCTGGGCTCTCGCTCTCTGAACGGGCAAGGTGGCGCCTTCGACGTGGTGGTCTCACCGGTGGGCTTGGGTCTGCGGCGGTGGTGGTGTGGTGGCAGCAACCGCGAGATAGTGTCGTCAGGATCCTCCGCATCAAGCTGTTGTTCTTCTGCTGCGACTCGACCATCCATCTCCTGTATTCAGCGGTATCGGGCTCATCAGATATCGGTGGGAGATCAAACTCACCCTGAGGATCGGATGATGTGAATGGTGGAACGCTGTCCTCGCGGTGGTGGGATGAGCTAGCAAAGTCCGCTGGTGGCGGATCAGACTGGGTAGGTGGAGGAGGAACATCTCCCAGAAGCAGTGGGGCACGGGAGAAACGCAGATCATCCACCGTGGCTAGCTGCGTAAGCTCCGGAGCTGGGAGGCGAATGCTCCCCTGATTACCGTCAGGGCCACCGTACCGGTATGTGTAGAAGGGGTTGGCTAACTGGATGACTCGGGAGTGGACCAGATGCTGTATGTCAATGCGCTCCCTCTGCTCTACACGAGAATACCTCGTCAGATCGATCCGCATGTTCTCAAAAAGATGAGTGAGAAGGCTGCCAATCCTCTCGGTACGGCCAGAAGTCTTGTGCTTAGCAGCACAGATCGTCTCAGCAAAGTGCATAGCCATGTTGCACCGCACGTCAGATGGAGCAGGTGCGCCAGGAAACAGAGCATGTGCTTCGGGTTCCGCGGGTGTCAAAAAGCTGCACCCCAAGTACAACATCAGCAAATTGTCGTGGTGGACCTTGTTCCCGATGTCACGGTTGAAGACGAGGTTGCTGAAGACGCGGGAGGCGATCCTGACTGCGGGATGCGAGATGCTCGTCTGGCTGGCCTTGTTGGAGCGGTAGGGCCCCGAAGCTATCAAGCTCCAAAAGGTGGCTGCCTGTGGGAACTTCCTCGGGAAGCTCATGTTCTCGTCCTCGAGATAGAACCCGTAATGGAGGCCGAAATCATGCAGGGGCAATTCGTAACGGCGCCCGCCAGCCTTAAAAGAGAATGTGGCGCCGGCGATGGATTTCTTCTTGGGGTCAGCGTGTGTGAGTGTGGCGGAGGCGAGGCACTGGCGGACCAAGTCAGGGTATAAGTCTCCCTCCCAAGTGGTAAAGATCCCAACACGCGCTTGGCACAATATCTGGTAGACTTGGTCGTGCAAGCCGAGCATCTTGAGCGTGTCATCACAAAGAGTGCGGGTGGGCTCGATCTTTACGGACAGCAGCTTGTTGTATTGGTTGGCGTCCCTCTGATCCCAAACCGTGTCAGATTCGGCGGGTAACAAGTCATCGTTCAAGTTGAACGGTTCTCCCTCGCACCGTGGCCACGGGAATGATTGTGAATCGTCGGTCGGTCTCTTTGTTGTGCTCTTTCTTCCTGAGGTAGAGCGTCTAGGGGCCATCTGTACCTCGAGTGTGTGCTTAAATGGACTAGAGATTGAGGATTGTGGTGGATAATGAAGCAATCTAGTCTCAAAAATCACTAAAATCGGTCTAGTTTTGAAAGAGTTAGCAATGGGAGAGAAAGAGAGCTTCGACGGCGACGAGGAGAAGGAGAGAAGAAAAAAAAGAAAGAAGAAAAGAGAGAAGGGTTTGTGATTTGGTGGGTTACCTGGGCCTGGGCCTGAAATTCATTAACTTACCTGGCCCAATCGCTCTTCTCTGTTTCTTCTTTTGTTTTCAGTTTGCCGAGCATGTGCATCTGGTTGCTCGCGTCCGCCGAGCATGTGCTCCGCATCTTCCCCTTTTTTCTCAGTTCGCCGAGCATGTTCACCGGGTTGCTCGCGTCCTGCGAGCATGTGCTCCGCATTTTTTTTTTTTCAACATTCCTGAAACCAAAAAGAGAAGAAACAAATCCTAAAAAGAAACAGAAAAAGAAAAACTCAGCAATATATATCTGGTGGGTTGCCTCCCACCCAGCGCTTGTTTTAAGTCATTAGCTTGACTCGAAAGCTCCTTAGGCAATAGGAGGGTCGCCTAGGGCGAAGGTTTCACCCCTTGCGTGCTCAGAGGCGGCAAGATATGGTTTCAGCCTCTGTCCATTCACCACAAATTCTCCTCCTTTTGTGTCCAGCAACACAACAGCCCCATATGGTCTAATCTCCTTGATGGTGAAGGGTCCGGACCATCGTGATCTTAGCTTTCCGGGAAACAGTTTCAGCCTAGAGTTGAACAACAAGACTTGATCATTAGGAGCAAAGGTCCTAGTGAGGATCCGCTTGTCATGGTAGGCTTTGGTACGCTCCTTGTAGAGTTTTGAGTTTTCATAGGCGAAGTACCTAATCTCCTCTAGCTCATGCAGTTGCATCTTCCTCCTTTCATGGGCGCTCTTAGTGTCAAAGTTCAGCATTTTCACTGCCCAAGCAGCCTTGTACTCTAGCTCAACTGGAAGGTGGCACGCCTTACCATACACCAAGTGAAACGGTGTAGTCCCCAGGGGTGTTTTGTAGGCGGTTCTATAAGCCCATAGAGCCTCATCTAGCTTCAGAGACCAATCCTTCCTTGTTGTGTTCACTGTTTTTTGCAAAATGCTCTTGATCTCCCGGTTAGAGATCTCAACTTGGCCGCTTGTTTGTGGGTGGTTGGTGCCTCACTCCATTCTTCTTGAGAAGACTCTCAAAGACCTTGTTAATGAAATGCGATCCACCATCGCTAATGACTACCGTGGACTCCAAACCGTGGGAAAATAACCGACTTCAACATCTTGAGCACGGTCTTTGCATCATTATTGGGGCTGGCCAAAGCTTCTACCCATTTGGACACGTAATCGACAGCCACCAATATGTACTCATTGCCGAATGAGTTCGGGAAAGGTCCCATGAAGTCAATTCCCCAAACATCAAATACCTCAACCTCCAAGATGAAATTCTGAGGCATTTCACTCCTCCTGCTGATGTTCCCTTGTCTTTGACATGTGTCGCAAGTAGACACAAACCGCTGCGCATCTCTGAACATGGTAGGCCACCAATAACCCGCTTGAAGAGCTTTGGACACGGTTTTGAAAGTAGCGAAGTGTCCAGCATAGGGTGAGCTATGGCAATGAAACAAGACTCCAGGAACCTCCTCCTCAGTCACACACCTCCTGAAAACACCATCCGAGCAATGCCTATAGAGGTAAGGCTCATCCCAAAAATACCGCTTTATGTCTTTTAGGAACTTCTTCTTCTTGTTCCCCACAAACTCAGTGGGTTCTTTCTCTGCTGCTAGGTAGTTTGCATACTCTCCAAACCAAGGAAAACTCGGCTGTTTGTTGGTATCGATTGCCTTGCATGGGGTTTTCGGAGCGTGTGCTCCCAGGTGGAGCATGTGCTCGGCGGGATCAAAGATGCCAATCGAGTAAACATGTTCTTCAGGAAGGCTATCATCCAAGGGTAGCTCTTCTTCATTCCTCATTCTTAACAAGTGATCTGCAACTCCGTTCTCAATACTCTTCTTGTCTTTAATCTCCAAGTCAAACTCTTGAAGCAACAAAATCCAACGGAGTAGTCTTGGTTTTGCATCCTTCTTGGTCAGTAGATACCTCAATGCTGCATGATCAGTGTGAACAACCACTTTGGAACCAACAAGGTATGATCGAAACTTCTCAAAAGCAAACACAACCGCTAAAAGTTCTTTCTCGGTTGTAGCGTACTTGCACTGAGCCTCATCCAAGGTGCGGCTGGCATAGTATATCACGTGCAGCTTCTTGTCTTTTCTCTGTCCCAGAACCGCTCCCACGGCATAATCACTTGCATCAGTCATGACCTCAAAGGGAAGGTCCCAATCTGGCGGTTGTACAATCGAAGCGCTAACCAAAGCTCCTTTGATCGTGTGAAAGGCCTCCAAGCAAGCAGAATCGAAATCAAACTTCACTTCCTTACATAACAGCTGGGTAAGTGGTCTTGCTATCTTGGAGAAATCCTTAATGAACCGTCTGTAGAAACCGGCGTGGCCAAGGAAACTGCGGATTCCTTTTACCGAATTAGGCGGTTGTAAACTCATCATCACCTCAACCTTGGCTTTGTCAACCTCAATCCCCTTTTCAGAAATCTTGTGTCCCAGCACTATCCCATCTCTGACCATGAAGTGGCATTTCTCCCAATTCAGCACCAGATGTTTGTCTTCACACCGCTGCAACACCCTGCAAAAAATTAGACAAACAAACAGAAAAGGAGCTCCCATAGACGGAGAAATCGTCCATGAAAACTTCCATTATATCCTCAATCAGGTCAGTGAAAATGGACATCATGCATCGTTGGAAGGTCGCTGGTGTATTGCACAAGCCAAACGGCATTCTGCGGTAAGCAAAGGTGCCGTAAGGACATGTGAATGTGGTCTTCTCTTGATCGTCGGGATGGATTGGGATCTGAAAGAAACCTGAATAGCCATCTAAGAAGCAGTAATAAGGATGGTTAGCCAATCTCTCAAGCATTTGATCAATAAAAGGCAAAGGAAAATGATCCTTACGGGTCGCAGCATTAAGTTTTCTATAGTCTATGCACATGCGATGTCCCGTAACTGTCCTAGTAGAAATCAACTCATCCTTATCATTCTTAACCACTGTAATTCCACCTTTCTTAGGGACTACATGAACTGGACTAATCCAGGAACTATCAGAAATAGCATAAATTACACCCGCATCTAGAAGTTTCATTATCTCTTTCTTAACAACATCCTTTAGATTCGGGTTCAACCTCCTCTGATGTTCTACCGAAGTCATTGATTCATCTTCTAGATGTATCCTATGCATGCAAAGTTCTGGTGAGATTCCTGGGATGTCATCTATTGAATACCCTAGAGCATTTCTATACTTTCTAAGTTCACAAAGGAGCAAAGCGGTCTCTACATTGTTTAGTTCAGAATTCACTATCACGGGGTATGTAGAGTTAGGACCTAGGAACGCGTACCTTAGCCCGGCTGGAAGTGGTTTTAGCTCTACCTTTGAAGCTCTTAACTCGCTCCAAGGACCGTCCGCTGACTTCACCGGAGCATGTGCTCCGGAATCCGGAGCAGGTGCTCCCTCGGCGGATTCCTCCCCTGATTGGTTCTCATCGTCTAGGCTGGCGTAAGCTACCAGTTGCTGGAACCGTGTACCTGCATCCAAAATGCGTGTAAAACCATCAGCTTCCTCATTCAAGAATCCATACTTACCCTCTGCCTTTGTCAAGACAACCTCCAACGGGTTGAGAGTGAGAACTTCATCGGTAACCTCATGTGCAACCTCTGAACCATCATCAACCACAAAAGTCTGACCATCAATCATAGGTTTCTTGAGCAGCTTATTCATCTCAAACCTTGCGATCATATCCCCCAGCTGGAGATCGATCGCTCCCCCTTGCACATCTATAATCGCACCAGCTGTGCATAAGAATGATCTACCTAAGATCAGGGGGTCACGTGGTTCTTCTTCAAGTTCCAGAACCACAAAGTCTGCTGGTATAAGCGTGTCCCCTATCTGGACATGTAAATCCTCCAACACTCCTATGGGGCGCTTGGTGGATCTATCCGCGAATACTAACGAAATCCGTGTAGACTTGAACTTCGTGTATCCCAGCCTTTTAGCCACTGAATATGGCATAAGGTTCACACTGAAACCTAGATCACAGAGGGAGTTTGCAAAAATCGTTTTACCGATTCTCACGGATAAGACAAATCGCCGTGGATCATCTCTCTTCTTTAGCACCTTGTTTTGCAGCACAGCACTGCACTCTCTTGAAACCATCATCACGTTCTCTTCCTCTGACACTCTCCCAGAAACTAACCCTTTCACATATCTCTTCAAAACAGGTATCATCTGAACAACATCAGCTAGGGGTAGTTTTACCGTCAATTCTCTCAACATCTCCTTGCACTTTGCATCCTCCAAATCCTTGCGAGATTTCTTAGGAGGAACAGGGTAAGGAACCCTAGGGGTGTACACGCGTGCAGGAGGTACCTCAGTAGGAACAGTCTGATCGGGAGTCGGGAGCACGTGCTCGCTGGATGGGAGCACATGCTCGCCGGATGCTTCGGCTTCTTTTTGACTCGACGGTGGAGTCTCAGCAGCATGTTGAGGAAGGTATTCTTCAGCAATACCCTTGCCCTTGTCAATCCTAGCGGATGGTGCTTCTCTAGGGGGTAAATTCTTTCCTCCCCTTAGCTCAATCGCATTTACATACTCGTTCCGCGGGTTTGCTTCCCCTTTTCCGGGCAGAGTCCCAGGAGTTCTTTTCACGGCTTCAGCAGTCTGTGCAACCTGAACATCAAGCTTCTTCACATGTGACATTACTGCCTCATACTTCCCATTAAGGTCATTGTACATGGTATCGACCTTAGTGTTGATTTCCACTAAAGCTTTTTGTTGATTCACCAAGAGTTGTTGCATCATGTTTTTCAGCTCATCCTGAGAGCTGCTAGCAGATGAAGGCCCCAACTGCTGGTTGGTGTAAGGCAGTGCTTGCTGAGCGCTTGTATATGCCTGCTGGTTCCCCCCTTGGAAACGGTTTTGAGTGGGCACAAACTGTTTGCCTTGGAAGTTGTTTGAGAAGGTTTTCTGATAACTCATCTGATTCTGAGCTCCTTGCTGCGGATACACCTGACCCTGAGGATTCTCCACGTTGGTGCTTCTGTAGGACAAATTCGGATGGCTTCTGTAGTTCGGGTTGAAACCCCTGTTCTGCACAAAACCTTGCCCACTCACATAATTAACCTCCATTGTTTCATCCTCTCCATCACAAATCTCCTGAGCTAGCGGCATGTCTCCGGTCTCATCGACAAAATGGACAGTTTTCTGGCTCCCCTTCAGAAGAAGGTTCACCTTGGCTGTCAACTCATCAATCTTTTGCGTATCAACACTGTTGACCTTCACGGACCTGTCATACTCAGGGGCCTTGTTGCTGGAGCTTGCAGCTAGGTTCTCAATCAACTGATATGCTCCTTCCTTAGACTTTGTCATAAAATCCCCATTGCTGGCCGAGTTGAGAACGTTTCTGTAGTCCCAGTTAACTCCATCATAAAAAATGCCTAGAATCTGTTCATCAATGAATCCATGGTGCGGACACTCTCTTTGTACCTCTCCCAAGCCTCGCAGAAGGCTTCTCCAGTGTGCTGTTGGAACGATGAAATCTTGTTCCTGAGGG
This sequence comes from Camelina sativa, assembly GCF_030686135.1. Lineage (NCBI taxonomy): Eukaryota > Viridiplantae > Streptophyta > Magnoliopsida > Brassicales > Brassicaceae > Camelina > Camelina sativa. Next base: position 25,763,999 of record NC_141895.1, on the reverse strand, counting down.
CAGCGGTCTTAGCCTTGGTGTAGAAATGGTCCAGAAACGCAGACCTACACTGTTCCCATGATGTCAGAGACCCAGGTGGCAATGACTTCAGCCAACGTGAAGCTCTATCCGCAAGAGAGAAAGGAAAGAGCTTGCACTTCAGGAAGCCTGGCGGTATCCCATTTGAACCAGTGGTGCTACATATCTCCTCAAAATTCTCGATGTGGTCCATCGGAATCTCAGCTGGGAGACCGTGAAATAGGTGCTGCTTCACTAGAGAGATCATCTGTGGCTTGATCTCAAATTCTTGGTTCGGGTTGGTAGGAGGAACAATCACCGCTCGGTTGGTGTAGGACACATGCGGGTTATCCTTGTCCCCAATGGACGGTTGCGGCGGCGCGGCTCTCTCATGTTGAGCACGGAGCAACTGCCCCAACTGTTGTCGAAGTTGCTGCAACTCGGCAGCCATATCCTCATTGTTTCTGTTGTCATCCATGTTGACGGATTGAAACTTTCTGTTCTTGCGGTTTGTTCTTTCTGCCAAAGAGAGCTCTGCGGCTGACAAGGCAACTAGTTCTTCGGTGTTGTTTCTTCTTGTAGATCTTCTTGACATGCACCTGAAACACACGCAAAGAAGAAGCAGAAAGACAAATCAGTAAGGTCTTAGTCTAGTAATTTCGCCGAAAACCAAAGGTAAAATTTTGGTCCCCGGCAACGACGCCAAAAACTTGATACACAGAGTTTTAAACCCTATTTTCCTACTGCAAGTGCACAGCAAAGAAGTAGTACTTAGGGGTCGAATCCCACGAAGACCAAGTTTTACTCTATGGTTCTATTGGTTCAATTTCAAGCTAAGAAAATTCAAAGTTGGTTTTTGGTAACAATTAAGCGATTAAAAACGGTATAAAAAGGCAATAAACAAAACACTAGATCAGGGGTGATTCTCGGGAGTTTCAGAGATAGCAACTAAACAACTATTCAGGGCATAGATTAAGTACCAGTCTAGAACTCAAACATAAATATAAACTGATCCACTGTCGTGGCATCAATAACTCTATCTGATCGATTCTGTGCGGAAACGCGGAGCACGTGCTCAGACATCCGGAGCACATGCTCGGCGGTCCATAAACCCTAAACTGTCGTTTGAGCCCAGAATCGCAGACAAGCATTAAAGAACAGGAATGATAAGTTCACAAATCACCTACACATCAACTTTCACAGGTCTAGGATAATTTGCCCACTAATGTCTTTTCTAGCAACCTATTACACTTTTGATGAATAGATAAACCTAGAATCATAGATTGGGTGATCAAATCAACCTAAGCATTAAGTCTAACAATAGTGAAGACAATCGATTATATAAAGCCCTATTTGTGTTATGTTGCTAACCCATGAAACCCCTTTGAAACCCCCTAATCTAGCAAAGAAAACTATTCAGACATAGAGAATTGAATAGCCAACATAGATGAGAAATTCAATAGCATAAAAATAAAAAGGGTTGAGAGAATGCTTCACAAGGTAGCCGCTCTTCCTCTCCCTCACAAAACGTCGCTCAAAATCCTCCAGAAAAGAGTATATTCTGTCCCCTAAAAACCCTAGGTTAAATAGCATACAAGTGGAGAAAAATAAGGAAAGAATCCAAATTCAAATCTTCCTATTAAAAATCGATATCTTCTCTCTTTCTCTCACAAAGGATCGCCCAAAATAAGGGGAATTAGGCAGGGAATCGGCGCCTAGATGCTTGCCACGTGTCATCATGAATCCGTAGAGTTGGGAGCATGTGCTTGGAAATCGAGAGCATGTGCTCCTGGGTCTAAAATCAGCTTTTCTGCTCCAATTCAACTCCTTTCTGCTCCGATTGCTCCTGCTGTTCCAATCCTTGCTTTTAGCTTTCTAGCCTCGTATTATAACCTGAAAAGGACTCAAACAACTACAAAACTATCAAATAAACAGGGTTAAAGTGAGTCAAAACTGTAACATATCAACCCTCGATTTGGTCCCTCTATTTTCTGTCCATTTTACTAAATCTACATTTATTGGAAGATCACTTCGCTAATTAAAAAAAACACACATAACATTAATTATTAACTTATTATGTAGATGACTACAACACACAAAATATACTAATTTCTCCGAATAACATCCATAAACTACACAATGTTTTTTCAAATCATACTTGTTCCACTCAATTTTTTGTTTTCTTAATTTAACATACAAAAAATAACTTGTAACTACACTAAATTTCGTAAACTAGTTCGATTTTTGTTTTTTTTTGTCAAACACTAGTTCGATTTTTGAAGATCGTTAAAACCAGAATATTTCCGTTTTGAAACTCTTAGCCACTACTAATTAGCATTACTTCACTTAGAAAATGTAATTTTATTGTTGTTGGAGATGTTTCCAGGTCTTGTGTCTTCTTGAAATCAAATAATTTGATGATTCCGGCCAAGATTCTATATGATCATTCGGAAAAAATCATTGTCTTCTCATTCATGGTTGTTGCCATAACGTATGTTTTAAATACTTAAAAATCTTTCCAACCAAATAAAATCTTGGTTGAAAACGCTTTTAAGTAAAAAATTTTACATGTATAACAATTTGCGATAAGCCTCCATGTATAAGTTTAGACATGGCACTGGCTTCCGGGCACACGGAAACCAAAGAATGAAATCCAATCTCGATCAGATGAGGATTGAGTCAAGTTCATCCATAGCAATGGACCTACCCGTTTCTGATGAAACAATAATTTCCTCTATGATATTAATCATCTGAAACATCTCCAAAGCCCATCACGAATATATATAACTCCATTAGAATGCAAATGGATTAAATTTCACCATAAAATACCAATTATCTTTTATGGTTAATACTTCTTATGGCGCATTGACATTGTCGAAAATAGAAAAAACAACTTATAATGCGAATTTGCGAGCTTTTCTCAATTATTCGTTGTCTTAAGTTTGTGTATAGGAACTGTACATTAGTATTTTATAAATCTTCTATATATTGTTAATAATAATGCATCTTGCAGTATTCTTTATTGTCTTTTTCCTTCTCTTCTTAATCATGTAGATCCTTCTTTTACTTTGTATAGATTACTTATTCCTCAAATATTCGCTTCCGATCCGTCTAAACCTCTTACAAACAAATTAAAAGGTATCATAATATTACGTACGTAGTACAAACTTTTAGGTTTTCGTCCATGCAAAATAAGGTAAATGTATTCGTCAAATCAAGAAAGGGAGACATAAGGTATTCTAGAGTAGTGGAAGTGGAATCCAATATATTAGAAGATGTTCAGTTATTCTGTTGAATGAAATTATTATACCAAATTATTGTAAAGATATATATTTGAGTACGTACGGATTGAGGACATAATTAACAAGGAAATAATATTGTTTCTATTTCGATATTGGTTTGCAATTAGAGTTAGATTCAGTTGATCAAGTCAACGAGACACCACCTCGTTATAAAAATGCATAAATAAATAGATAGGCTTTTCAATTAGAAAATTTGAGGGTGAAAAAAAAAACAGGATCAATTTTATTTCTTTAAGAAAAAAAGAGGCTTCTTGTAAAATAAGATGGATTACAGAAACTTAGTTTAATCAACTAAATATTATTACAATCACAGAATCACACTTGCAAGAAACTGAATATGAAGAGAAATTACGTAAATACATATTGATGATAGGAAAAAAAATCCATATTCAGAAAAAAAAAAACGAAAAAGATAGCACAGCCCAATCCTATATTCAGTAAGGGGCAAAATATTATAAATAAAAGCACATTAATATGTGTAGTCACATAAACCATGTTCCTCTTCGTTAATTGTGTACGGAATGTCCAATACCAGGGCTATGTCCAGGTGCCGTGGGTCTGAAGGTATCAACCCCGTGGCTCGAGGGTGACTCAAGTTGCTCAGCCGGTGACGATGGCAGCGCAGTACCATCAGCTCCGAGTTCCCCGGCCGTCTTTACGGTGGACATGGTGAGTGTTCGGCCTTCAATGGAACCAATATTGATAGTCAAAAGCAAGATAATTACAAAAAGATAAACATTAATTCTCGCCATTGATATATAAACTGAGACGAGAATTAGAAAAATAAAATTTAAATTATAGAATATAGTCGAAGGCGAATATGTATTATGTGTTGGTGCATGAAACCTCTTGGACCATTTGGACTATTTATAGGGATGAAATTTTCATCACATGGGGGCAACACTTGAGGAGTTAAATTAAATATTTGATTAAAAGAGTCCGTGTGCTTTACAAGTATTAAGTATTATTTTTTTATTAAAAAACTATTAAGCATTAATTAATTGTATATAATTATTTTATTTTTCAAAATTCATATAGCTTGACCTTTCATGATTTAAACGTAGTTGCCCTTTCTCCTATACATGGATATCCCTTATGGATCCTATTTTTTTGGAGTTTTAGGTTACTTTTCCCCTTGTAATATATAAGGTAATCATTTACGAAATTAAAACTTTTTTGAAATGTGTGATAAAAGAATTTTGGTAAATTTAACCTATGAGCTTAACCATTTCAAACCAAACAAATCAGCTGAAAAATTTGAAGTACAAGAAATTGATATCTTGTGTTTTTATGTAATTTTAGAGCTTAATTCTTTATTGTTTTGTGCATATTCATGAGCATTTAGGTTGTTTAGGTTGCATTTTGCATCAAGTTTGTTATCTCAGATGTTGGTGTAGAGATGTACAAGGAAAGTATGTTTTGGAGCCAAATAAGTCAATAATTAGCAATATAATGGAAGACACACATTTGGATGCACACAAGATGATTGATGATTCGGAACCAGTCTGCAGTCCCTCAAAGATCGACTCTTATGAAGACCATGCCTTGGGATTTGGCTCTAGAGTTCTTTATCTAAGTTATTGTAAATTCAGTAAGCTTTGCAACGGAGGTGATTTCAGGCCAATCAGATGTGCGTGTAAAGATTTATACCTATTTGAGTGAACGTATATACAGCCAGAGTGAAAACTGGAGCCACAGGACAAAACGATCGACCATTTGGTCGATCAAACAGAGCCAGACTTCACCAGATCTCCAGACTTCACACGATCAACCGAGCAATCGATCATTTGGTCGATCAACCTGAGTTGGACTTGACTAGACTTCCCAGACTTGACCGATCGACCAAGAGATCGACCAATGGTCGATCAAATGTTATTTTTGGAACCAAACCCCGGTGTTCTCCGGTTTTCTCTGATTTGTTTTATTCTAATTTGGTTTGTCCCAGTTTAGTTTCCTATTTTCCTATAAATACACTGACTACTCATAAGGAGAAACAATGCTTGTTTTAGGAATTTTTAGAGTTTTTAAGGTTTGCTTTTCTGGGTTTGTTGAGACCTTTGTTTGGATTTCAAGTTTTTAATAGTAATTTTTTCTTTTAAATCTCTTAATCTATAATCTCTTATTATGATTTCACAAAGATCAAACTCTTTCCTTTGTGTGATCATGATGATGAGTGAGTATATCATTAGAACTTTGAGCTAGGTAGATTAGAGAGATAGATGATTGATCTTTGATGTCTAGAGCCTTATTTATGTGTTTCTTATCCTGTTTAGTGTTAATAATGCTGGAAAGCCTTGATCAAGCTTGAATCTAGACATTAGGATTTCCATTGCCCAGAAGGTGTTTGATGAAATTCCTGAACCAAACTATTCAAGGGCTTTGCACTCCTAGCCAATGGAAATTGATGATTAGGGTGCTTAGTGGTATTGAGACTTGTTCTTAAAGCATGCTTGCTTTGTAATTTCCTTTGGAAAAAGTTGATTATCACTTGATTAGCATAGGAATCTCTACCATGGAAATGGATTGATTTGCATTAGTGTTCTTAGCCATAGGATTGTTCTTAATTGTTTCTTGGACATCTAGGATTGGTTAGCTATCTCCCAAGTCAATTACCTTGCCCAAGGTTCACTTGTTTAATCTTGATTTAAAGTTTGTTGCTAGTTGTGTTATGTTTCTTGAGTTCAAATTGTTTTGAATTTGTTTTGTTTCTTTTCTTTAATTTGTTTTGCTAGTTAAGACTCTTACAACAAACCTATTTCTGTTAAGAATAGATGAAACAACTTTGTGTATTTTTAGTGAGTTGATTAATGCAGATTGTGAATTGATAATTTAATTGAAGTAAAAGTACTGCATCAAAAATCATAAATAAAAATTGATTGTCAAATATATATATATATATATATATATATATATATATTAATATAAAGAAAAGTTGGAAAAATATAACAACAATTTTACAAAGGAATCTGAATGGGAGGAGAAAGCTTGCCATTCTGCAAATGCGATAGTCATCTTGATCATGACCGAAAAATCAGTCTCAAAGCAAGATATATTTATCGGAATGCAGTCTATTGTCCATGCGTTGAGACAAAATATATATATATTGAAAAGTTTGGCTTAATGGTTTACACGCTCTACTACAATCTTTAACGTTCATGAGGGTTCGAATCCTGTTGCAAAAACCAAAATTTTAACCCTTTTTCAAACAAAAGAAAAGTTGCTTCTGTTAGAGTAAAAGGGTTGGCTAGGCCCAGGGGAGTGATGGAGGCCGAGTTTAGTTGTTAGAAAACCTTTACTAAAATATGACTTATTAAGCCCAAACCCACAACACATGGTAATGCTGACGCAAAACGTACGATCGTTCGTGATGTTGATAACTTGACCTAAGCTAGTAAGCATAACACAACGATTATCTCCTTCTAAGTGTCAATTCTATTTTATTTTACTCGGAGACTTATCTATCTGTAGCTTTTACATTTGACATGTACAGTTACGACGAGCAACATGTGATTTTGGAATGTCCAGGACTCTCTCTTTGTATGTGGGATTCAGACGTCTTTTGAAATGTGAGTTTCATATTCATTGAACAGTCGGTTTCTTATTTTGTCATTTTTGAAACCTCTAACGAAGTTTGTTTTTAACTGATTCTGCATATTAGCACGAGTTTTTTAGTGTATTTTTTTCTTTGGTTTTCTACTGCAGTTTGGCATTTGTAGTACTTACTTTCTCTTTTATTTAGCTACGTTTTATCCATTTAGATATAAACAAACCAATTACATACCTGAACACATACAGTCTATTTTTTTTTTTTAATCAACTCAAAAAGAATCTAATTTTAAATTTGAGAATTTCAAAAATGCTCATTTTCCCATATATACCACTTTTCAAAAATGCCCAATTTCATAAATTTCTTAAAGACCAAAACATCTATATTATTAGAGTATTTTGAATATCAAATTGTAAATATGTAGATTAAGTTGATTATGCAATTGCAAACAATGGTTACCACTGAATTATGTTGTAACACAATTGCAAGTATGCATGTGGGACATATGATAGTTTTTATAATCGAATTTTCAAACATTTAGGGAAATCAAAACTTATTTAAACCATTTCACCATATGATTTTAACACTTTTCATTTAAACCGTTGTCAGGCTTGCAGTAACCACAACCAAATCTTAATACACTTTAAATTATAGATTTCTTCATCGCTTACAACAGAAATTAGCCATTTTTTTTTTTTTTTGCAAAATTATGACTCACTCAAGACCCTTCAAGACTACAGCTATTCGGATTTAAGCCAACACTTGTAAATCATAAATATCAATCAATCATAAAAGAGTATAATATACCGCACGACCTCTCGACTATGCATGCACTGTCAGGATCTAATGATATTTTCTTAGATAAATCATAATGCTGAACTTTTTTTTAACTAATAATTAAATTTTATCATGTCTTTACGAACTAACGAATGAAGTATGGATTTTTAACTAACGGTGAAGTCAACAAAGTATCTTAGCTGACATCAAGAGACAAAACGAGATTCGATCTTAGAAGATTCATCTTCGATCCCCAGATCTATCCATTTAATTAACCTATATGAATACACATATAATAGACTAATGACGTTTTCTCTAAAAAATTATAATATAATAATAAAAATTATGATTGTATTGATTTTTAAAATTAAATTATCTTTAAAATCTTAATAAAAAAATTCTAAATCTATAATAACTAAAAAAAAACATATGGTTTAATATTAAATCTTAGTTTTTTAAAAGTTTGATTAGTTCATAATGTTTAAAAAATTAAATAATAATTTTCGTTTATTACTAGAGAAAAAGTGAATTAACTGTTTGGAAACTAAATTAATTAAAATATTTTATTAGCTTAAAACTTAATTTACATTTTTACCTTTAATGGGAAATTAAATATTTGCCCTGAAACCAATGGCACTAAACACAATCACCAGTTCCTTACGTCATGCAAATGGATGTTTGTAAATTGATTGAAAGATTCAACCAAGAAAACAAACAAACAACCTAAGGAGTGAAAAATCTATCCATAGTTATTATTAATGTTATGTTGTTAAGTTTTAGCTAGGACTTGAAAACCCCTAATTAAGTACTATTTTTTTATGTGAAACCAAATGGAAAAACATATTTGAGCAAATCTAAATATATAATCCTAATAATTATATTTTACTGGAATATATGAGCAAATCTAAATCTAAACCAAATTCAATATTATATTAGTGAAAAATGTTAACCTTCCATTGAACAATTAATGTAAAATGTGGTCCTAGCATCACTCACCAAATTCTATAAGCATACGTTTAATTCGAGTAGATATACATAGTAGTAGCTAGTATTTTAAAGCAAAGGTTTGACCTTGTATTTGAATTTCTTAGGAACTAGAAAGATCCGTACGAACAAATTATACATTATCTACGTTATGTACCAAATAGTTTTAGGAAGTTGCACTTAACTACTACATGGTACCTCCATTACATTGTTATAATCATTATAGTACATGTCAGAACCTGAGGTATTCACACTATGTATTCTAAACTAATATGATCATGTTCCCATCATATATAATCAAGGGAATTTGGCTAAGAATGCCATTTTTATTCAAAAACTTGTCACAAATGCCATTTTTTGTTTTGTTTGTTAGAAATGCCATTTTCTGGATTTTGGAGGAGGTGATTAAAGTCGAGTTTACCATTGGCTTAATAGAAGAAAGAGAAGGGAAAAGCTTAGGGGAGAATTCAAACAAAAGCTAACATTAATAGCGACTGGACATGAATTAATGGGAATGAGGCTATGGTCCATAAGCTGGTGGACAAATTTATCAGAGAAGGAGCTTTTGCGGACCGGTAGTTTAAAGAGATGACCACAACGACTACACCACGAAATAGACAAGGATACTCCACAAATGCAACAGTCTTGTAACCATTGTCCACCAGACAAGATAGACATGTACCCTGGAAACTGGTCCACCAAATGATCAACCATCCGAGAAGGACCTACTTCGTTATGAGACCTGCAACATAAAGAATTGTTGGTTGTTGATTCAGATGAGCCAACCATATGTGATCCAGTAAACAAAGGAAAACACAGGAGAATATGGTGGACATATATACTTTTGTATTTGGATATGGTCCACTGGGAGAACAACATTTCTAGAGTTAGAACCTACATCAAACCTGCAAGGGGGAGTAGTTGGGATGTGGTTAGTACCGGAGCAATTAGATATGATCCCTAAAAAACGATTGGAGGACAAAATGCAGATGGACATAAACCTTAAATGTTTGAATTGTTGGTCAGCTTTAGGAGGCACAACATCACCAATCACTCCTTCTTCGTCAGACCTGTGCGGAACAATTAACAAGTTCTTCAGCAATCTCAAATACATGGTTTGGAAGTTGGTTTTGTTAGCAATCACAAACAAGACAATCGACAATAGGCATAAAAAAAACTCAGTGACGGGTGGACAAGAACCTCGCATTTTGGATGTGGTCCATCAGAGGTCCTTTTGAATCAACAACCAACAAGGATACTCCACAAATGCAACAGTCATGTAACCATTGTCCACCAGACAAGATAGACATGTACCCTGAAAATTGAATCTGGTCCACCAAATGATCAACCATCCCAGAAGAACCTGCTTCGTTATGAGACCTGCAACATGAAGAATTGTTGGTTGTTGATTCAGATGAGCCAACCATATGTGATTTAGTAAACAAAGGAAAACACAAGAGAATATGGTGGACATATATACCTTTGCATTTGGATCTGGTCCACTGGGAGGACAACATTTCTAGAGTTCGAACCTACATCAAACCTGCAAGGGGAAGTAGTTGGGATGTTGTTAGTACTGGAGCAATTGGATATGATCCCTATAAAACGATTGGAGGACAAAATGCAGACGGACATAAACCTGCAGGGGGGACTAGTCTACAGGGCTTCTGCTGTCGCGGCGGGTGGATGCAAACCTGAAGGATTAGACCGTAGAAGTTTGTGGATAAAGAAATTCATCATGCCCACACTGTCAATCGAATGGTTTCTTCAACCTCAACGATGATGGCTATCAGAAGATAGACTGTTGTGGCGGTTCTAAAAGCGACGGCGGTTCCAACAGTGACGGCGGTTGGCGGAAGATGTAGAGTCCAGACGGTGGTTTGTGAGACGAGAGAGAGCAGGAGTATTTGGACGTCTATGATGGTGGAGGTTGTTGATGTATGGTAGATATGGCAATATTCATCTCAGTCTAGTTAGTAGGTAAATTTTAATTTAGGAGGTCATATTTATGTTTTATTAGTCTTTCGTTTCATAGTTGAAGTTGAACAATTATCTAACACGTCTATCATCATCATCATCATCATCAATTATGAATTAAATTAAACAATTCTCTACATCGTCTACCCTAATTATACCAACTGGGGTCCGGAGTAATGGCAAACCTGTGAGTTACCAAGAGATGAGAGGGTTTTTAAAATAGTTGGTTACACCACAATTATTACGCCTCCCGTTCCGTTAAGTCACCGTTTAAAACCGACACGTGTCACTCAACCTTATCGTTCGACACGCGATCGAAATAACGGCGCCTCCAGTTTCCCCGTTAAAGATGATTCCCCGTCACTGTAAACAGGACCACTTTACTATTAAAACACGCCATTTCTCTATCAAACCCCAAAAAACCAAAAGCTCCTCTCTATACTCAATCCTAGCCGTTAAAAACAACAATCAATCAATCATCATCATCATCTTCCTTCTTCTTCTTCTTCCTCATCCTCTCAACTTTAACCATATCTCTCTCTCTCTCTCTGTTTCGTAGAAAAGTTAAACTTCACGCACACGTAACCTAAAAAATCGAAGATGGTGAGGAAATGTAGGAAAGGTAAAGGATTAGTGGAAGCTGGAGTTTCGTCGACGTATATGCAGCTTCGTAGCCGGAGAATCGTTTATATCAGATCGGAGAAAGCTAATAGCTCCGTGGGTGATATTAATAATGGAGTTTCGTCGTCTTGTTGTGGGAGCAATGAATATAATAATAATAAGAACATAGATCTGGAGGTTATTAAATGTTTTATGATTCTAGATTCTTGCAACTGTAGACATTTAATGTTTTGTTCCTTTTTTTTTTTTTTTTTTTTTTTTTTGAAAATTTTGAAATGTTTTGTATTTTTGAAGGAGGAGGATAAAGATGGTGACACTGAAACGTCGACGTATCGACGGTGAGTAGGGAGTGGAAAACCAAAAAAAAATGAAAATTATTTGAATTTTGAAGATTTTGGTTACTTTCCCGGTTATTATCTTCTCTCCTCAATAAATTTTGTTGTTTTAAAAAGGAGTACGAAGAGGAAGCTGTTTGAGAATTTGAGAGAATACGACAAAGCGACAAGCAAATCAATGGAGAATTATTCATCGGAATTTGAACCTATGGTTAAAGAGTCGTTAGATAGTTGTTGTAGCGGGAGAGTAGCGAAGGAGGAAGAGAAGACGGCGGAGATGCCAACGGTATCAGAAATCGAAGATTTTTTCGCGGATGCTGAGAAACAACATCTCAGTAAAAAATTCGAGAAGAAGTAAGTATTGAGTTTTAGTTTTATAATCCTTTCCATTTTAAAATTTACAGCTAAAGTAAGAGTGAGTTTCATTTTTTTTCAATTAGGTATAATTTCGATTTTGAGAAGGAGAAGCCATTAGAAGGACGTTACGAATGGGTTAAGTTAGAGTGAAGAAGAAGGAAGAATTATGTTTTAGTAGTTAATTTTTTTAGATTTTAATTTTTATAAGAATAAATTAATTTCTTTTTTTTTTTCTTTTTCTTTTAGCTTTATTTTGTTGAAGTTGGGAAAAGAAGATTTGTAGAAGGAATGTTTTTAGAAGTACGAAATTGCACAGAAAGTAAGAAAAAGCTTTTTGTTGAGTTTTCTAACAGATTTTTAGAGCCCAGAAAAGTCGTGTCTTTTAGCTCAACGTTTCCCTTTTTTTTTTTACCTCTTCTTCCTTCGAATCCTATGTACTTCTCTATCTTTCTTTTAGCATATTCTTATGGGTAGGAGTACATTTTTGTTTTTGTGGACAAAAATAATCATTTTATTTCTATCCCCACACTCCCACACACCACACTCAAATTTATTTATTTTTTGTTTTCTCAATTTTAATAATAATATCTTTAAAACACACACACATAATATATGTATTGTGCATGAGCAGATCCAATTTTAACAAAAACGTATAAATTTATATAAATTTTGTTATTATTAGAACTATATTCTATATACCGCATTTTTCTTTCGTAATTGTCATGTACTGTATATGTCTTTTTTTACCAACAATTTTATTTATATTATTAGAAAAGTTCGCCTTGATTTCACAAATCAACTAATCGACAAATTCACTGCACTTTTTTGTTGAACTAAACCGTACCAACCACACCAACTGAAGTTATAGAAACATTTTTTTTTTTTTTTTCTATTCAGCACCGACCAATTAGGCACTTCACCAATTCATAAAACATTCTATCACACGAAACTATATGTTTGAATTGAAACTTTATACTAAACTAATACTAATAATAAATCTTTAGATCTGTAAAAGGTCATATATACTATACTACTAACCGATGGTTAAGACAAATGTGAGATAATACTCTTTCTGTTTCATAAAGATTGATGTTTAGAAGTTTTTACACATTTTAATTAAACAATGATTATTGAGTTTAAATATATTTTTTTCTTTGACTAAAGAAATATTATTTAATTTTAAACCAATAACAATTCAAAATTTTAAATATTTTCAATGATTACTTCTTAAAATTTATAAAACATCAATTTTTGTGGGACAAAAAAATATCTTAAAACATAAATATTTATGAGACTGAGGAAGTACCATTTTTGTTAAATCCCATTATTCCCATATGCCGCAACAAATGATCCTGGACCATTTTTGTTACTAGACCAAATGTCCAAAGACTTGATAACAAAACAAAACTCTCTCATGGACCATTTGGGCAAATCGTCTAACCAATCAAGTTATATAGACCCTACCATTTCGGAGAACAAACGATGGATTTAATTAGAGCCATTTACTTCTTTTTTTTTTGTATCAGTAGGTTTACTAAAAATCCATTATTTTTCATCAAGGAACTATTGTTTTGGAAAAAAAAAACTATGGCATAGGTAATAGGTTATGTGCACAAGCATAGGTAATATAATAATGTATGGTCGGTCATAGGTTATGTATAGCCAAATCCAATGCCCTGCCCTCTAAGCCACGGCTATTTGCTGACCATCCGTATTCAATGTTTACGTCTTACGTATGTGTATGGGAAGCACAGAACGAAACTATCGTTCATACTAAGCTTAAGGGATGGACAAATCGGTTTAATTAGTAAAAAGATAAGGAATAGGATTACCCCATAACTCCTGTCAAATTTTCGTATGAATGAAGACACTATTGTGTGTTTCGTTTAAGCCCCAAAGAGGACAAATGGAAAGCTGAGATACTTCTGGATCATTGGTTTCTACCCGTTGATTCAATCTTCGCCGAGATGATTTGAGATCAGAGCATGTTAAAATAGTCTGCACACCTATAACTCTTGACTTCGAAGACATAAACAAACAGTTTTTTACTGCTATGGCCATCGAATCTCTACTAAAGAAAAAACTAGATTAACAGCTTACCAGTGCAGTGACAATAGTAAGCGCTCACATGAACTCTGAACAACAATGCCTTGTTGCGAAAACTAAACCTGATCCACGGAACCAATCTGAACAAGTTTAATCAAACACTATACTCTATTTGTGTAACAGAAAAGTACAACATAGATCTGATCCAAATCATTCACTTGAGTAAACTTTTCACTGTTTCCATTATGTTTACAGTGGTAAAATAAATCAAATCGAATCAGTTGAAAACAGAGTTCCAATGAACGCAGAGAGTTTGTTTCTTCAGTATGAAGATGAAACTCTTACTACGGCAATAAAATATGAGAAACCATCAAAATGTGGTAAGAAGAGAAACTAAATGCAAAGCTCTTAATGCAAGTTTGTGATGCTGTTGATGCTGTGGTATATAAATCTATATACATTACTCCAACCAATACCAGAGTCTTCTTTTTGTTTGTTCTGTCACTGCAATTCACCAACTGGCGCTTCGTTGAGCCATAGGAAGTGGATGAAATCGTACAACTTCGCACTGACACTAACCTGTAACCCGAGAACAAGTTTGTTAACACAGATTTCTCAGAAAAGAGAAAACCGAAAAAAATGGTTTTTCAAACAGTTTGTAGGAGAACATCAAACCTTATAAGGGGTTGGATTTAGTCTCCTCATATGATCAGGTCGCATGTTTGCCAGCTGTTTGATGCAACGGTCTCTTATCTCTTCCAATGACGGTAACTCTTCTCTTGCTCCATCTTCATTGGCCGAGAGAAGCAGTTATTAGCTAATACGCAATGTCAATATAAATTTACAGTACTGAAAAAAACTTTACCTGCACTTCCACGCCAATAGCATTTGAGGAGCTCTTCGACACGTTGTGGCACTACATATGCTCTTTTGGATTCATTGAATGGATGACGACACAGTAAACGCTCACCAACCTTTAAAAATCAAGAAAGGTAAAGTATCATGTAAAATATAATAAGGTAAAAAGACTAATATCTTTGAAAGAGTAATATATCTTTTACCTTTGGAGGTGGTTCGTTCTCTCCAGTCATTATATCCACCAGAGGGTAACCTTCTTTCCCGTATAATCTGTAACTTCGCTTTTTACATGGTATCGATACCTGAACAAATCAGAATGACTATCAAATCAAGTGCAAATGTAACAATAAATGATCAGAAACCAGTGAGAGAGACAGAGAGAGGGAGTTTTAACCTTTGTAACATCTTCAGAAAGTTTGATCCGAGGCTGATTGTTTATCTCCACAAGTTTGAAAACACAACCTAAGGCCGCTTGCGAATAGCAAGTAACTAAGTAGGTGCCAATACCAAAAGCATCCACCTCGTGTCCCTACCAAGATTTAAAAATACATATGCTTAAAAAATCACTCTTATGGAGCCCGTCGAGAGTAAGGTTAGGGAATCACCTGTTTATTTAAAGCGTCGATCGTCTCTTCATTTAGATCATTACTAGCAGTGACAACCATCTTCCCAAAATCGGGCACTTTTAGTTCTCTCTCTACCGTGCAGAAGAATTTCCTGGCCTCTGTCGATAGATATGCTAAGTCACCTGAATCCAGTCTAATACCTAATGCTTTATATCTGCACAGCACAACAAACATCACTTGCATCTCAGATTCCATATGATCCGAAGAAGTACAAATTCACTAAATCCTTAAGAAGCACGCCAAACGATCAGGTATTGATAAGAGATTCTTACACACCCAAAGTCATTGAGTGCTAAAGCAACTGCACAGAAGTTTGGGATTCCACTCTTCATCACCTGTAAAAACAGTCAGCAAAACACTAATACAACAGTTTATTAGAAATCTTAAGGCTCAAATGAGCTATTTACTCTGGTGTTTAATGCTCACATCGTATGTATCTACGAGGGCAAGAAACGTTTTGGGGAATGCCAGCGCATATGAGATGAAAGCTACTAGCTCGCTTTGATTTGTCTCAGAGAAAATGCCACTTAGAGATGGTGAATACTGTCATCCGCAAGGAAACAAAACATAAGAAAAGTGGTCCTGAGACTAGAAAACAGGCAGAGGAAGAGCAAAATCTAGATTGCAATAGCAAACCTGAATCTTTTTTAACCATGTCTGAACATGACTGACAAAATCCTCACATGTGGTTTTCCCATCAGCACTGTGAAGTACTTTGTCAACAATCTCATCAGTGCTCTGCAAAGCAAAGTTAAGGTAGTTAAACCGAAATTGCTTTTGTGATATTGATAGGAAGGAGGATTCTAACTTATAATCAAAGCCATTGCTGATAACATAAAGCAATTGACGAGAACATCTTATTCCCAGAAACTTTGTGTTATCGCCTCTATTAGCTAACTCAAGTATGTACTGTAATGAGCTTAGCAATATACTGCTTAAATAGTATAACGTCCATATAAAAATTAAGTTTTTTGGCTTAGGAACTGACCATAAATGAGCTAACAAAAGCATGGGAGTGTGTTCCACGGAGAGGAATCCCAAAAAGCTTTCCAGCTGCTACATTACTGCCATTGGCAATTTACCCAACAATACAAAAACATATCATTTCTACATTCCCTTTCAACTACTTCAAGAAAAAACAACAAAAAGCAAGACTTGCCTTGTTGCGTCAAAACCTCCAAGGTAGCAATATTTGGATGCACTTATTGCGCCATCTGGTCCCTAAGATACCAAACTAAGATCATCAGAGACACATAGGAAGATCTAAATCTAGTTTAGACACAAAAACAAAGAGAACAATTAATAAAAAACCTGAGCCCTTCGAGCACCAAACTCGAGTAGACTCTTAGATTTTCCAGCAACAAACCGGTGCCTAGCTGCGTTTGTAGCTACCAAAGATGCAAAATTGACAAGATTGAGGAAAGGAGTTTCCAACAATTGAACAACCTATATGGATTCATAACAAAATAAACTGAATCAACCACTCAAGAACAACTATTGCTTAAACCATCTTCACATAAAAAGAGAAAGTTAGAGAGAGTGTGTTATTATTACTCACACCAACAGGTCCTTCAACTCTCATGAGAGGTACTTTAGGAAAAACAACAGACCCTTCTGGAATTGCATAGACTTCAACATCAGAACAATCAAGTCCTCTAAGATAATCACAAAAAGCTTCCTGATTTGAATCAAAAACATCAAACCCAGATTGAAAAATACAAACTTTAATCGATTTAAAAAGTACACAACAATCTTTCTTGATTACCTCAGATCCAGGCAAAGACTCACGAACGTAATCGATCTCTTCATCACTCAATTTGAAATTGGCAAGGAACTTAATACACTCATCTAACCCAGCAAACACAGTATACTCACCACCAAATGGGTTCTTACGAAAATACAGATCGAAGCTATAATAAGCATAAGACAAAAAAAAAAAAACAGAATCAATTTCAAAATAACACAAAACCATTTAAAAAAAAAAACAGAGGAAATGAGAATTGTGTGGTGTTGTTTACACGGATCGTTCGTTGTGTTTGCCAGCTTTCCAATAAGCATAAGCCATGGTGAATTGGTAAAGATCATTGAGTAAAGGTGTGACCATAGGATTGGTTGGTCCATCAATGATCTGAGTCGTCAATTCTGAGCCATTCTCCATTGTCGTCGTCTCCAAAATTTGTGTGTGGAGCAATACAATTGGTTTTCGTATTGTGTATGTGTATGAGTGTGTGTATATGTGTGATTACGAGAGAGTGAACGGACGAGGAAACACTGGTTTTTGTTTGTTCTTTTAATTTGTATTTGGAGTGGTCAAAGGAAAAGAAGAAACGAATGTGTTGAAATGAGACGACAACCACACAAAGGGCAAAACGAGACTTTGACCTAGTCTTCTTCTTTTAAAGCCTTTATTGGTTTTATTTTAATTATTTTCATACTATTGTATTAGTCTATTAGACTAAAAAAACTAGGTTAATTTCACGTGGTTGTTGGACTATTGAATTATGGGATTTGTTACGACCGAAATAAAAAAAATTATGGGTTTTGTGAAAGTCTAAAATAGAGAAGAGGACAAAAAAAAAAAAAAAACTCAAGAGTTTTTTGTTTTGGACATCTGAAATTTTATTGATAAATTTGGTTTCACCCCACATTAAAATAGATTATAACAGTTTAGAATACAAGAGCTAAATAAAGGAAACATATGTCTGTGGACTACATGAATGTCCCCAGAGACAATAACCTACAAGAGGGAATCACAATCCCAAAGTAAAGGGAACCAAATTACAAACGAAAGATAATGGAAAGAGAAGAAGAAAGAAATAAGCTCTATATTTGAACAAAGGCATGAGAGATTCCCACCAAGCTTCCCTATAAACCCTGTAAATGTCGAAAGCACTAGAAGACCGGAAGCCTCACACCGTGGACAACCAGAAAGCAAATCGACAGAGAGGAAAGCAGGAACCCAACACGACCAGAGACACAAATACAACTTCCAGCACACCTCACCAGCCGATTAGAGAGAGCTAAAAACATTAGGGACAAGACCAAAACTTTGAAAACGATTGGAGACAAGCCACACAAGATCAGCTATTCTTACACGCGAACACTCGTCGAACTGATGATGTCCTCGCAAGAGAAGAAGTAGAGAACGATTCCACTGCTTCGACTAAAACCTAACTCTAAAGCTTCTAAGAGGACACTCTAAGGAAGGCTAGTAGGTGACTCAACAACAAAATACCATCCAAATGGCTCACACCAAGAACGAACCTAGAGCATAAACTAATCTCAAACCAGCAAGAGGACTCTAAGAAGAGGTAGAGCAATATTCTGGATTCAAACCCCCAAACAAAACCACAACCAAAGAGAAAATACCAAGAACTGACTCAACAAAGGTAACACTAAATCCACCACCAAGCAAATTGGGGATATACCAAACGAGCTTGACTTGATGGGAATGTAGCCAACGTAACCTAAACACTTTCTAAACAAAGAGACCTAAGGCAGCACTTATTAGAACAGAAGAATACAAAGGCTAGATGTTACCGGAGAGGAGGCAGAAACATCTCGGCCGCAGTAGAGACCAACGATCCGTCTATCACCATCAAACGACCAAGGCCAACGAACCCAGATCTGAAATTACGCTCAATACAGCCATCAATGAGACATGGCAAATTGCGGTTCACCATCACGATCCAAAAGGAGACGACGCTCAGGGAAGATCTCGCCGAAGCCGGAGAAGATACAACCTTGACGCCGTTCCGAAGCCTTCGAAACTATCCGCCGGAGAAAGACTGGGAAAGACTCATAATCAGCTAGACTTGAAGAAAGCAGACAAAGGACGACCCTCTCACTACTCCGGCGAGAAGCGCCGGTGGCCGGAGAGGTCAGATCGAGAGAAAAACTTGAGGCGGCTAGGGCGAACTTCCTTTTGCGAGAGAGAGGAAAAGTACGATTAACAAATGATATCTTTCAAATTAAACTCAGAGTTTCTTCTATGTTTGTAAAAAAAAAAAAAAAAATCACACCAAAATTCAACAATTAATGACTTTTCAAAATATGATTCCTGGCATGACACACATTCTTTACGAAAGTAATATGATCATTTAATTTGTTTAGTTTTTTTAAAGGAAAAAACTAGTGTGTATCAAAGGACAATTCTTGGGTTTTCTTATTCACCCCCTCTTAGTTAAGGAAACAAATTATTGATTAAGGAAATGAATTTTGTATATCAATAAATTTATAATTATTAATTCTAAACATTATATTATAGTTTTAAATTATAACATCTAAACTGAAATCACTCTTTTTATAAACCTAAATTAAAATACAATTTTCTAATTGTAAAATCTAAACCCTAACCACTATTTTATAAACCCAAACCGACATATAATTTTGTTTAATTGTAAAATCTAAACCCTAACCACTCTTTTGTAAACCCAAACCGACATATAATTTTGTTTAATTGTAAAATCTAAACCCTAAACTCTAACCACTCTTTTGTAAACCCAAACCGACATATAATTTCATTTAATTGTAAAATCTAAACCCTAAACTCTAACCACTCTTTTGTAAACCCAAACCGACACATAATTGTGTTTAATTGTAAAAACTAAACCCTAACCACTTTTTTGTAAACCCAAACCGACATATGATTTCGTTTAATTGTAAAATCTAAACTTTAATCATTGTTTTATAAACCTAAACCAACATAGTTTCCTTAATAAAAAAGCTACAGAATTGGTTTCCTTTTTTTTTTTAACTTTGATTTGATTATAACGAAAGAGAGGTAGTTCATGTACAAAAACATCAATGCCAACCATTGAGCAAAGAAGAAAACAGAGCAAAACAATAGTAGAAACTGTGCCTATGCCTCATCGTTCTTGATCTATCTGATGTTGTAGCCAAGCAGGTCCCCCAAAGGCAAGGTAAGATTGAAGACGACCCTCTCGTGTGACACTAGATGCAATCGCCCTAACCAAAGAATTGGCTTTCGGTGAAGAAAGCTTGATAGTAAGCTCTCTTGTCACCCGTATTGCACTAATGATTTTGTCTATATCCGAACGATATTTTGGCCATTTATCCGGACATTCTAAGGCCATCACCACCTCCTGATAGTCAGTCCAAACTTCACAAGACGTATAGTGAAGTGTAATAAGGCTTTGTAGACACCACAGATGGCAGCTAAGCTCAGCGGAGATCCTGTTACTTCGCGGCATGAATGCATCCCTCGCATGAAACAGAACCTCTCCAGTATGATCTCTGAGTATCCAAGCGCCACCACAATACCAAGATTCCTTGCCCCACGCTGCATGAATGATGCATTTAAGTTTGCCAGGAGGGGGTCGGATCCAGCGGTGAACATGTTGTACATGTGGATTAGCGTCTCTATTGGTAGCCTGGGATATTAGCGTCTATTGTTTCAAACACTCCTCCGCCTCCTTAATCGCCAAAGCCACAATGACATGAGAGTCTTGATCCCGTTGTGTGAAGACAACAGCATTACAAGCCTTCCAAATCCCCCATAAGATTCAAGGAATTGCTTGCCTAGTACCCTCAACAATTTCTGCTTGTTTCGTAAAGTCTAAGATCAGAGAAACATTGTCCACAACCGAGTTTGAGAAGCCTTGTGCCGGAGTGGGAAGACCAATTGCAGACCAGAATCCACGTGCCAGAGGACAACTAAATAACACATGAGTGATTGTCTCATCCTCAACGTGACATACCAGACAGAGAGGGCTAACAGATAATCCATGACTGCGCATACACTCTGCTACCGCCAAAGCTTGTGACAAAGCTCTCCAAAGGAACAGCCAGATTTTAGGCTCAGTTGCAGTCTCCTAAACCCAAATTTTAACCTTGTTAACGCGAATCATATCTGTAGATAAAGGATTCAAAATGTCACTCTCCTGAGATAACAACCAGTTCCCACTTTTGACTGTATATTGGCCATTTTGAGTGAAAGCCCAAACATATCGGTCATGTAGGTGTTGTGCTGGAGGAAATGACCTAATCCTAGGTATCTCACAAGGAGGGAACAGATCATGGAGGTTTTGTGGATTCCACCCTCCATCGTCCTGAATGAGAGCCGAGACATTGAGATTTAAGTCAATCGTTAGTTCCTTGTTGAACGGTCTTCTCAGCCTATCATCAAACACCCATTTGTCGAGCCACACCCTAGTATCCTGACCATTTCCAATGGACTTCATGACACCTTTTTCTAGTAACTCACGTCCAAACATTATACTCCACCAAGCATACGACGGCCTGTACCCGATTCTAGCCTCAAAGAAGGGGACATTCTCAAAATATTTAGCCTTATAAACACGAGCCACCAAAGAGTTAGGAGAGTCTAGGAGTCTCCATCCTTTTTTGGCTAGCAAAGCCTGGTTAAAGCGACCAATGTCTCGAAAGCCTAAACCTCCACATTCCTTCGATTGACAAACTTTATCCCAAGACACCCAATGCATCTTATGTTTGTCTGCACTTGCATTCCACCAAAACTAACACATCGCACTTGTGAGTTTCCGCACTAGTGCTTCGTTAAGCGAAAACATGACATAGCATAGACTGGAAGCGCCATAGCCACTGACTTAAGCAAAACTTCCTTACCTCCCAAGGAAAGCGTTTTCTCATACCATCCACTGAGTCGAGACTTTAGACTATCACTTATAAACAGAATTGGTTTCCTTAACTTGTTTATTTTTAATTTTAATTTTGATTTATTTTATAAATATGACAAGATATGGCAGTTTGTTGTGTTTTGATTGGTTAATAAAGACGGGATGAATGAGAGTGGTTCCAAGAATTTTTCTGTATCAAATGTCTCAATACTTGCCCTTCGTCTGTCAGTTTGTATGATATGTACTTTACTCATTTTCTTGATTAAGATGACATGTAATGGAGGTACCATATAATTCACTTTACTCATTGTCTGAATACTTCTGCCCTTTGTCTGTCATCCTCGATCAAAGTCGATAAATTTCTTACTGCGATAGTGCGATATAACAATTTCATTTTTCTCCTAACAATTTCTAGAACGACCATCGATTTAAAGTATCCCTAATAGGATATATTGGCAGTTTGGAGAACTCAAATTATTAATTTTTTTAAGTACTCAAGTTTTGTCGAATCAATCATTTTACATTTCCTCAAATATTTTTATCATATATTCTTCAAATGTTTTTACATTCGTTTTACATTATTAGAAACTCCCAATATAAACATGAAGAAAGTTTAGCACTTATGAACCGAATCTAATTGAAGTTCGAATTTGATTAATTTTGGTACGAATGGGTTAAAAACTTAAAATCATGGAAACCCATATATAGTTTAATCTCTAATCTCACCCCTTTTATAGCCACTAGATTTTGTTCAGAGATTAAACTATATATATAGGTTTCCATGATTCTAGTCATTTGATTTTTTATATAGTTATAAATTATTTAAATTATATTAAACTATATGATTTTCATGTTTTTATATGGAAAATTAGGAAACAAATCTCGTCTAACTATTTGACAAAATGTTTGAAAAAAAAAATAGCAAAATTTTTCCAATAAGCTTCTTAATTCTTGATCAGTGAGCTTTCTTTTGGTATCATCATAACAATAACACAATTGTTAAACCTGAAAAAGAACTTGATCAATCACCTTGATTCGCTATGTAGGTTTTCTAGTCTTTAACATTTCTAGTATTGGATGTCATCAATTAAATGAAATTCATATACTCCGTAATTTTTGGTCAACAAAGAAAGAAAAAAACTTTAAAGAGATGGAAAGATGTACCGACATTATTTAATTTTTACCCATGTGTGACAGGTGAAATTCTCAGATTGGTAGTTTAAAGTCAAAAACCTACATAATGGTTTTCGAAGAAAGAGAACCCTAAATGTCACTATTACGAAAATTAGTGATAAGTACAAAAAGATTTGACAGTATCCAAAGAGCCGCATGAAGCGCCAAATAAATGGCTTTTGATCTCGTGAAGCTAAATCGCCCACCCACCACCTTAAATTAACTAATAAAGTCCTCTACTATATATGCACCGCCATATGAGTCTCGACTATCTGAATCACAGCAATGGCGGAAGAAAAGAATAATAAGAAGAGTACCACCATCATTGCATCCTACGACGGCAGCGATGAATATGATGATGACTACTTATGTGACCAAGATCCAGAAGAGACAGAACTTAGTTGGATTCTTGATAAACTTAGTTTAGCACCGCCGAACAAGGAGGAAAAGAAACTCTTGGTCTTAAGTCTGAATGGTCTACTTCTACACCGTGTGCATGAAAAAGTTTTGCACAAATTAAAGCTCCCAAGAACCGTTCTCCTGATGCTTCATGTGGACCAAATCTTGGTAACATTTATTTTCGATATTAATTTCCTTTTTTTTTTTGGTTTAAATATAATTAGCTTGATTGGGATTGTTTCTTTGTTGTTTAGTGTATAAGAGGCCATTTGTTGAAGAGTTTATGAAGTTTTGTCTTGAGCGATTTCAAGTCGGGATTTGGTCCTCTGCTTGCGAGTTAGTCAAAGATTAACTTTTCATAATGTCAATTCTTTACGTTGATCTGACTCTTCATAATTTTGACTGATAGGAAAAATGTTGATTAAATTCTAAACATTATTCTTAAAGATCTAGAAGATAAGCTTCTGTTCGTGTGGGTAAGGAGACTTTTAATTAAATAAAATACCTATATGTTATATGTGTGTTTTTGTGTATATATATGCACTTTCGAATTCTCTTTCCTTAGAGGATCAAGAAAAGTGTACGGACAGTGGATTTAAAACACTAGAGAACATTTACAAGCCTTTGTTCTTTAAGGATCTCTCTAAAGTGTTTCAGTGCTTCAAAGGTTTCTCTGCATCAAACGCCATCTTCATTGAAGAAGAACCTTGCAAAGCTCTACTCAATCCTGTATACATACATTTATCTCTGTAATATATACCGTTTGTTTATCAGCTTCGTTGTTCTTGCTCTTAACTTTAATTGATCTTGTTGTGCGTGCATGCATTCAGGACAATACGGGTCTGTTCCCGTTGAGTTATGATCCGTCAGACGTTAACGATCATTTACTTGGTATGTAAACAGTTTTAAAACTTGTGATGTTTCACCTCTTATCATTAGACATGCTTTTTAGTTATGGTTTCGATTGTTTTTGATTACCTTAGATTCAGAAGGAGAGTTCTGCTCTTACTTGGATGGTCTGGCAAAATCATCGGATGTTCAGGTTTATATAAAAGAGCATTCCTTTGGACAGCCTAAGATCGATTCTTCTCATCCTGACTGGTCTTTCTACCGCAAAGTCACAAAGAGTGTCTCTTAATCTTGCATGATTATCAGTTTGTTGAAGTTTCGTGTTCTCAGTATTTCTCCTTCTTGCTTGCTTACTACTGAACACATTAAAAAAAGTCTTGCCTATTTTTTTTTGTTGAATCGGAAGTGGTTTGAAATTTTAGCAAGGTATATGATGACCATGCATGGTTTTTGATTTGCTTCTCGTTTTCTCTCTCATGGCGCTACAAAAAAAAATGTGAATATTTGTGACCAATATTATCTCTTCGCCGAGTTCTGTTTTGAATTTGGGGTTCATACAGTCTCAGCTTTTGTTTTCTCCACAGAGAAATGGTAAACAGACAAGGTGTGACATTTTAGACACAAGTAGCGTACATTCTCAGACAATTATCTACTATTAACAAATTTTATCCTTATTGTTATAAGGATGAGGTTGAGTAATTAATGTCTATGGTCCAACAATACTTCAAGTCCAACATCGAATACTTCCAAAGGTATAAATACAAATTCGATTGAGATTCTTTTGTTAATTTTAATGACATCTGCTCATTTACAACCAAGATCTTGTTGTTTCAGAAACGAAATTCGCGTTTCTGTTATCGGAAATAAAACAAAGATCACTGAATCTCTCATCCAAGTAATCAATGAGACAGAAGAAGCAACGAAAGGCTACAAGAATAAACATCTCATCTTGGCAATAGATTACAGCGGGAAATTTGACACATCATGCATGCTTGCAAGAGTATTTGTGAAGAAATCAGAAAAAGGGTTGA
The DNA here is from genome assembly GCF_030686135.1 of Camelina sativa. Taxonomy (NCBI): domain Eukaryota; kingdom Viridiplantae; phylum Streptophyta; class Magnoliopsida; order Brassicales; family Brassicaceae; genus Camelina; species Camelina sativa. Next base: position 25,738,503 of record NC_141895.1, on the reverse strand, counting down.
TTCGAGAGGAAGATGTAGACGAGACATTAATCGAGAGAGAACTTTTGACAAATTGTAGTGACTTCCCAAATCCTGATTTATTGATTAGAACAAGTGGAGAATTGAACAGAGAATTAGTAACTTTTTCTTGTGTCAACTTGCTTATACAGAGCTCTTCTACTCGCCAGTCCTTTGGCCTGATTTCAATAAAAAATAATCTTCTAGAGGCCTTGGCTTCGTACCAGCGGAGGGAAAGACGATTTGGCGCTCAGGCTTGATCTTTTGTTCCACTCTATTATGTTTCCTTCATCTGTATTTTCTACCAAAACTATTAGCTTTTTGTTTCAAGTATCATTGTAACTTGTTTTCGTGAATCGAATCAAACAAGTGATGTGTTTGTTTCTCCTTTCTTTGCCTTATACACATGTATCAGCTTGTTATTAAAACCAATATCTTGCTACACAAGAAACTTTTATATCTCGGAAAACCTAGTTCTAAAACATTACAATTTTCATAACTCTCTCTGCGAGAAAGAGTTTGGGCTTTAAAGGTCCATATATACTCGCTTTAATGGGCCTAATTGTCAAATCAAAGTATTTGAGCCCACCTTATCGACAACACAAAAACAACTGAAGACCCCAAAAAGTGACACGTCACTAATCAAATCCCAAATTCGAAAGCGTTCAATGATTCATCACTGAGCGAGAGAGCACACTGTGATTCTTCTTGATCGCCGGAGCCGCCGCCTCCGCCTCCGCCGGGACTCATTTTACGATTCTCGTCAAACGCACCAGACACGTAACCACACTCTCATCTTTTCCATGGCTGTTGTACTCTCCTACTGCTAACCTTCCCCTCCTCTTCTTCGTCGATTCCATCGTCGCTGTGTGAGTCTTTCCTCTGATTTTGATTCCAAATCAATCGTTCTACTTAGGGATTTTTACGTGATGGCTATGCTAGTTAGATTAATTCATCTCTCTGTAGGGAAATTTGTGGAAGAAACAAAATGTTCGAAGCTCAAGACGATCATCAATGGTTACTGCTATGTTTTGGAAATCCAATAAACCTGCGGAAGTACGAGAATTCGATATATCACTTAGGGATTACACTCTAACTGAATCAGGCATTGAGGTATTGAATTCTTTCTTTCTTGATGTCAAAGAGGATATTTTTCAATCACTTCTCCTAACAGTGATTTCGATTTCTCGAGTTTAGGAAGCTCAGCCTAGGCAAAACGTTATTTCACTTTCGGTTGTTACTTCAATATTAGAGATACCACCAGCTGAATGGAATGCATGTGCTTTGGATTCTTCTCAACCTGAAAGATATAATCCATTTCTAAGTCATGGGTTTCTTTCTAGTTTGGAAGAGACACGTTGTGCCGTCCGGGTTAGTAAAACAATTTCTTTTGGATCGAAGGAAGACTAGATGTTTGTGTGTTTCTTATGGGCATCTCTTTTATGTGATGATTGTTATAGGAAACAGGTTGGATGCCATTACATATTGTTGCTAAAGATGAATCTGGGAGTATTTTAGGCGTTGTCCCACTTTATCTCAAAAGGTTTTTTCGATGTCTTGGATGCATTAGTTCTTATGTCAAGCTCAAGCACATGATTGATTTTTCAATGGCTATTCTCGTGTAATGTATTTATGTGTCACAGTCATTCCTATGGAGAATTTGTTTTTGATCACTCTTGGGCTGATGCATACCGAAGTTTTGGCGGAAGATATTATCCTAAACTTCAGTGTTGTGTTCCTTTCACCCCAGTTACTGGCCCTAGGATTCTAATCCGTGATAATCCTTGCAAAGACCAAGTTTTTGATGCTATTGTTTCTGCCATGACAGAATTGGCAGCTAAGGTATGGTATCATTACGAAATGCGTTGTATTGTATGAAACATGTTGAGTTTAGTAACATGATTAAACTTGTAATTTCATGGTATACCGAACTGATTTTATTCTATGTATTAACTATGTTTAATACTATAGGAACATTTTCATGTTTTACCTTCTTAGAGCTGTATTGGTTCTCTTGCGTTGAGTTCTGCTTTCAACATATGTTATCTGCTGACAGACTAGTTTTATTCTGTGCGGCAGTTACAAATTTCATCTTTGCACATTACATTTCCGTCTGGAGCTGAGTGGAATAAATTGAAAGAGAAAGGCTTCTCACAGAGGATTGGAATGCAGTATCACTGGCAAAATCGTGACTATAAAAAGTAAGTGAAGTCTCAATGCCAATTTTATTCTATGTATTAACAATGACTGTACCGTCCGGACTGGTTACAGTTGTTGCTTTTATAGTTCGCTTATTATTATAATTGTTACCAAATAACACTACTTCTAAGTCGTAGGATTCACTTGTAGATGCTCTCTTCGAATTAGAACATTGTTGTCTAACAATTTAGGTACATTTTCTTATAATTTCTAACGATTGAACAACTAAATTTTGATTCTGTTACTAATATTAGTGAATCGGTTCTGTCTGGTCATGATCTGTTGACTTGCAACTTTTTCCACTTAAAAGTTATATAGCATATGAATGATGTTAACTCTTAATGTGTAATGCTTCAGTTTTGATGAGTTCTTGATGGACATGAAGCAAAGCAAAAGGAAAAATATCCGGCAGGAACGTAAAAAGGTTTGTTTATTTTTACCTGTTTTCATATCATCCTTATGGTGCGAGTGGTTGAGATATATATTCATTTTCTCTTAAGTCCTCGTGCCCTTGTGAATACTAGTTAGGTAAATGGAATGGTTATTATTTGGTTCTTTCCCAACAACTTCAGAACTCTAGTCTTACTTCTTTATCCTTTCCTTGTGGCGTTTTTCAAGCACGCTGCTGACTTCTAATGCTCCTTTTCTTTAGTAGATTGTTACCCAGAATTTGAAAATGAGACGGCTGCGAGGAGATGAAATAAAGGTATGTAAGTGGACTGCCACGAGATGACACAATTTATTATATAAATGCTTATTACTCGGCGTATCTTTTCGTTTTAGTGGCTATATAATCAACTTTGGGATCTCAATCTTCCACCAGATGTTAGAATTGATAGGACATATATGTGTCTTGAAAATTTAATTGTATCGAGCCTAAATCAATGACTTTGTTTCTAATGTTTTTTCAGGCTAGGCATTGGGATTCCTTCTATGACTTCTACAGGAACACAACTGATAACAAGTTTAGTCCATATCATTGAGACAATTTTTGTTAATATTGCTTGTACTTTCACATTCTTAACGTTTTCCGGATATTTGTAGATGGGGCACACCTTATCTAACAAGGGAGTTCTTCCACGACATGGCATCAAAGTTGGGAGACAAGGTATTGCTTGTTCTCGCTGAAGAAAATGAGGAACCTGTTGCAGGAGCATTGAATCTTATTGGAGGAGATACTCTATTTGGGCGACTATGGGGATGTCGTCCAGATTCCTATTATCCTAGTCTCCATTTTGAAGCGTGCTACTACCAGGTTGGTCTTGCTGTGAACAAAATCTCTGGAACCATATACTAGATGAAAAAATTTCACAAATGGGGTAATGGGATTCACAGGCAATTGAAGCTGCGATAGAGCTTAACCTGAAAACGGTAGAAGCTGGAGCGCAGGGTGAGCATAAGATCCAGCGGGGCTACCTTCCTGTAAAAACGTATAGTTGCCATTACATATTCGATGAAGGTTTCAAGCAAGCCATAGACGAGTTCTTAGTGCGGGAATCAAATCAGGTACGTTTTGAAGTTATGGTGATTTGGTAAAGTAAACAAAGATGGTCGTTGCTTTAAAATAATGTGGCTTTGTACATCGCAGGTTGATTTTGTCATCAAACTGATGCATGAAGATGGACCCTTCAAAGAGAAATTAGAATAGATGCATTTACATCCTGGTTGGTTACTGCAAACATTCTTGTATATCTATTTTTATTCTTATGTATTGTGTAACCCCCTAGTTTTATGCTTTATTGTACATTTTAAGTTGCTCAGATCATATATAAACAGTAACAATTTTACTTTACTATAAAAATAGATTTGGTTGTAAGAAACAAAATAGAAAGAAAAATTGAAGTCTCGTATCATGAAATTGAAAATGAGATTTTGATCCAACGAATACAAATTTCTTTAGACTCAGCAAAATGTATGGATTTGTTTTCATTGTGTTTCCCGTGTGGAGAGTAGAATGATTGAGGAGTAATGTGTTCTTCCACCTGTAACAAAAGAATTGACTAAAAAATGGGGTTTCCTTTTTTTGTTGTTGTTGTTGCTAAGCAAGCTTCTTGGGTCTACCAACAGAAGGAGTAACATGTTCGTCTTTCTTAGAACCCGGAGCTTCAGGTTTTTTGGCCCAAGCAGGAGCTCGATCTGGCTCATACCGGTAATCATAGAACAGTTCTTCTCCAGCCATTATCCTCTCCTTTGCGAAAATCCCCACCCTGTGATCTCCAGCAACCATAATGACCTTAAACAGATTCATAGTCCTCTTGTCAGATTTTGAATAGACCATCATGCAAAAACCATGTCGTTAACTTTTGCATTTTTCGCATTTTTACCTTTGCGTAACAGTTTGGTTCAGGAGAATGGTTGGCAAATTTCAGTTTGTCTCCTTTCCTGTAAGCATCTAGCACAAACTGCAGTAACAACATCCAAAAAAAGTTTATGGCAGATTCGAATTTGAAGACAACCTAGAGAGTATGAACATTTTTGAGACAAGACGTGCCTGATCGTTTAGATTGAAGAGAAAAGAGGAGTTCTCGCGATCATATATCTTCCCCCGTTTATCTGCTTCTTTATGTGAAATCAGCTCTCCTGTGTATTCCCCAAGGTATTCATGTTTACTTACACTGTTCTGTAAGAAGGAAACAAGATTTGTTATTACAAGCAAAAATCAAAACCCCAAACATAATTTCCATTTTTTAAGGACTTTCATTCTATTTAACAAATCTTGCATTCTTCTTTACCTTTAAGAAAGCTCCCCAACCAGAAATATCAGATCTACCAAGTAAAACCTGAAATAGACAAAATAGAGCTAACTTCACAGTTTCATCTTTAATCATTTGAAGTTCCTCCTAGTCATGTGACTGCAGGAGCAAATTCATATTGCTATATAGTTAAGAAAGCTAAGTATGTACCCTTTGTTGTTGTTTCAGGAGCAATTTCATATTCCTGCACTCATAATTATCGCCTCTTTGACTTGGCACCCCGAGCGTACCATCCCCACCACTACACATTTAAATTCATTCATAGTATTAGTGTATTTGGAGCTATTAGTACGAAAAAAAGTAGCAATGTGTTCATGATCCTCGGCTAAGCGACCAATTAGTAGAACAAAACCGTAGAGTAAACATTTGCATCTCCAATAAGACTTACATGACCCAGCAGTTCCTACAAACATCTGGATCACATTCCCGATCTGCAGCAAAGCATGGACACTGACGGCTTCGACACTGACTTTTTGCACAATGACAACCTCTAAACCTATTCTTGCAGCTCTTTGGGCAACTACACAGAGAATAAAGTTTGTTGGCAATGAGATTCAAAGCTAGAAAATACAGATGTGAATGATCATAGATTACAATACCCGCAGTACTTCTCGCAGCAAGTCCCGTTTAGTAAACAAGAACATTCCTTCCCACAAGCAGTTTTGCAGTTGCATGGATTAAACTGACGGCATGGCTGGTCTTTCCTCTCAGTAATTCTTTTCCTAATTGAATGATATGCAGCAGATTTCCAAGTATACTTCAAGCGACGCACTTTGCCTCGTCTACGTAGAAATCTTGACCTTCTCCTCACTTGGTTATTAGCCTGGATAGTCCAGTAACTAAAGCATTAGTTCTCTAACAGAAATAAATCTATTATATCAGGAATGTGTATACAAAAAGAATAAGTATTAAACCATATTTCCATTGATGTCAAACTTGGAAGAGCCATCGGGATTTAATGCATCCTCTCCAAAGAAGGAAGCTTTATTTTCCGAGCAAGTCATGTATTGGAAGACCTCCCAACATGACTTGAAACCACTCAAAAGGTTTCTTGCAATTAAGCAGCTGCAAAGAAACAAAGAAAGATGAAAATCTTCCACAGATTGACAAAACCTGAAGCTGAATGATAATTTAGCAGTTTACTCACCTATTCATTCCAAAAATCTCAACACCTTTTTCAAAAAGGCTTTTCTCAAGTGGTCTCCACAATTTGTTTGTAGCCAATCCTCTTCGCCATGCATTCTCACCAACAAACTCTTCTTTCCGTAAACTTTCATCGCTACACGGTGCATCAAGCTCAGAAGCAACCTCATTCAGCTGACAAACAGGATCGTCATCCTTGACAGAATTCTTAGATTCTTCTGCAGGGGTGCCATTTTTCTTTGACTTCCCGGAGTTCCCAGATTTTACATGCTTCTGAGAAGAGGAAGTAGCATCTTCATTTTCTTTAAGTTTTGCATCGCTGGGTGAACGACTTCCACTGGCGATGGAATCACTATCTGAGGCTTCTGTCTTCTTTTGCCTCTTCTGAGTCCTACGAGGAACTCGCTCACCGACTCGGTTGTTGTTCCTCTTACGACCTCCACGTCTCCCACTACCTTTCACTTTTGGTGATGATGAAACTTTATCGGAATTGGCATCCTGCTGAAGTCCGTTCTCTGAGTCACTTGTCTCTGGTGTGCACTTTTCATTAGACGATGCACTTTCACTTGGGAAGGTCTTTGGTTTTCTCCTACTAAGTTTGCTTGATAACTTCGTGGATGTGGTCTTAGTGACCGCACAATCTGATGAAGTGCCAGTTTTATATTCGGTGGTGCCATATCCCGGAATTCTTTCAGACTTGAGAAGCTGATAGAATGAAAACAATTCTTTTTGTCAAATCAGTCTTTCTAGGAGATAAGCTTAGCTGCGTGAATAAACAAATTTTACCGTTTTATAGCAGTTTGCACCACAGGTTAGATTTTCATCTACCGGAGGACACCACGGAGCTGGTTTCTCAGCCTAAAAAACCATAAAATTAAAATAAGTAACTATAAAGTTATAATATGAATTTTCAGTGGGCACTAACTCACAGGAAAAATAAGATCTTGTGAACACCCATGGAGCCGGCAATCAAATACCTGGCGCATAACAGAGTTAAAAAGAGAATTACTTTGCTAGAACATCAAGTATTAACCCTTGAAAAATTTAGCCTGAGAAATCAAATGGACTAACAAGGCATCTACGGCAGAACAGGTTATCGAAAGAATCTAATGCTCCTTCCATATCTTTGTTGAGAATGGAGCTCTCTGCTTGATTATCGCCACTCTCGGATATTTCTTTTTCCTTCATAAGCACTCCATGTCTTGCCTGTATAAGATGGTCGGTGTTCATATCTCTGCAAAAAGCCAATTGGGAAAAGGGCTGGAACAATACTAATTGGATATCCTTAAACGATGCATCACTCACTCTGTTTTGAAATCCTACAATTAAAGTTCTGGATTCTAATGGAAAATAGGAACATCATAGTTCATACTGGCCACAGACAGAGAAAAAGTGGCTGATACCTTGATTTCACTCGCACGTCTGGACAATATTTTTGCTAGTTCCTCCAAGACAGAGTCTGAAAGACCTAGTTGCTCAAGGGTCATGCTGGATAAATGAAGGGAAATGAAAGTGAGAACGAAAAGCCATATCAATGAAAGTAGCAGACAAGAGATTCACAATAAGAGACCAGCAATGAGAAAGGATTAGACTAACCGAATAATAAAATCTTCAGGCTCCAAAAACTCTCTTTTTTCTTCTTCTTCATCAATCAGCTCCTCTTCACTATCACTGCAAATGAGCGCTTCCCCGCCAGTTTGATCATAATAAATTCTCCTTCGACCCACTACAGACTGGTCTTCAGTCATTCTTTGATTCCTGAATCATTTTAAGAGTGATTACAATGGTAAGATACTCCGCAACGGCATACATTTCAACTTGAATACTTCCAAGTACTTTTTGCGACGTTAATGTCAAAGTACCTGTCCAGAAAAACCCATGTGGTATAAGGTGACAAACGTTTGATATCAGGTAGTTTGATTGGCCGTAAGGAAATTTTAACAGGGACACTAGATCCTTGAACCACCGCTGAATTGGCATGTCCATCCTCTACGAATCTGTGGTTATTCCTATCACCATCACTAGCATCGATTCCGCTTTTCATACCAGGCGAATCTCTTTGCCTCTTAACTAAAAGATCATTACCATCTTTACAGCTACCTCCTCTCTCCATAGACGACCTCATAAAGCTTTGAGTAATGCCACACAAATTCTTCTTGTTTTCATCAAACCTTTTCTAAACAAAAACAAATCCTCGATTTCTAGCAAATCAGTTGCAGAAACACACGAAAAAAAAAAAACAACATTTATGAATTAAACAAGAACCAATACAAACCTTAACTGATATACACCGATCAGCAGCAAGTTTCTTCTTTAGCGATTCTATTACTGCTGACACTTCCTTAGAAGCTGGACTTGTCTCTTCCGGCTGAAATTTCAAACAAATCAAACGCATTTCAACAGCAACCATGAAAATGAGGTTCCTTTACACAGACCATATTCATTTCCAAAGTGTTCAATGAGAAAAAGAAAACTACCAATTGCAGCATAATGGCTTCTCTCAAACCCTAAAACAACTATTATAGCTCACAATGCAGCAATCTCTAGATCCAAAAAACAACACCAAATCGAAGCTAAAAAACTTAAAGCAAATCATAGTCTCAATGCCTTAAAAAGTTACGACTTTTAGAAACCCAGAAATAAAAATGGAAACTTAACTTAACCTTTTACCCAAAAAAAAAAAAAAAAATAGAAACTTTTCAAAGGATCCCGATTTTGAGGAAGAGATTTCGAGTGAGAGAGTGAGATTAAAACGCACCGTAGACTCCTTAGGTGGCTCCGATCTGGTCGCCGAAGAAGAAGGCGAAGCTCCCGACGCCATTGTCAAGTTACCAGATCGGAACCGAATAAAATGCGGGTCCGGGTCAAGATCCGGGTCGCCAAAATCTGAAAATGTCCGGAGGAGACAAGCGAATTTGGCGGGTCGTTATAAACCCTAAAAGTTATCTTCAATTTTGTTTTTTTTTTTTTTTTTTTTTCTAATCTTCAAATCCAATTAGAAAATTCTCAATTACTTTAAAGAGTTTGGGATTCGTGAAATATCAGAAATAATTCTGAATTAAAAATTAAAAAAAAAAAAGAGAGAGAAGTTGGTGGGAAAATAGCGACGTGGCAGCTCGATTTGAATTATCTACTGTACATTCTCCGGCGAACTTAACCCGGCGACGATACTGAACGTTACTGGGCCGAATGGGCTTTTTAAACCCTAAACTTTGGGCTCTCGTTTGGGTTTGTTTTTTTTTTGCTCAATCAGCCTCTCCTCTTTCTAATTAGCTTCTCGAAGGTTTCTCATCGGAAGAGAAACAGTACGGCGATCGGGAAAAAATGCATTACGGCGCGGCGGTGAACGGACGGAAACGTGGACTGATACTTCTAAGCAGCAGAAACTTCTCCAGATCGTTTTTATCGTCTACTTCTCCATTATCTGGTGAGTATTTTCAGTATTCACACTTCTGGAAATGTTCTCGAGATCGGGTTTTTGATTCTGACGGAGTTGAAGATTGAACTGAAACACCGAATGAATTGATTCTGTGTTTTTGTTAGAACATGAATGTTTCATCAAGGACGTAGCAAAAGCTCAGCCTCCTAAGCATCTGACTCAGTTGCTCAACATATTCACAGCTAGAGGTAGATTTTCAAATCTTGCACTGGCTTTGCTTAGCTTGTGATCATTTTTTCGAAAGTAATTGTGTGTGAGTTGGTGACTTGGCTTGTGATAATTATGACATTGTATCAGGTAAATCCATAGTTTCTCCTGGTGCCAAGCAAGGCTTGTTGCCTCTTACTATACCATTGGTGAGAATGAGTCCGGGTATGTATGAGTATGATCGTGGACATTGTACCATAAGTTTTTTATGTGGAGTTTGAAAACACTTTCATATTGAGTTTGTGTGACTTTCAATTTTCAGGTTCTTCAATTGCTCTATTACGGTGGCCAACAGCTCCTTCTAGGTTAGGACTTAGGAGGCTTCTTTTATCTTGTTTTAACTTTTCATTGTTTTGTTATCTTATAATTGCTTTCTGTTGTTTGCAGTATGGAGATGCAAGTCGTGGAGGTTCAGAAACATGGGGTTTGGTTTTTAGCCAATAATGTAATGGGTCTTTTATATCATTACTGGTGCGTTGATGTAGGTTCATTTCTTTCTGGCTGTTTATTCTCATATCTTATTTTCATTGGCCATCATTCAGGTTGATCAGTTCATTCACAGAATATTGGTGGAAGAAGATGTTTCTAAACCCGAAGAATCAAGTCAAGAAATCTTCAATGCTGCAGGCGAAGCTGGGAAGAAACTTTACAGTAGGGGTGACTTTGCCAAGTCAAAACTATTAGATTTGGATGCCTATCTATTAAGAAAGGTACGTATAGTGAACCTGTTATTGTCAGACTCTTTTCGGCATGTGGGTGATTGTGAGCTTTGTTATTTAGGTTGGACTGTTTCCGGATTCTCTAGAACGTAAAGTTATCCGACATATCGAGAATGGAGACCATGTAAGGCTAGTAATAACATCTATCCTGTTGAAGCTGACTTGTTTTCTCTTTTTAAACTATCTTCACGTGCTAATACAAGGTTTCAGCTTTGGTGGCTGCCGAGTTTTATACAAAGAGAGGGAACTTCCCCGGATTTGCCCGGCCTTTTGCTTTCAACGCAAAGGTTTTACTGAAGTTCGTATGATCCTCTCTTATCAGCCCTCTATCTCCTTTTTTAATATATCCACGAGTTGATGCTTTTACCTTTCTAGAAACCTCTAAGACCTCTATGGTTTTGTAGACTTGGCCGTAGCTTAGAAGCGAAAGACGCAGCTCGGGGTGCTCTGACATCTTCATGGTGGACCTTAGGTTGCAGATACGAGGTACAATTCCTTGGATACAATTTTGATAATTGAAAAAAAGAAGGGGGAAAAGTGTTGAACATATGAAATGGTGCTCAGGAAATTGCTCGAATAGCAGAGTGGGGAGAGGAGCAAATTGTGAAGTACAAGGAGAGAATTACAGGAGAAGGAAGACAACGAGATATAGAAAGGGGAAAGCCAATGTCTCAGGTTTTGCCTATATTCATTTGTAGATTCTCATATCATGGTTTCTGGATTCAAGGACTTGAAACAAAACTTTTAACTCTCAGGCTTTCTTAGACGAGGCTTCGTTCTTACTGAATCTAGCGTCACTCGAAGGGACATGGGACGAATCACTGGATCGGGTTGCTCAATGTTACAAGGAAGCTGGACTTAACGACATCGCCAAGTTTGTTCTGTACAGAGATTGAGTAGTCTCTTTTAAAGTCCACAATTTGTTTTTCGAGACCTGAGATTACATTATATCAAATGATCTTTGCATTTGGTGTCCTACGTTGGAGATTTACATTAACCCTGCTAAAGATTCATTGGGTCAAGATAACTGATTGTATCTTTTCTGAAACTAAAAGTGAAATAAGATAGCATGATCATCTTATTGGGTAACAATAATCTACGTGGAAGTTTATATATATACTGCCAAAAAAATCTACGAAAATGACAGTTTAGTAGCTTGCATAGTTTGGGACCATATTAAGAAACAGGATTAAGGTATTAGATTATAGTCTAAATGACACCATCTTCTTAAGTGGGAAATGGAATAGGGAGCTTGTTGCTCTGACCTTTCTTTTTTCTTCCCAACAACTTTCTCCAGAGGCTCTTAACTCCACCGCTCTTCTTCTGAGGAACAATGGCGAAACAGTTTGTGTCAGAACCTTTGCTTTTGTCTGAGAGAAGAATATGTTCCAATGCCTCAATGGTTTCATTGTAAACAGAACTGCCTCCCTTTCCATTTTTCTCTGCTGCTTGTGGTTTCTGAGCATTCGATTCTCTGGTGTCGTGATCTTCTGCCTTCATCTGATCTAAAAGAGATGATCTCTGGCTGGTCAATCTCTTCTCTGGTTTTGTTTCTTGTGAAGGTTGTACACCAGCTAGGTTGTCCGATTTTTCCGTAAGGTCAGACATGAGTTTGTCAGAAAGTAAAGCTGTTTCTTTTGAGTTAGTCAATGCCTTGAGCTGCTTTCCAAGGTTTAGAATCGTCTCTTGACACTCGGCCAATTTTTCTGAAGCAGCTGTGATTTCCAATTCCTGAATTCATTAAACACATAAAACAGATTGGTTTTGGGACAAAAGCAATTCTCAATGTTTTATTCTGCTTTAAACTTACGGTTCGCATGTTTTGTTTTTCTTCCAGCTTGAGCTCGTTTTCTGAGGCACTGCAACAAGAAACCATTGGATGCATCAAAGATAAATAGGATTTGCTGATATGAAGTCTTTAAGCATTCACATTTACCTTACTGTCTTCTCCTTTGCCTCTTCTTCAGCCATATTGTTTGACAATTTTTGATTTCCAGGTTTGTCTTCAATTGACTGATCCTTGCAAGCCAAAAAGGAAACATCTATTGTCTTAAGCTTATCTGCTTCTGAAGAAACCTGACGACATATTCCAATATCAACTTCACTTCCACTCCGTGATTCATCCCACTCGAACTGCGTCTTAATCTCATTTCTCATGGTGGAAACATCTTGAAGAGAAAAACAGTGGTTCACCATCCATTCCAACACAGAGCTTAGCTCTTCTACAAACTTCCTTATGTCTGATTTTCTGTCTAATAGATCGTAACAAGTATGAAGAAATCGCTGCAATACACTACTCAGCTCTGTAGTTTTCCATTGCAAGACACGAGCAGTGTATCCTGAAAGCCTTTCTGATTCTCCGTTGGACACATGACTTTCATCTTTTAAGCTGACTCCTTCGATAATTTCAATGATACTATGAATCGATTTGCTGATATCACACTCCATATCTGGTCTATCATCCACAGTGAGATTTTTAGTCTCCTCATGGTTTACACTTGACAAAGCTTTTCTGATATCTTCAAGTGCTTCATCAGTGTTTCTCTGCGCAAGACGCTTGTACTCCATTATCGCTTTCACTACGGTATGAAGAGACTGAGGTAATTTACTCATTAAATCATCTTGGGGAGATACAACAGGATTTAATGAATAATCTTCTCCAGGAGTTTTTGTTGTCTCTGATGAAGTTTCATTAGATTCGTTCTCTACCGGACCAGTAGCTGAAACGGAATCAGAAGAACAAATATGAGAACTTCCAGGTCGGTTGTCGATTGTGCTTGCAACCATAGCAAGCTTTTCCATTTCAGCAAAATCATCCATTAGTTTCATCTCTGAAGCTTTAGGGGTTCCAACCAAACTCGAGCCCATTTGCTTCTTGTTCTTGAAATTGTCTAGCTCTGAAAGTAAAGCAGAAGCCCAAGACTCAGCACAGCTAACTTTATCATCATTGTCAAACTCAGATAGTGATGCAATAGAGACTTCACAGGACACATTGCTTCTCCGTCTAGGCTCAATGTTTGTGCCTTTAGAAGATTCTTCAACATGAGACTCGAATTCTAGTAGTCTAGACGCTGTTCGAGAATACATATTTCTTGAGAACTGAAGCTCACTGACTTTCTTGTTTAAGGCTTCCCTCAGAGTCTTGTTCTCTTCTTCCAGTAAGCATACTTGCTCAGAGAGGTTATTGATCTTTTCGGAATCAATCAGCGGACTGTTAGGGCTTCCATTGACTCTTCTCCTTCCCAGCATTTCTACTTCATTCCTCATTTTTGACAGAGCAGCTGGTCCTGGTAACCGTTTTCTGACAAGTATCCGTAACCTTTGACACTCTGATTCTAACTTTGCAACTTTCTTCACATTCTCTAAGTGCAGTTTATGCGATGCTTCAGCGGTTCGACGACTAAACTCTCTCTCTTCATTCCGAAGCTCGAGCTCTTTCTCCAGCACTCGGACTTCATATCTCAGTGAAACGTTTTCTTTTTCCTTCGACTCTAAACTACTCACCAAAGCATTGAAATCAACTTCGATTCGATCCCTCTCTCTGTTTAAATCTTCAACAGTTTTGTTCTTTGCTAACAAAGCCTTTGAGAGTTGAGTGTTCTCGCCTTCTGCTTCTGCAAGCTTCTTACCAGTAACTGCCAGCTCCGTCTTTATAACAATCAATCTCCGTTCGTACTTCTGCGATGCTTTTGTCAACGCATCATGCATCCTTCTCTCCTGCTCCTCGCGAACAAAACGAAGTTGCTGCATACATTCTTTTAAACCAGCATCTGTTTGACTAGACCTTTCCTCACTCTTGTGTTTTTCATTTACAGCTTCTTCGAGTTTCTTCTTGAGAGATGCAACTTCAGCTTTTGTCTTCTCCCAGCCTGTTAACACAAAATGCAATTGGAACAGGAAGCTATATGAGAGTGTAAAGAGGACAAAAGTCGAGGAAATTTACCAACAATTGCTTCTCGCGCCGCAGTCTCATACTTATTGCTGTCAGCCTCGACAGAGGTAAGCTTATCATTCAGACTTTTAAGGCGATTTTCTAGCTCTGTCTTCTCAGCCACAACCTTCTCAGTCTAATAATAAGAACAATCAAGCTCATGAGGCGATACAAAACCAAACTCATCAGGAGAACTTTTAGCAAATTACACAAGATTCACAATCATTGGTATCTCAGTTTTCAATACTTGAGGGCTTTTTACTTTTGGCCACAAAGAGCATCAAAAAGGAGAAACTTGACCTCAAACATAATAAGCTAAAACAACACTTGATTCTCAAACAGATCAACACTTGATACTAACTACCAACCATAAAAAAACACATCTCTAGAAGATACATAAAGAAGATCCATCTTCCAACCTAACATCAAACATCAATGCAAGCATCATCATATCCACCTACGGACTTACCTCTCCAATGCTTTCCACAACCGTTTTCTCCATTGATTTCTTCTTCCAAGGCCATGCTTTATGCTCCATTTATCACCTCCACAAACCACACACAACTACTCTTACTCAACAATAATATCCTATAACACAGAAACCAAAAACAGAAAGACTTTAGAATAGCTTTAAAACTCACATTTACATAAACAAACCCAAAAAAAGGAACATATATTTTTTCTAGTTCTGTTTGGTTTCTCTGATCCCACATTCCTCAAAATGGACCATCACATTTACAAAAGTGAATGCGACTCAAATCCAGATTAAGACCAAAGAACAAAACAAAACCATCTCACTGTACTTATAAAAAATCCCAAATCAGAAATCAACGAGCTAGCTTCCATCAATGGCGTATACATGCACGAAGAAAAATCCAATTTCATGAAGTAAAAAACTTTAGAAGAAACCCATGACGAATCACACAAAAAAAAAGTCATCTTTTTGATTATCCACATTTAGAAGATTTGGTAAATTAAAAAAAAAACCCATGAATAAAGATCAAAACTTTCCTCACCTTCTGAACCAAAACTTAAAACACAGATCGTCTCTGAAGAAACACAAACAATGGAAGAGATCAAAAACAGAGAAAGAGTGAAGAGGACAAATGAAAAAAGGGATTGTTTGGCAAAGTTAAGATTACTTGAAAACAACTGTAGAGAGAGAGAGTGAGACTGTGTGAGAGAGAGAGGATGTGTCGGGTAGGATCTGATCGAAATGGGCCATGTACGCTTAATGAACGTTGGATCGTACGAGATTTATAATATCTCTAATATAAGCAAAGAAATTAAAAAAGTTAATTTGTATTTTAAGGGGAGACATGTTTATGACTTTGATGGACCTCGGAAGTTTAATAAATTAGTAGGGAGTGAAGAGGACAAATGAAAAAGAGTGATTAGGGAGTAATAAGTTGGAATGCTTTATTATGCTTAATGAATAATTAATTGAGTGAAGTGTGCAATCTAATCAAACTTTAAGAAACTGATTTTTTTTGTAGTTTACTTTACTATCTCTATCTTAAAAGAGATAAGAGGTTGGTTTCTACTTTCTAGTAATAAATAATTAGATTGTCTAATAAAATCAGTATTTTTAATCCAACAACAAAATAGTAGTTGTCACTTGTCTTAACTACTCTAACTTCTAAAGATGAATTGATTACTATTTTGGTGGATCATAAAAGCTACTCCGTAAATAATAAATTGTTTGGAGTTTCTTGAGCTGTAAAACTTGCTTTGCTCGATGGTTTTGTTTGGACATGTTTGGATCATACGACTCCATCGTAGTACATTCTTCCTTTCTTGTTATAGGAGGAGGCTTAACATTCACTTTAATTAGCTTTTCGAACATATTATTTGTTAATCACTTTATGAACAAGCTTACGCCTTCTTTGTTTAGAAAGGACTTCATATTACGGGCCCAATTAAAGATGTAATTAGGCAACTAAATTTTAGGTGAACGATCTTTGTATATGAATAAACACTACTCCATAACTTGGTTTCGATCTCTATAAAGGCAATCATTCATCAGTCCAAATTAGTGTCATTTCTGAAGAAGATTTGTAAACTTTAGTAAATTTGATCTTTATTCTCGATAACGTTTACCGAGGTCTTACATGTCCTTATATGGACTCTAAGAACAATCTAGACTTCTAGGGTTTTTCCTATCCTTATCCTTTAGAGACAGCTGGTCACAACTCTAGTCAACACATAAGATTAGAAGAGCCTGGAATCGGTTTCCATGTGGCTGCAGCTCCATCTTTGTTCTAGCGTCTTTTGCAGGTACAGAGAGTTTTGTCTTCTTCTGTAGATGGGTTGTTGGATCTTTTATGTGTTGGACTTTTTCTTGCATTGATGTTCGGCCCATCTTTGGCTCTTCACTTACATTCTCCCTCAATTGTAAGGTGGGTGACTTACCGACTTCGAGTTTGTGTCAGAGTTCTTCGAATTCTCTATGTGGTAGTCATTTAGTGAAGATGTCTGCTAGCTGAATAGCCGCTGGAATGTGTCTTGTTTCAATTAGACTAAGAGCGACTTGTTCTCTTATATAGTGATAGTCGATGTCAAAGCTTTTTGAGCGGTTGTGGAGAACTGGATTTGCACTTAGGTAGACAGCAGAGAGATTGTCACATTGAAGTACGGTGGGGTGAGGCTGAAAGATTCCAAGATCTCTTAGTAGAAAACAAAGCCAAGTGAGTTCTTGCACTGCTGCAGTGAGGGCTCTATATTCAGCTTCCGTGGATGAGTTCGGCACAGTTTGTTGACGTTTTGCTGACCATGATACAAGATTTGGTCCGAGCAGAGTGCAGAATCCCGGGGTTGACCGTCTTGTGTTCTTGCAGCCTCCCCAGTCACTGTCGCAATAAGCGGAAAGAGATAAATTGCTATGCTTCCAATATGCAGAGACCCATATGAAGGGTCCTTTTGAGGTACCTTAGGATTCGCTTGAGGAGACCAAAGTCAGAGACTGTTTTCCACAACCGCTCAAAAAGCTTTGACATCGACTATCACTATATAAGAGAACAAGTCGCTCTTGGTCTAATTGAAACAAGACACATTCCAACGGCTATTCAGCTAGCAAACATCTTCACTAAGTCACTACCACATAGAGAATTGGAAGAACTCCGACACAAACTCGGAGTCGGTAAGTCACCCACCTTACAATTGAGGGGGAATGTAAGAGCCAAAGATGAGTCGAACATCAATGCAAGAAAAGGCCCAACACATAGAAGATCCATCTTTCCAAAATCCCCCTCCCCTCCCCCGAAATCGATTTCTTCAAGGTTGATATGGATCCCTCCTTTGCCGCTTATGTGACACATCCATCGTTGTTGTTACAAATATTGACATGAATGAATATTTACACGGCAAAAAGGAAAAAACCGAGAAAATAGTCTTTTTCTGCGTAGAGAATATAAAAATGAAAATGCTTAGGCTTAGACCTGCGAATTGCAATAATATTACAATCAAAACTACTTAATGGTAGCTTTTTATATTGCAAAGGAACAAGATTGGATCAATCTCATAGTGGATTTTGATTTCTATTAAGAATTGTAAATAAAACCTAGAAACTAATTTTCTATTTTTTAGGAAATCTATTTTGATTAAAAACTTGAATAGAGAAAAATTAGATTTTTGAAAAACCAAATTCAGAAACTATTGTAATATCTACTATCATTCAAGGTCTTAATAACATCAAAACCATATGTGAACAATTCGACAAAAAACTATATGGAATTTCTTACATTATTAACAAGGTAAGAAACTCCACATTTCATGACCGATGCAGATTGGTGAAAGATTAATTTGGTCGGACAAAGTCTTGATGCCAAGAAATTAGTCCGAAAATAAATAAAAATTTTGCTTTCAAAATACGATGCGAAAAACAAATTTTCGGTGGAATAAAACAAATTTATAGTATCAAACACTAGTTTTGCAGTAATTTATCAAGTTAGCTAATGAACTACTTCAACTACATATCCCAATTTAATTACTTTCTCACTTGGCAAATTAGCAAAGAAAACAAAAAGATAACTAAAAAGACTTCAAATCGCAAATTTGCAATAGTCAAATAAAAAACCATTCTTTTTAAGTCAACCCAAAAAAGTAACAAGTCAAAACAAAAGCAAATCATATCGAAGCAAAAGAGTCTAAAAAACAGTAAATAGATTCCCGCAAAAATTTGTCAATCAGAGATAGAGAGAGAGAGAGAGAGAGAGAGAGAGAGAGAGAGGAGAGTGTCCATAGTAGAAACTCAGAACTAAAAGCTTCTCATAAGTGATCATTAATGGAAAGTGAAGCCAAGAGATCACTTGGGCCTCCACTTTTGTTGCCTTCACTCCCCTGTGTTGATGGAGGCTGATTCACGTTTCTCAACACATCTAACGCCTCTGAAACCTTAGCATTTAAAGCCTCTGGTGACTCGAGCAGATGCAAAACTTCGGTCTGATCCATTTCCAGAAGCATACCGGTCACTTTTGCAGCGTTCTCGTGCTCTATCAAGTCCACTAATGGGTATAGACTCTCACCCAAAAGCTACACAAACCCCAAAGCAAACACAGAGAAAGTAAGTGAACTTATTCTTCTCGTACACCATGTGTCAACTAGATATAAATTGATAGAGACTTACTGTTCTCTGTTGAGCAGGTGTAGCGTTAGCAAGGGCAGTAGCCAATTGACCAGCGGACATAGGCTGACCCAAAGGCATTCCATTCATGTCATAAGCAACTGGAACCATTCCTCCTTGCATTGGACCATCGGGCATGTTTCTACCACCAGGAGGGTGTCGGTACCCACGTCCTCTTGGCATCATCTATAGGAGAAAAGAACGCAAAGGATTAAAGATTCATCTAGATCTAGGATTTACGACATGCTTAAATGCTCTTTTTTTTTTAATTACCTGTGGCTGCATATAAGGCATTGGCTGCTGATGCTGATGGCGCATGGGTCCATCGCCTGACCGTCTGCCACCTGGTCGTGGACCTTGCTGACCTGGCTGCATCATCGGGCCGAAAAAGCTTGGCCTCATTCCTGGAACCAGCTGAGGCTGATATCCAAATCCAGGCTGTCACAGATTTAAGGACATTAGATGAGTGGTTACTGATTTGTATTAAAGAAACACAATAATATATCTATGAACCAGTAGAAAGGGATTTGTCAAAGTTGCAAATCATGATCAAATCGAGTTACTAAGGACTTCCAATGAAACAAACGTCAGTTTAGAGAAGTGTGGTGGTACCTGGTGAGGGATGATCGGTGGAGGTCCTTGACCGTAAAAAATCTGTTGTCCAAGACCTGGTGCACCACCCGGAAATATTGGCATCCGAGGACCCACACCGGGCATAAAAGCAGGTCTCATTTGAGAAAACTGTGCCTGAAAAAGAATACATATAAAGATTTGAGATAAAGCAAACATAACTGCACGTAGCGGTTGTTATCTTTGTTATCTATGGGTGTGGGAAGTGTTACCTGCAGCTTAGCCCTTCTTTCTTCTTTCCTCTGTGCAAGAGCCACATACAACGGTTTGCCACCAACCATTTTACCATTCATTTCATTCAGCTGCAGAAAACCCCCAAAAGAAAATGAATCAAGAAAGAAAATAGAGGCTCAAACAAATTTAATATTGTTATGACACAAGATTATTAAAATTACCACTCTAGAAGCTTCACTAGCAGCTGAGAAGGCAACAAATCCTGATCCTTTGCTAGTACCACTAGGATCCCTCATAACCTATTTGACAAAAAGCAAGATATTCCCATCAATCAAAGGACAAAAAATAGCATTTCTCATGGCTATTATGTAAGGGGAAGACAACAATACTGACCTTGCAGGAAGTTATTGTACCGAATTCAGCAAACAACTCGCGCAGCTTCTCATCGGTGACAGTATCATCAAGGTTTTTAACATATAAATTAAGCCCATCGAATTTGTTTCCTGAATCCCTTGAGCCTTGTTCATATCTTCGGCTCAACTCAAGCTCCCTCTCAGATTTCTTCTGAGCTTTACCTACATACCACTCCTTGTCGTCAAACTTCTTCCCATTGAGAGCTTCAACAGCACGAGCTGCATCTTCAGGATCCTCAAAGTTGACAAATCCAAAACACCTGGACTTCCCATCTCCGTCCCTCATAACCACAGCGCTCGAGATACTACCATACTGACCAAAAGTAGTCTTCAACTCATCATCCGTAGTCGTCTCCGACAGATTCTTCACATAAACATTGGTAAACTTAATCTTATCAGCCGCAGACTCTCTTTCCTCCTTACGAAGGAAAGGTCCAACAAAAATCTGTTTATCATTCAACACTTTTCCATTCAGCTTCTCAATGGCATTCTTAGCTGAATCCTCAGTATCAAACTGCACAAACCCATATCCTCTGGATTGACCCATGTGATCAGTAGCAACCTTACATGACACAATAGTCCCACACCCGGAAAACGCCTCGTGCAGAGTTTTGTTGTCAACTGACTTGTCCAAATTCTTCACATTGAGAAAAAAGGTCACATCATTAGCCAATCAACCAAAAACAGAAGCTGCTAGATCATTCAAAAAAAAAAAGTAAATACCTTGACAAATAAATTCCCAACCCCACTTCTACGAGCAGAAGAGTCACGAGAAGAGTAAGTAATCCGAATCATCTTCCCATTGAGACTAGTGTAGTTCAGCTTATGCATTGCCTTTTCCGCTGTCATTACCAAAAAAACACACAAAACAGACTCACTCAACCAAATCACCCTAAAACACAATCAGATATATAAATAACATTAGGCCAACAAAGCATTCTGAATCGTACAAATTACTATCTATAATCAAATTCAAACAATACCCATTTACTCAAATTAGCCAGAGGAACGATTACAAAATCGAAAAATCAGATCTTTAGCATAATGTCAAATCAAAAAGGGGGAAAGGGGAACAAACCATCATCGCTGTTGCTATAGTTGACATAACCATAACCAAGAGAAGTATTGGTAGCAGCATCACGGCAAACACGAACAGATACAACCTGACACACCTCGGTGAAATAGTCATAAAGCTGAGAATCCGTAACATTGAAATCCAGATCTCCGACATAGAGGGAACACAGAGCACCGTGATTGATCCCATCGCCGCCGCCGATTCCAGGCGTAGCAGAAGCCACAGCCCCGTCGTTAACCGAAGGAGGAGGAGGAGAATGTGAAGAAGGAGTTTGAACCTGAGCCATTCTTTTGGAGATTTGAGAAGAAGGAGAAGAAGAAAAAAAGACCCTAAAGTAAAGATTTTTGAGGTTTTTTTTTTTTGGTTTTTGGTTGTTTTGATAAATTAGGGATAATTAGAAAGAGAGAGAGAGAGAGAGAGAGAGAGAGAGAGAGAGAGAGAGAGAGAGATAAATTAGGGAACGACGACGATGATGATAGGGGAAGACGAAGTCGGAGATTGTTGTGGGCAGCACGGCGAGACCGCAGCGGATAGTGATGGAGAAAAGTTTGAGATTATATAGTTGCTCAAGTCTTTACACAAGAGTGAAATCTGAAAACCCTAGTTTTGGTTAAAAATAATAAATCTTTTGATTTTTTTACGGTTACAGATAGAGAAGAGAATTAGTCTGCTTTACTCTCAGCCGTCCGATTCTTTTTGAGAATGGGACCACCATATCTCACGTGATCCTCTCGTGACTTTGGAGCTGGGCAGACCTATTCCAAACTTGTTGCTCCTCCGCCGCATACCTCTGTTTTGGTTTGTAACTTTTTCTGGTTATTGACTTTAGAAACTGAGTATTCTTGTTGTAGACAGTTTAGTTTAAGCTTTGGTTGATTGATTAGTTGGTGTGTGAGTTGATGATGGGTGAGGAAGGAGAAGTTGGAGTTGGGGTTTTTGAATCTTTAAAAATTGAAGAAAAGGGATTAGTAAGATGGCTTATAAAGCAGGATTTTGAGGGTCAATGAGCTCTACACCCATTGGACTTTTTACTTTTTATAAGCCAGCTTACTAGTTCTTCTTCTTCTCTTCTCTTTGTTCGGATCATAACAGTTTTATGGTATGCTCACATGATGTTATTACTCTTTAACTCCTTAAGGACACTCTGGTTTATGATGAACTCCTCATCTTTGGTTAGCTCTCTTGCATGATTGAATCTGAGTCTAGCTTTGCTGGTTGGGAATGCAATGATAATGGCTATTATATCTCTTAAATTTTGTTACATCTGCTCGCTTGCTGACTCTTGCATTTAAGAACTCCACAGAAGTAGTTTGAGGTTTCGTGATTGTTAACTGCAGGACAAGAAGTGGAGTATAGAATGTGGGATCAGTTTTAAGGAATGTCTCAGACTCTCAGGCTGCTTTTATCAGGTAATCTTTTCCTTTCTCCCCCTTTCCAACAGCTCTGAAAGCCTTTTTTGAGGATAGAATCGCAGGCTTTCCTGTGTGTGATAAATGGCGATTGGAAATTTCATGTTATACTTCGATGTTCAGGTTATAAGTTCCTGCTTGTGGCTTTTAAAACAATTCATGAGGATTCTGCCTGCTGGTTGGGGTTCTTTCTAATTATAACTGTGGTTTCATTGTTTTGCTTTTGTTTTGATTTAGAATTGAACTATAGAGCTACTTACTAGGGAATACATTTGGTTGTGTCCTGTAAGTTGCGGAAACCTTCTTTCTTATTCGTTGTCGAAGAGTATGCTCACTGTAGACAGTAGAAGTTTTGGCTTTGTTACTAGACAATGAAAAATAATTGAGAGCTGAATGATTTCTTATAATATTTTCATATTGTTTGTCATTGGCATTTAACTAGGTTGCTTCTCACGCGATGGATATGCGATAGTATGGAATGAAATCTTGATTCAGTATGACTTTCACTCTAATCTAGTTGACTATCATGCTAGAGTTATGACCATATATTGTAATGAATGTTTGTGTTAAGGGTTTTGTTAAAACTACAGTTGATACCAGATCATTTTTCGATTTGGCGTGAGTCAAAGAGCACTTGCAATATCTTCACTCTCTAGTCAAGTAGATCCTGATGAACCATTTTCATGACTTTCAAATGCAGTGTTAAAGCTACTCAACAAGAACAATGAGGGAAAGTTTTTAGAGATCCGATGACACCTATCTCTAGTAGAAGACGCTACTTAGCTATTTGTTATACCCTTTCTATGTGCCATTGTTTGTTCTCTTTCTAATTATGGTGGAGCCAAGTAATATTTAGAAGCTTCCAAGAACTTAGGGGATGCGGTGGTAGCCTGGATTCCTTTATTAAAAACTGTGTGGGTGAGTGCACTTCTCTCTGTCTTTGTGCGGAACCAGAATCAGCTTCTGTGTTATTGATGGGTTAGGTTACCAGATGCTTTGGGTATTTGATTCTCATCTAAGTCTAACCACACTTTTAATTAACAAAAAAGTGAAAAATAAAGCTTCATCTTTGTTTGGTTTGTTTATCCACCAAAGTACTCTCTTTTACGGTGCTTCTTGGCTTGCTTTGGTTCAACCAAAATGTCTTTATATGCCTTGCTGCTGAATTTGTCGGTACAATGGGCACTAGTAGTAAGCCAAATATTGTTGAGCTACCATATGCTTTCATCTTTAATTTGGTGAATAATAGGACGATTTGGAAGAAAAATTAAGTTAATGGCAAGAAGAAGAAATAACTAGTTATATTTATATCTCTTATCAGCACTTACCAAACTCATGATCAAAATCACATGTAACATTTTTATTGCTCTATAATATGTTATTTGTATGGATGTCTAATTTATAACATAATTTTATAATAATAACTATTCTCCGTGTTATAACCACATTAAAATAACATGTTATTAGGGGAAAAAAATCAAATTTCTAATAACAATTAGGAAAAAAGAATCAAAAGATGATAAAATCGGCCAAACACTTCGTAAATACAAATGCAATAATTTTTGTCTTTTGGTGCAATTTACTCTTAACTTTTTACTGTTTATCCATTTTTACAATGAAGGTGGAAGAATTGTTATCTATATTCAAGTTCAATTTGGTTATTAAAAAAAACAAAAAGGAAAGTAATTAGTAATTACAACGTCAAAGGGTCATCATGAGTCATAAGAATCTATGTTCGAATTTTTCAGAGTGAAGAAGAAAACTCATAAACCGAAATTTCAGTTTCAGTTATTACTTTTTTTTTTGGTTAACCCGTCTTTTTTTTTTTTTTTCAACTCTTGTGGGATCACACAAAACATGTCTGAAAAAAAAGTCTCTATCTTGTGTGTCCGAATCTTTTGTGTGTTCTCGTTTGTGGTCACAAGTTTTGCGTCAATCTTTAGACTCACACATCACCCGTTATTACAAAAACAAAACGGTTCCTCACTTTTCACGTTTCAACACATTTTTGCCAATGTGTGTGTGTGTACAGTAAACAAATATCAGAATCACCGAAGAATCTTGCCGACCAAACTCTGCCCCTAAAACCAAATAAGCAAGTTGATCTGTATAATTTGCCCCCACATTAAAAATCCTAAAAAAAAAAAAAAAACATCAAATCACTTTTAGTGGTTACGATAATTTTAGAGCTTTAGTTGTTAGAACACCAACCCCCACAATTGTGTTTTTTTTTTTTTTTTAACTTTTAAAATTTAAAACACATCAAAACTATTTTCAAGGATTGAGATATTTTTGCATCTTCAGCTTTCGACTATGCTTTGTAAAACTATACACTTTATTTGTATAAAAATATATGTCTTTTTAAAACAAAAATGTAGAATCTACTTATCTTACGATGGGTTATATATGTCTGTAGTACCTCACTTACCAAATATCTTACGTCAACTATAAAGAACGCGAAACTGTTGAAATATTAATAAAGGAGATAAAACCGCACATTGCAGTTATAATTAATAGTAACAAAAAAATGTTACGATCGAAAAAATATGCATATTTTTGTTAGAGTTAGAATCGTAGTGTACTTTCTCGGCATCTACATGTTACTGTAACATTGTTACCGTTCAAAATCAAAATAGATTTTCATACAAAGTTTTTTAAAAAAGTCGCCGGTTTGGGCAATACTTACCATATATATGACCATATAAAATGTTGTGATCTTTGGTATGGAAAGAATTTATGTGCTTAGATCCATAACCTCATAGTAATTGAAAAAGAAAAAAAAAATCAAAATAGATGCTTCATTTGAAATTGAAACCTTGTTTAATTTGTTTGTTATGATTTAAAGTTGTTTGGACACAAACTCGAATAATACGAGTTGTTATTAGGGCACACAAATTTGAATTACACATCGTTATTATTATTCCCCAAATACGAATAAGAAGAACATGAAAATCTGTTTTGTAGTAGCAAGCGAGCATGAGTTTTTTTAATATAAATCATCATTTGGAGGACGAAACCAAAAACCCAAAAACCATGGAAGCGCATGTTAGCGATGACAAGCGCATCATAAAGAAGACAAAACATTCTCTCTACAACTACTTTTTTTTTTTTTATCATACTCATCATCTCCTCTTCGTACACACGTCATCATCATCCGAATTTTCCGGGTCGGGTAATTTATTCAAATCGACCCGTTCCAACGACCCGTTATGACCACTCTTACCACAATCCTCCTCGTAATCACCACCGCCGCGGCTCGTTTCCGATTTAACAACGACCGTCGCACCAAGCGCATCAACCTGAGCACCAACCTCCGCCGCTTTTCTCCTTATATACGCCGCCGACATATCCCCACCGTCACCACCACCACCACCTAATCCTCCTCCAGAAACAGTGAGGCCAGCCAAAAGCTCCGGGAAATTAACACGAGCTGAAGGACCACGGAGGTAAAACACAGCAGTGTCGTAAGCTCTCGCCGCCGCTTCGGGTGTAGAATAAGAACCTAACCAGATCCTCGACCTCTTGTTCGGTTCACGTATCTCAGCCACCCATTTCCCCCATTTTCTCATCCTTATACCTTTGTATGGTTTCAGATCTCTCTTCCTCGTCCCTATCCCCATCGTCGCCGCCGTAACCGTCGCCGTCACCGCCGCTCCCGTCTCCATTATTTTTAAAAGAAATTTACTGAGTTGTTTTAAAGAATCATCGACCCGATCTGGTCTTTTGGAGAAATCGAAACTGAAACGGTTACATAAGAGAAGAGATGAGTTAAATAAAAAAAAAAAAAAAAAAAAGAATTGGGAATTCACCGACACTTTATTTTTGCGATTCTTTTTATATTTCAAAGACACGGACACACAAACAAATCTCCTCCTCCTCCTCCCCACTCTTATTTATAGTACAACAAATATTTTTAATTTTATTTTATACTATTGCAAATTATTTATGTTTTTTTTTTTGTTTGTTTGTTTGTTCTCTATTTGATAAGTTATTTTGTAAGTATTGTGTATACACACTTTTTATAAGGAACAATAATTAAAAAAAAAAATGTTTTATCAAGATTGTGCTGGTATTTGATGTCACTTTTACTCAGATTACTTGATGAAATGTTTTGGTTCATGTAAACTACATATCACTATTGACTCAATAGTATTGAGTGTGATTTTCTCTTGATAATTCCTTTTTTTAGGTTAAATATAAATAATGTTTTCTTTTCTGGTTTACTTATTGTAATTTTTTTTTAAACGAAAACTTAAACTAAGTGGAATATAAAGAGAAATTTTGTGAAAAAAATACAGAAAATTTTTGGGATTATTTTTTAAAAAACTTTCTATTGTAGTTCATATGATTTAGATGGAAAAAAAAATATTTATTGTGTCACTTATAAGATAATTTAGATTTTAATTATCAAATACCTTATTTAAGTATTTGTTAGTGTTTTTTTTTTTTTTTGGTTTTTTTTTGTCATCTGCTACGTACATTATTATCACCATAGATATTGTGATCTTATTTTGTCCTTCAATTTGTTTTTGGTAACTTTAGTATTCTTTTTTTTTGTGATTAATAATTTTTATTATTATTATCTTTTCGTTTTTTTTTTAATTGTATATTTTCGTTTCATATACGTCTTAATGGTCCACAAGGACCACAACCATCTTTATAAGTTCCACTTACGTGAGTTCGAATCCAACTTAAGTCGGTACTCCGAAGTGACATATGAGGAAATGGCTCTAAGCGGCTCTAAGCCAATCAAATTATATCAATAAAGAGACTAGAGATGATCATGTTAATGATATTGTTTTTACCAAAAGACTGTAGTAACTAGTAAGCAAACGAAAATATACAATCGTGCATTTCAATTTGTCCGTGAATATATAATGTGACCGACATTTTAATATGATTCACACCGAAAGGAAACAAAAGAAAAAAAATCGTATGATTTGGATTTACATGGCGGTAAAGTCACATGTAACCAGAGCATCTTTTATCATATAACACAAATTGTTTTCGAAAATATTTAACAAAACAAAAATTAGCAGAGTAAAACGTGGGATCGATCCTCGTCATTATAGAATACTAGACAGACTCCTATGAATTATGATCATACGAATCACATAAACACATCAATAAACTTGAGAGAAAAAAAAAACACAAATATTGATTACTCTTCGGGGCTAATGTCTTTCCCAACCCCAAATATTATTTACTCTAAAATATATATATATATACATATATATATATATTATTTACTCTAATTTAAAATAATTATTTCACAGTAAACATAAGTTGTAGCATGTATAGAGATAATCAAAATGCACAAAAAGTAATAATGAGAAAAACTAAATTTTAAGAACTGGGAGAGTGGAGACAGCAAAAGCTTTAGGGGGAGGGTTTGACTTTCGTAATCCAGCTTTTGTCTGTACTTACGAAAACCTAATCTGTAATATAATTATAATGGTTTCTTTATACAATAGATTAGGGACCATATTTTATCATTAAGTTTATACAATCATGTTGTTTTTTTGGGCGTTTGTACAAATATATTCAATAACTAAAAAACTTTGCCACTTATTCAACATCACAGGCAATGAGGCATGCCATGTACTTTCATCTTTGTTATATAAATCTGACAAAATGAAGTTCTTTTGTCTTTTTTTTTTTCTCGTTTTTTTTCCTTTGTCATATTTTTTTCTCTAACATCTTCATTATACTAGGATTGCCTACGAATCATAATATACGCAACTATTTGTACTGATAGTTTGCCAAATTATTGTAGACTCAACTCGAAAAAATTATCATTAAGCTTTTGGAAATGTGAGAAAACCCTTCACGAGTACTGGATTCTACAAAAGAAAGGTATACAAGCTTACTTACAAAATTACTAGCCAAGCAAATCGGCATTACAATGTTTAGAACGAAAAATTAGAAGAAAAAATAATGTCGATTAACTGTAGAATTTAGAAGAAAATTTTAGAAAGAAAGCTTATGGCTATGAATGGTAATATGTTTTTATTGGTTTTTAGTTTTTAGATTTTGGATTTTGGTTTTTGAAAATTTGGTTTTTGGTTTTTGCAGTATATTTTAAAATTAATAAACCAAAAAAATCAAAAATAAAACATTACATTGGATATAAAAGTTTTCCACAAAAATCTCTATGGTTTTTAGTTTCTCTTTAAAAAATGGAAAACTACTCATAAACTAGTTTTCCTAACTTTTAGGAAATCCAATTTTTAAAAATCTTGAATGGTAAAAAAATAGATTTTTAAACAATCAAAAACCAAAATCCACCTAAAAACTAGTAACCATTCAAGGCCTATATTTATTTTGACATACATGATGTATTTTATGATTGAGAATTTAGTAGTCATTCTATAAAATTTTCAAATGGTGTGAAGAATTTTAAAAATATCAAATATAATAGAACACATGTAATAAGCAAATTTGGAGTTAATATACATAACTAAATTTGTATAAATAAGCGTCTGTTCTTTATGTCCTCCTTTATTATTGTGGTGAGGACTAGCTGTGAACTAGTTGGCACATGAACATGGTGCCAATTACCAAAATTCAAACTTTATCTATTATTCCTTTTTAAAGAAAAAAAA
Source organism: Camelina sativa (assembly GCF_030686135.1). Taxonomy (NCBI): domain Eukaryota; kingdom Viridiplantae; phylum Streptophyta; class Magnoliopsida; order Brassicales; family Brassicaceae; genus Camelina; species Camelina sativa. The sequence continues at coordinate 25,709,188 of NC_141895.1, read as the reverse complement.
CCCTAGAATCGAAGGGACCACTACATTATTGATTTTCACATCCTTTGTATGATGAATTGAGTTCATTACATTTTTGTATCATGTGTACTCGTGGGTCTATAAATTAGTGTTATACGTATTTAGAAACTTTGAAGGACAGTCGTTGGTTTCATTTAAAGTTTAAACTAAACAAAAAAAAACAAATATTGAATTTTGAGTCATTGATTGATGAGTGAGTGTTTATCTTCTTTTCATTTTGCATCAAGTCTCTTCCAAGTGAACGGAGCATCATCTTAGATCTTTCCAACGTTTTGCAATTTGCAATGACAAAAAAAAAAGCTAGTAAGTTTTTATATGATATGAGCTCAAATTCTATTGGCCAAAACAAATTTACCATTCTCATAAAAACTGCATGAAAATATTGGATTTTTCAAATTTTATAATTTACATTAGGTTTAAGATATAAGGCTATGAAAGTTATATACTATATAATATATGCTTTGAAAGTTACATTAGGTGGTCTATATTATATGATTTGAACAGCCGATCTATGGATTGTCGAATGATTGTTAGACTTTTTTTTCATTTTTAAGTCAAATGTAACTTTTTTTTTTGTTTCTTAAATCCCAAAATGAAAATTACTATGTTCAATTATTCGTAATTAGTCTTATAATCCAACCATTTACTACTAATTTTAATCTATACTAATATTTTTGCAGCAGTTTTTGCTCAAAAATGTTTTTTGAAAAGTTTTTACATTGAATGTTATTTAATGCTTATATTCATATCCAAACAAGTTTAATTAACTTTCTTTACTATCTTTATAACCAAACACAATTAATATATTTTAAATATCTGTATATATAATGTTCTAGAATTAATAGAGATATTTAGAATATTTATTCCAGATTAAAAAAAAAATATTCTCCTATCATCTCTTTTTGATTTTAAAATTTAAATGTAGTGAATCATCATATAATACATAAATTTAATAAAAAATGTATATTTTTCCAGCATATATTGTGATTTTTTAAAAAAACAAATATATGTTACTCAATTAATATCAGAAGTGTGTGTTCAACATACATATATAGTAAATTTACTGTATATAGTAAATTATAAAATTTTAAAAAGTTTATAATTTATAACTAATATATCTAAACTTAATAAAAAGTTTAAAATTATAAATATTTAAACATATTAAATTTTCAAAATTACACAAACGAGTTATATTATATGACATTACAAGATTGAATTAATAATACTAAAAAGTAAACTATTAGTAATATGATATTTCAATACGGGTTAAATTCTCATTTTAATGTTTTAAAGTAAACTCTCTTTGTTTCACAAAGATTGAATTTATACGTTTTTATAATTTTTTTAATTAATATTTATAAACAATAAAATTCAAAACGTAATGATTAAAGTTATAAAAACGTAATCTAGGTATAGTTAAACATTTATTATTTTTTAGTATATGTGAAAAAGGTTGAAAACTCTAGAATATCGTTCTTTTGGAAACGGAGGAAAAATATAAAGTTTGTTTTTTTTTTTTTTTTTTTTTTGTGTCGGCAAATATCAAATTTAAAGATAAAAATCAAGAATGTGGTATAGGTTGCAAATTGAGAGGTGTTATTTCTTAGAGATTCCAAATATATTGTAGTCTGTAGATTGAGTCCTCTGCTTTCCGTGTCATAAATCTTGATTGACTAAATCCATGTCTTATGGACGAAGACTATTTTTTTAAAAAAACGTTATAAATAAATACATATGTTATTCAAGCTTTTATAGATGACTTAGACTTGGTAAAGTAGCATAGTCAACAAACGTTTTTGTCATAAATCCGATAGACTTGGTAAATTAAAGTATGGTGAAAGTGTGAATACGTCTTACGATTGATGAACCTACAGTCTTTTTTCGGATGTTTATTAATTACATGATATAAGAAAACATCTAATACTAATAGCACTAACTTTATTCGTAATAATTATCATTTTAGAACAGAATCTTTATTATTAACTTTTTTTTTATCAACATAATCTTTCTTTCAAATTTTTCATTTTACCTACTAAAGAGACAACTTTAATTAGTATCGAACTTGCAAAAATAGAACTATCAGGTGGTGGTTGACTTAGTAGTGGGCATCTGAGTAAGCCCATGTATCTCTCTATTAACCAAATAAACTATGAAGCCTAAGCACAATCCTAACTTGTTAGATGCAGCAAAATGTTTTCCATTTGGGTCAAAACTGAAAGTCTGAAACTATTAATCTAGGCTGGGCTTGATTTTGGTGTGGTTTGTACTCTATCAATACCTTTCCTCGAACTTGTCAATTTTGGGGCCTGATCCGTCTTTTATTATTGTTAACAAAGAAAATCAAGTTTCAATTAGTGGTTCCAAGATAAGCCTGATGCCCAGACAGAGATTCAGGACTATGATGGATACTACGAAACTCTACTAGAATTTTTTTAGATTGCAGAATGGGTAAATTTCAAGGTCGTGCCACATCAGAGGAAGCAAAATGTATGACACTACTTTGGGGACTTCGTTCAACGTGGGTAGAGCTGTCAAAATAGACATGGTGTCCATAGTCTGCCCATATCCAATTCATCGTAGGCCCATCGTAAACAAGTCTATAAACAAGATAGGCTTAAATGATCTACGACCACGAACAAAACGAACTGGACATAATAGACACTGGACAACCTATATTACCTAAAAATTATATTAAATTTGATTTGAGAAAAATTTAGAAATGGTAGAATTAGAAGGAGATAACAGTAATATCAACCAGCTAGTCAATTTCAATGACCCAAATCCGAGACTAAAACACTATCTCAAAAGTCAAAACCATATGGCAATGGATGTAAGAGGTTGTTCCCTTATCGGGTCCTGATATTAAAATTAGAAGTTTGTATTAATGTTGTCATTCTTTTTTTAAGTTGTAGGATGAGCGACTGCCACATATTAAAACGATAATAATACCGACAATCAAAAATCAGAACAACAACGACAAAGGCAAGACGATGACGCAGATATGTCTACTCGAGTGAGAAAAAGTGTTGTTGGAGAGAAAGAGGAATCACCGGATTTTCTAACGACCATTGCAGCAGCTCATTTCAACAGCAACTCATCTAGCAACATAAAAAAGAACAGGATAATAATTTTAAATTTAAATATGATGATAGAGTGAGTTTACTTTATAATCCTAGATTCAAACTCTAAACTACAGATCTATCAGATACTTTTGCTTACGTTTTTATTTATGGTTTATAAAATCTTACAGTTGGTAGCATAACACCATATTTAGCTTATGTTTGAAATTTAGGGTTTTTTTTTTCATTAATCTGGATTTAATATCTTTTAGGGATTAAATTTCTTAAAACAGATCCTTTTTGAGAACTAGAACCCCCTCTTTCCTCTATTTATAGGAGAACACAATTTCTAATTCAACCTTCTCATAAGATTAGAAATTCTGAATGTATAAAGCAATGAGTGTCACATAATTTTTTTTTTATCACCTTTAAACTTTATATGATCATTTGCTTAATATTAAAGTGATCAAATAAATTTAAACTAACTTAGTAACAATTTTAGCACAATAATTAATATACATGTGACCCGAATAACTCTTATAAAATTTGAGTTTGGCAAAAGTATATAATTTACTTAACAAAGATTGAAAGGTAAAAAAAATTATAAGACCTTCCCAGACCCTCTACGTGTCAAAATTTGACTGCTGGCGTTTGTTTTATTGTATTTTTTTTTTTTTTTTTTTTTTTTTTTTTTTGCATTTGGTTCTCTTTCTCTTTCGAAAGAAACGAAAACTTGAAAGCAAGAATCGATTTTTCAAAATTTGATTCACAACCCATCAGTTTCCAGATAACAAATTGATCTCTCCTCACCGCCATCTTCTCCACGGATTCGTCCTATCGGGGTATGCTTTAGCAGTTTAGCTCAGTTTCGTGATTTTCTTAGCATTTTTTTTTTGTTGTTCTGGAATTTGATATTTGATTGCGGCTTTTGGATCATGGGTTTGGATTTAGCTTCCGTTTTAGTTTATCAATGAGTGTATAAAACTATCGAATCTGGATATTTATGATATCTGTTTAGTTGCTGCACAATTTTGGTCTGTTTTTGTTACTTTTGTGCGAATTGGGTTTTGATCTGTGTTGTTCATTATTCTAAAGCCATTGTTGTGTTATGAGAGAGGTGTTCGACTGTTTCATTTCCTTCTTGAAAACCATCAGTGATCAGTCAAGCATGAAAGTTTTTGTTGTGTTTATCGTCTAAGTTCATAGTTTAGGAGGAAAGAATGAAAGTTACTGTTGTGTTTTTTTTTTGTTGTTGATGATTTGGAGAGTAAGAACCTTTTCTGTCTCTTTTCTCTTAATTATGATATTTTGTTCATAGTCATGATATTTCTCTTATGAGTCTTCATGCCACCTTGATCTTGTTCTATTGGCTTAGTAGAGAGCTGTGAAGTCCCCCAAGGTTTATACAATTCTTTTGTCAGGGAAAAAAACTTAACTTTAGAGATTCTCTGCAACTCCAGAGGATATTTCACAAGAGATCGTTTCTTCTGAAGCATCTTACTATGTCTTCTTACTGAAACATCTTACTATGTCTTGAGTATTGGGTGAATAAGATGTATTGAATCTTCTTACTAAAACATCTTACTATGTCTTGAGTATTCCTATCTTTTACTGAAGCTTAGAGTAGTAGTTAATTATTTATGTGTGTTGGTTGATTTTGTTGTCAAGGTTGATGGAAGTGGGAAGAAGAAGGCATGTGGGTTTTCTGTTGGCAAGAAGAAATTGATAACGTAACTGACTCCAGCTGCTAAAGCTAAAGCTGCTCAAGCTATGGAGCTAGACAATTGACAAGGAACCTCAGTTTTCTTTTCACTTGTATGTAACCCTCTGTTCTACATTGTCATCTTTGTCTCTTTAGTTTCGTTTGAAAAAATCAAGTTGAAGCTAGCTTCTTCCTTTTAATAGGTTATATACTCTTATGTATCACTCTTCTTTTCGAGTTCAAGATTTTGCTATCAAACCTGCTCGGATCAATGTCGATTCTGCTATAAATGATCTGAAGGCACTAATGTTGTAACTTGTAACACAGTACAGACTCAACAAAACTCAACATAGAACAAGAAATCAATGTTCAGTTTTGTGTGCAGTTTTGTATCGAGTTTGGAATAAAGACACCCATATTTAGGGATGACTAATGGGAGGATAAAAACTAAAAACAATGGGATGAACATCTAAACTTATATTAATATTATTTTTAATATTTTTAAAGGTTAGAGACACTAATTTGAGGATATGCAATCGGTTTGCTCTAAGTGTCTTAAAAGGTCCAAACTAGTAATTTGTTTTCGTCCTTCACAAAACTCCAACCAATTCACATGTTCGAACACATGAACACAGCGACAACTTCTCTTCTGCCACTTTCTTTTTCTCCTTATTTTCCTTTGGCAGATAAAAACAAATAATAATAATCAAAAGAAAATTCATTCTTGATCGAAAAATTAACTTATTAACAACACGGCCATCGAAAATTTTCCTTGTACGCGTGTAGACTAAATTATAATTTCAAGTCAACATTTTTTTAAAAAAAATCACGATTTCTATGGATTTTATTTTATTACTTGGTCTGAAAATTTTCTATGGATTTATATTCTATTCTTATAAATGTTTTTATGGTTAAGACAAACCATATTAAATTACTCGCATTCCCATAGTTAATGCTAGTCCAAACGTAAGTGGTGGTACTTACCTTTTTTTACCATTAGACCTAGACGACTTGGTTCTTTTTTTTTTTTTGATCAAAGACGACTTGGTTCTTATTAAAGTTTTGTATCTAGGTGAAAAAAGAGATGATGTTGCATTGATAAAATTGCTGGAAATCGTGTACATGGGAGTCCATGTAAAATATATAGTTTGGAAGTATATATCTGTTCAATTAACAATAGTTGCATTGATCTTAGGTCAAAGTATTAAGTCACTCTTCTTCCATTATTGTGTTATGTATTATTTTGCTATCTTGATGTTGTTTAATGAATGAGTACGTAAAGCTTTTTTCCCAAAAAAAAAATAAAATAATAATAATAGAGAAAGAAGTTAAAATAAGAAAAAAGTTGAAAAAGAAACCACTTGTGGTCAAAATAAACACTGGTTAAACACGACAACCTTTGGTCCCCAAATCTTTCTAATCCTTTGACCATTTCACATGTCCCATCTCCTTTACCTTACTTTTCAACTCGACCGGCCCAAACTTTTCCTTTTTTTTCCTAATTGACACCAATTAACATAAAATTCAAACAATAAAACTCTTCAAATTGCTAGTAGCCTCTAGGAGGAAAGCAAATCAAGCTATGGAGAGTGGAGACCATTCAAGAAGTAACATGAAAATAAAAATATATAACAATTTATAATTCAAAAATCCAAAATAAAATAAAAACTAACAAATATTACAATTTTAACAAACTAAAATTTCATATCTTTCCGCAAAAAGCTTTTGATTACATTATTTCATGTAGTTCTCCATCGTTTGTTTTTTTTTTACTAATTAGAGATCTAAATTTATATTATAAAAGCCTTAATAACAAGTACGATTTGGTCTTTTAAGACGATTCCAAAATAAGATCAGCTACAGCCGCTCCGGCGAGATCAGCGGCGGATAGAGAATGATTATGATCACCTTCGTAAGTAACGATTAACATCGACGAGTCATCAGCTGCTCTCTCAACATGTTTACGTGCTGGACAACCTCTTACGCTACTGCACTTATAATATCCTCTGTTTTTTTTTTCAAAAATCAAGAAACAGAACACAATACAAAAACCAAAATCAAGAAACAGAACACAATACCAAAACTAAACTCAAGTTTTGATTGAAATCTTAGTTTTACCTTGGATGTGGAGATCCTTTAATTGGTTTTTGTCCGTATTTTCTCCATGAGTAATCATCTGGAGGAACGTCGGACATTTTAGCACTTATTGCCGGAACCCTAATCACTCTCCTCTGTTTAATCTTTCTGTAAAAACAGAGCAAACAACAAATAGAACACTATTAAGATCGAATCTAATACCAAATCTAGGAACTTTATCTGATGGGTCGAATCTAACAAACCAAATCTAATAATAAGATTTTACCTTTTCTTGGAGCAGTGACAACGACCGGAGGAAGAAGCGGAAGCGCATTTTCCGGCGAAAAGATTCTCGGAATTACATTTTCTCTTTGAGTTTGGTTTGGAGAAAGAAGAGACAGTCGTCGAGAGGCTTTGAGTTTGACTCCTAAATGGCGCCGTCTCGGAGGGACGATGATTGTGTTCTGATTCCGTTGTTACAGATGAAAGAGATGAGAAGTCAATCGTTTTGATCGATGACGTAATCGAACCTTTACGCATCATCATCTGCTGCGGCGGTGGAGGCGGAGGAGGAAGAGAAGGAGAATGAAACGTTGTTGTTTTAGGTTCTTCCTGATTCATAACCTGAACTGGAGCGCGTCTAAACCTGGCGTGACCGGTTCGAGTTCGATCTAAAAGAGATATGACTCTTTTAAACTTCAAAACCGCCGCGTCTGCCGTCGTGTTACGAGCTGATTCGAGATCGGCTGCGGCGGAAGAAGAAGATGGTTGGTCGGAGTTTAAGCTAGACTCACGAGACATTAAACCAATGAAATTTTCCATGCTTTTGAGTCCTGAAGCTGCTGCTTCTTGAACGGCGAAGCTATCAGCTCCGACGCCGGAGATGTAATTCCGAGTCATGAGCTCCACAGCCATAAAATCTCTTCTCTCTCTCTCTCTCTCTCAACAAGAAGCAGAAGAAGAAGAGAAGAGAGAGAGTTGTGTGGACTTTTTTGGGATTTGAGAGGACTAAGTAATATAATAAAAGTTCATAAGAGTATTTAAGTGTACAGAGGGGTGATGTATTTTTGTATGGTAGGTGACTGACTAAATGTGTCACGTTAGACTTTTCTTTTATGTTCATAAATAGAGTCTTTTCAACTGTTCAAAATTTCTTGTTGTCAAGAGTCAATTTTTCTATTTTTGTTAGATCCTAAAAGTCAAACCTTGAACAAAAAATTAAAGAGGGGGTTGAGTTCAACTATTGCATGTGTTTGTTACAAAACTTACAACAGTAAGGGATAATATATTAAATTTATACAATACATATTTTCATACGATTTTCATCTTTTTCTGTAGCAGTTAAACTTAATTATTTAGAAATAAAATTTTGATCATTTTTTAGTTATCATTCTATAATTAAATTTGTGTTTTATAGTAGTTGTTGTTTTATATTTTTTAATGTAAATTTTTGATAAATTTTCCAATTTTGTCATGATAAATTAAAAAAAATAGAAAATGTATAAATGAAAGGTAAGAAATTTTTTTTTACATTTTCTTAATTTGTGTGCAAAACCTTAAACGACAATTAAATTGAATTGGAAGAAATATTATTTTACGTGTTTATCATTTGCATATTGTTATTATAGTAACAAAATGTTAGATAAAAAACTTAACTTCACGAATTTAATCACAATTGGTGAAAAACGAAATTCAAATTGTTTTAGTTTTAAGTATAATTATAATGCTTTTTTTGTGCAAAGGATTTATAGTATTTATAAACTCAAGATATAAACAGAATATGTAATCTAGCAGTTTGATTGAGAGAGCATGAAGACACACTTCCGTCGTCAGCTGTATGATCCGGTTTAGAAATTTGGTTGAATCACCTGCTAAACTTGGTGGAGTTGACTTTTCGTCACCCTTTTTTGTTGTTTTATTCATTACCTCTTTTTGGGGTCTTATTCACGTCTATTTTTATTTGCTTCTTCTTCACTAATGGTGCTTTAGGTTGGTTGTTGTACAAAACACTTTAATAAACCATAAACACTACGCTACTTATCAAATTCTATGATGATGATGATATCATCTTAATTAGCGCAGTTTCTGATTAGTTTTTGTTTTTCATTCTTCTACACAATAGGAGCTTTTAAACATATGTTTTTGTTGTGATATATTAAACTCAACCCAATTTAATTGTTTGATTTAGACCTTAAATTAGTTTATTACATCTCTGACGTCTGAATACAATGCCTTATAAATATGCAGCTCGATCGTTCTACTTCGTTTTGAATAAAAACTCAAGTGAGAAAATGGCCTTTTCCATTCAATTATGTTTAAACATTGTAGAACTGAGACCAGATTAAGTTAAGCTAGATAGCATTTACAATATTCACTTAAACTAACTACATAGAGCACTAACTTAATCATTCTTCTCAGTTAAGAGATGAATTTTTAACCCCAACATACACACAAACACAGAGACAGAGAGATATATACAACTAAAGGACCATAATACATTCACATGAACAAGTTATTTGTACATGAACACATAATGAACAGTTCTACAAATAACTCTACAACAACCAAAATTCCTATACAATCTACGATAGGTTATATTTTGATGAATAGTGTTACTTACTCGTATAATTATGATAAACGGTTTTGGTACGGTAAATAGGTTTAGTATATTTGTAAAAAAAAAAAAAAAAAAAAGGTTTAGTATATTTGTCTTTATTAAATCTACAATAATTTCTTAGTTTATAGACGCTTGTTAGGTTATATATATCGTCAAAAGAAAACAAAAGAAGAACCCCTTGTTAGGTGTAGAATATTTCAACCTTTAGTTAACCAGATCACGACGACCAAGACATTCATACGATAAGATTGATTCAATAGATGTGACCAAGTTATATATACATCTCAATATAAAACTTAAAATAGTCGAAGTGGCCGCTAAAGAAAAGAGAGAAAAACAAAGTACACACAAAACTTGACTGAAGAGACACTCAAAGTCAAAGACGGAAAGCTGACGAAACCCCTTCGAACCCTTTTATTCCTCCCAGAAACGTGTTCCTAAAGTTCCTTTATTAGTTTTTGGTCCTTCATAGATTATTCTTCTTAAACATAAATACATAATTTTAGGTACGTTGATCATATCTATAATGAAAACATTACTTCATAACAATACAGTTGCGTCCCGTCAAAATCGTGTTTTAAAGGAATTTAGATTCATATCAGATTGAAAACTAATGAGGATATATATAGTTTTCAGGCTTTGAATGAGATAAACCTAAACCGGGGCACATGACATAAATGTGCGTATTGTTTATGAACGCACCCATTTCATAATCCTTGTCTGAAGAGCCGTGTGGAATAAAAACAGTTTTTTTTTTCTATATATAAAAATGAAGTCTATCGACCAAAAGATGGAGAAACATTTAGGTCCATATGCGTGTTTATTTTCTTTTATATATACTATCTAATTGCGTTTAGATAGTGAGTGGCATTTAAGTTTCCTAAATGATTGGACTTGATCTCTTAGTTGTTTATTTCTAGTTGAGTTTGTGTTTCCAATTAAGCTTTGTAAGAACTGAATAGCTCCAAACTTCTTTCTATATAAACCCGAAACCATTCATAACCCATTCAAAATTACAACCAGAACGAGACAAACATACAAAAATCAAAAGTGATTTCTCACTTCAAACAATTATACAGATGCTCTTTCCTCCAATTTGCTTCATTAGTCAAGCTTTGGGTCCACGGCTCCAGTCCTTAGGCGTTATGTCCTTTATTAGAGCGATCTGGCCCATTATATGATTTTCCGCCTCACTAAAAGATAGATCCGCTCTACATCAAATCATGGCTGCGATTTCCCGTTTTGCGGGTTGATGATTTCGTAACTTTGTCTAGAGGTAGCTAATGAACTTGTAAAAGATCGAATGTATGATCTTAGCTAGTGGTGCTAATGCTAACTGGTCATAATTGATACTTACCACCATTTGAAGGAAGCTGTCAAGATCTCAACTCTCAAACATCTACTGTGAATGACACATATGTACTAGGCTAACTATTTGATTATGTTAGTGAGATTCTGAGTTATGTAGTAGCATTCATATTCATTAAACATCGTATTTAATCCTCAACCCGGAAATAAGAACTCAGTGACTGTTTTGTCCCAAATAGTCTAAGCATATCTAAATTTCTCTTCTTTCAAAACCAGGACGCACTGCATAAGTATCGATAGAACTGCACAGAGATTTATCTAAGTCTCAACCATGATGATTACAAAAGGATAAAGTACAAAACATTTATTATTCTCCTTGAAAGAGACGTAACAAATAAGATACATTGTTGTTCATCAGGTGAAACCAGTAAAAATAGTCAGGATGATAAAAAGAGCAAAATCTGCCTAGAGACAGGCTACGAGAGTCTATCTCTCTACTTTCATCCCTAACAAAGATTTGTAGGCGATCAAAAGAAAACAAAAGACCGACCTTTTAAACTGCTACCTTCTCTCAAAAGACTTGAAATTGCTGACCTGAACAGTTTCATTGATCATTCACTGCTCTCTGTTGGAGCTGGTTTCTTTCCATACTGCTGCAAGAAAAAAACACAAACCGAGAACGAAGTTAGAAAACTATAACTACTCTCAACTTGTTCTGGTGAAGGATAAACAGAAAACACATTTACCTTTTTCCCAAAAGAGAAAGGGACGTATCTGTATTTGATCATGTGTTGTATCTGTTTCCTCATCGTGAGAAAAAACAACATCACCCAGTAGAAAAGAAGTATTGGCCAGAACACAGGTACATCAAACACCTCGAAGAACGTCATCATAAACCCGATTGTGAAAGCCCTTATGATCGATAACCTTCAATGAAACAAAAAAAACACAACAACAACATTACACATCAAACAACAACGTCTACAAATGAATCAACAACAATCCAAGTGACATCTTTATGCAACCTTCAACAAAACAACAATGTCTACATATGAATCAAATCGATACTTCATCATCCTTCAACAATGTCCACAATGAATCAAATCGATAATTGCATCAAATTTGGTTCCAAATTTTACTGCAAACATAGTTTCTCTGCAGAATTGTAACTATCTAACTATATTTAAGTTGATCTCCTCAACTAAGCAAGTCATCACATACTTCAAGATTCAAGTCAAAAGTAATATGCAATCAAACCAATAAGACTAAGCCCAACTTCTCTACTAAAACCCTAGATCAGATCTAACAATCAAAGGAACGAACCAGAATTTGAACTCAGGGAGACGGCGAACGAAAGGTCGATACTCATCGGATCTACGAGTAGGAAGAGTACCACCGGTGGTGAGAGAAGCCTCAGGATCTTCTTGAGGAGATAAGAAAGCGATGATGAGGTTCAAAAGGTAGATTCCGATGGCGTAAGTGATGATGTAGAAGCCTTCCACGAAGTAAACGCGAATGAAGTAGATCAACACGACGCAGAGACATGCGATCCATCGATACAGAACGTGAGGCACAGTTTTGTCGAGAAGATGTTGTTGCCGCTGCGTTACGGCGTGGATCAATCGGTTCACTGCGTCGGCGGGTGATGATGACTCGCTCGATTGGAGATTATCATCGGTGGTGGTTGTTGCTGGAGGTATACCACTAGCCGTGGTTGCGGATTCCATCGGTGGATCCTCTCTCTCTCTCTCTCTAACTGTGTCTGCGCCTCGGAAACTGCGACGGAGGAGACGGAGAGTCGCAGATTCGGATTTGGGGATTTTTGTTTTTGTTTTGGGGGTTCACATCAGATCCGGTTTACGAAAGAGTAACGGTTTTTGATTGGTTTAATTGGCTGAAATCACCGCCAACCTATTTTAATATAACCAATAAACCAATCAAACATAATATTATCAAAATTATACTTGTTTCGATTGGACTGTTTAATCTGGTATTAGTTTAGAATTCGGTTCAATTTTTTTCGGTTTTAAGATTATTGATTTACGAAAAAAATAAAATTTTTATCCATACTAAAAGATAATATTTTATGGTTTTGGATTTTTTAAAGACATATATATATATATATATATATATATATATATTAAACCACATTTACATGCTTCCATCACTATTCAAGATCTTTGTACAATCAAATGTTAAATAAAACTAATTTTAAGCCAACTAAGTCTAATAGTGGAAATGTAAACCTAATTAAACTAAACTGAACCATCAACAAACCTAAACCAAACTATAATCTATGCAAAACATGCTTGGTTAAAGTGAAGTTTTGGTTCAGTTTTGGATAACTTGGTCTAATTATTTAATTAAAGAAACAACATTTAAATATAGTTATTCAATTAAATAAATAAGATAATCAATATTGTTAATTTGATTATTGTTTTATCTCAATATTATTCACCAAAATATCAAATTCACTAACCAAAACAACAACGGATTATTGTCAACTAATTTTATTTGTTTACCATATCTATCAAATCCTACAAAATTTATTTGATAAAAGATCATTTTATACAAATAGTTTGAGTAGAACACAAAACTTTAAAGATTCAAGTATTGGGAGAACCAATTTCAACACAAACCAAACCAAAATCCAAACTGAATACAAACCAAATCAAATACAAAACCAAACTAGACTAACTTGATTATAATTCAACTAGAGTTTTACCAACACCAACCGAATCAACGAACCGAACCTACAAGAGTAAACGAAATGGCCACCCTTACTGCCAGCGACCGCAAATCCCATCATCAACCAATATTCTAAGTTCTAAAAACCACACTTGGTAGTATCCTAAAAAGTATATATAAAAATAACCAAGAGGACAATCACAACAAAGAAGAACGACTTACATCATGTGTATATACTTCAGCCTCAGAGAGAGAGGCTTACAAAGTTAGTATAAGATTTATTCAATAGTGTCCGTAATGGTATGATGGAGACTTGGCCGACGAGCTAATAGGGAATCTTTCAAACACTAATAAAGCCTCTTTCATGGTCGGTCTCTTTTGTGGAACTTGAGATGCACAACTATAACCCAACTTGAAAAGGCCAAGTAAAAAGTCCTCTTTGCCTTCCAATTCGGAACGGATCGCCACGTCAGTCATTATCAATGCCCGATTCCCATCTTCTACTGTCAATCCATTTCCAAGCCCAACCTCGTCAATAGACACGATTTTTCCCGTCAACAACTCAAGAAGGATCACTCCAAACCCAAACACATCCCATTTCGGGTTCGGTTTGAGATTGCGGAGCGACTCGGGCGCGCAATATGGCGATATAGGCCCAACGGAACTAGGACTTGGGCTCGGTGTTGGCCCCATGGATCCAAATTCACGCGAGGATGCTGTCAATCGCTTGCTGCTGAAAATCCGAGATGACCCACTAGCTCGGTTATAACTAGTATCTCCCGCGAGAAGCCTTTCGAGTCCAAAATCGCCAATCTTAGGTTCCAAATCATGCCCCAAAAGTATATTACTAGGTTTCAAGTTACCGTGCACATGTTTCTTCTCGTGGAGGTAAGCAAGCCCACGAGCCAAACCTTTTGCAATCTTGAGCCGAGTCTCCCACGGTAAATGACACGGCGACGATCCTCCTTTCCCTGTCCAATCACAAAACACATTAAGCAAATATGCATAAGATGTTACAGGTGACAAAAGGTTTGACCAAGCGTTTACTTTATCAAATGTAGGTCTAACTACCACCAACTAATACGCATGGAATATAATGCTACCATGTGCCTTTATCATAAATGAGAGAGAAAGAGATGAATGTTTGACTCACTGTAACGGGCGTTGACGAGGCTGCCGTTAGGAACAAAATCGTAAATGACTAATTTCTCGTCGGTGCCCCAATAGAACCCACGGAGACGCACCAGATTCGGGTGAACCAGTTTACCAATAGCTCGAATATGCGCCTCAAAGTCTTTAAACCGGCGTTGTTGACTCAAACCGTTCTCACCTAACCGACGAACCGCGAGAACCGTACCGTCTTCAAGAACCGTCTTGTACATTATACTCGAACCGATCGCTCCTAAAATGTAAGCAGAAGCTTTAAGCAAAGTTTCAACTTCAAGCTCTTTCTCTCCTCCATCGATGGTTACTAAAGTCCCTTTCTTGTTCTCTCCAACCTCTCCTGACCGTTGATTCTCTTCGTCTTCTTCTTCGGTTTCATCGGTTTCTTGATTCTTACGGAGACATGACCATTTCCCGAATCTACTTGATTGTTCCGGTGATGAAGAAGATGTGGTTGTTGATGATGATGGTGATAACGAAGTTGTGTCTTTAGCTTCATGAGCTTCAAGACTTTGGTTATTGTTGTTCTTCTCCACGGTTTTGTTCTTCTTGTATTTGTAAACGTAGAAGAAGATCAGAGCTAGGATTCCGATACCGGCGATATCTCCGACTATGATTCCGATTATAACTCCTGGTCTTAAACCGGTTCGAGGATTTGAGTTTTTGTCCGGTTTGGTTTCTGAATTTGAACCGAATGATTTCGGTATAGCTGCGAGTGCAGGCGTAGACGTCGGCGGAGAGACGGAGCCGGAGACGGTGGCTGGAGAGGAAGGAATGGGACACGGGTTTCGGGTCGGAGCTCCGCATAAACCCGGGTTTCCGGAAAATGAATTTGATTTCTGGTTAAGGTAAACCGGAGAATCTGGGATTGAACCGGTTAAATTGTTGAAAGAGAAATCAACGGTAGCGTTTCGGGGAAAACCGTCGCCGACGTTGGGAGGAATCTCGCCGGAGATTTGGTTATACGAGACATTCAGGTACCGGAGATTGTCGCCGGAAAAATCAGGTGGAAGTGAACCGTTGATTAGATTCGAGGAAATGTCAAGAAACTGAACCGATCGCCATCCGCCGCCGGGAAACTCGCCGGAGAAGTAGTTGTTCTTGAGAGAAACCTCCGTTAAGCTTCCGAGAGACGGTAAATTAGCCGGTAGTTTTCCGGTGAAGGTGTTATCGGAGAGATTTAACGTCTGGAGGTTGTGTAAATCTCCGATCGAAACAGGGATCTCGCCGGAGATCAAGTTGTTTGATAAATCAAGAAACCGGAGCTTACCGGCGGCGAAAAACTCAACCGGTAATGACCCATTGAGCGAATTGTTGGAAAGGTCGAGACTTTGAAGGTTTTGGAGGAAACCCAGATCGGAAGGAATCGTGCCGACGAGGTTAGAGTTCGGGAGTGATATAGTCACGACTCTTGAATCGTTATTACACAACACACCTCGCCATGAACAAGGATTGTCGTGGTCGTAGTTCCATGACTGTAGTAAAGAGAGAGGATCAAGAAGAACAGAGTATTTGAAACTCATTAAGAGAACTCCATCAGAGTTTAAACCAGAGGAGACAAGAAACAGAGAAGAGAAGAAGAAGGAGAAGAGGAAGAAGAAGATCGGTGTTTTCATGGCTTCCGATGACGACACGGCATCGCTAGAGAGAGAGAGTCAAGAGGTAGAAGAAGAGAGATCAACTTAGAGAGAGTGTGAAGGGGGAAACAGCTCACGCGAGTCAAGACCAAACCTCTCTGTTCCTCCTGCTCTCTGCGACATATGCACCAGTTGTTATAAATACTATAATCAATTTTTTTTGTGTTTTCTTTCTTTCTGTTGAAGTAATCAATGCACTTTTGCACTTCCAGTTTCCAGGGTTCATTAATCATTGAATATCACAAATTTATTTCTTTAAAATCAGGGTTTTTTTTTGGAGTCTTATTTTTATTTTAAAAAATCCAAAAAAGAAGAAAATATTGGTTCTATAATCGTATGTCAGGATATACCGTGATAGTTTGGTTATACGTTACACTATATTGTCAACGACGTCGATCACTCGAGTTCAAACCCAAATTTTCAATAAATAAAATATATAACAAAATAGTTAGTTGCATGTTGGGACCAATCTAGTGAAAATGGTCACCCAAATCAACTTAATATATTTTTTTTTGAAAAAGAAAATCAACTTAATATATTTGTGGTCTTTATTTTCGAAATCTTTTAATATATTAGCTTTTTATTTTTGGTAGGATTAAAAATATTAGCTTTTAAAAAATGTGTTTAATTCTAGAAATATTTGCTAAATACTTAGCAAATTCCTCGGTAAAAAAAACAAATTCTATGGCCCTACAAATATAACAATTCTTATTTTATATTTTTAAAAGAAAGAAAAAACGACTCCCAAAAACATTAAAATAAAAGTTGATGGTTTTAATTTTTCACCTAATCTGATATTCTGATTGTCCGGGGTCATGCATGAATTTCATTAGGATTTGGATTTGATCTATTTTTATACAAATAGTTTAGACTATAATTTTCTATATAGATAACTAAATAAAGTTAATCAAAAATTTGATAGTTTTTATTTATTTATTAGAGATGCTACAACAAACAAGACGACAGCAGGGTGGATTCTTCGTGATAACATTGGTGGATCTCTCGGATGGGGTTCATCGATACTCACAAATGCAACAAACCCTTTAGAGGCTAAGGAAAAGCTTTACTATCTGCAATGCAACAGACTTGTATCCGAGACATTACTTCTGTTTGTTTAGAAGGAGACTGTGAAAAACTTGTTAAAATTTTAAATGGTCATTCATATGATATCTCTATTGATGGACTTTACCATGATATTTTGCTTTAGTCATCATATTTTCAGCATATTGAATTTACATTTGCTAAACGATCATGTAATAATGCAGCACATCTACTTGCAAAGAATGGATGTCTAACTTGTAATTTCTACTCGAGTTGTTTCTCTCCCCCAATTTGGTTGTATAACCAGATGTATCATGACTTTCATTATTCTTAAATAAAAATTATTTTTCGACAAAAAAAAAATAGAGATGCTATTAGTAGAATCTTATAGGTCGTAGGATTTAATAGCTAAAAGACATAACATGATCTGCAGAAACAGCTTGTTTAAAGAATTTAGTGTTTTTTCCTTTTGACTTACATAGATCCTTCATCTTTGTTTACTGTTTTATGTTTCTTTAGTTCATACAGCTAGTGGATCAAGCAAGCAAAATCGAATCTAGTATAGTTCTTTTAGAGGAAATGGTTTAATATTATCATATGGTTCGAATGTCTCTGCTGTTTTTATCATTATTATCATTTATCAACCTTTAGGTAATGGGGCTCTTACAAGAATTATCCTTGTGCAAATGGCTTCCATGTGCTGCTTTTATTTGCTTGTTTTGCTATGATTATTATTATTGCTCTCTCTCTCTATATCAGTCGTCACGGAGATTCTACTTTTCATTTCTTTATGATAAAATCAGTTTTGTCCAAAATTTATATGACAATAATTTAATTTGTGGAGGGTCCATTTTTTTGTTCCCCTAATTGGATGGTCCTTATGGGATATGATATGATGATATATTAATAGAGAAACAAAATTCTTTAATTTGTTTAAAATGATAATTTTACCATATACAAAGTGTATTTAGATGGATACACAATCACGATTAGGTTAACAAACAAACAGAGAAATTTCACATGCCTTTTTTTGAGTTGTATTTTACATTTGATAGATATTTGATCATTTTATTTAGTCATAAATATTAAATTAAATCTAAACTATATAATTACGATGAACAACTATACAAATGGTTTGACAATGAATAAGTATTCTTAATATCAGGTACAAATACAATCCACCATGCATGGACAATTTTTACATGACTTTAACTTTTTCTTTTTCTTTTTTGACTAATACATCATTATCAAATATGTTATTGTTTTTTTTTACTGTCATCATGTAATGCAAATGTTATCAATAAAATATCTCATGTATGCCCCAAAATTTTGGATCTCATCCATATAAACAAAAAGGTATATGTTAATCATTTCACTCGATTGATGTTCTTTTTTCATTAATTTGTTTTTGCTTCCTTGTACTCTTATAAGCTTTGAGACTTTTTAGATAATGTATTTAGTAAAAAGGTCGGTGTGTTAGCTTTACCCACTTCTTAATAAACAACTTATTAAGTTGATAAAATTTCAGAAAAGTTGGTGACACACCCTTTAATTACTACAGTGAATCTAATAGTAAAAGCCACAAACACAGCCTGTTAGTTTTTCTAATGGGGTCTTTTGCATGAGAAGAATAATGGCATATGTTTTGCCAACAAATTTCTATGACTTAAGTCATATAGTTGAGTTTAAAGTTAAACTATGGACATTAGAAAGTTATATGAAAATGCCTATTTGGGCTAATTATCTGGTCAGTGTAGATAGTTAGACACAATTTTCTTTTACTAGGATTACTTGGGTGCAACAATTATATTGTTAAATTAATAGAGTGGTGTAAGAAAATTCACAAAACATAAAATTGATTGACGATCTCTGTTATGTATTCTTTTATTTTTGGGGGAACCAATTTGGAGGAGCTAAAAAATTTGTTTGACTAGATAAAAATATGAGTTATTTGACCTATTCAAAAATTATTTTCACCAAAAACTTGTACTAATTTACTATATTTTCCATTTTTAAAATAAAACCGAAGATGGAGCAAAATAAATGAACCTAAAACGAACCAACACAAGTGAGTGCTCAAATAAAGAAGCGGTTTAAACATAAAAGTTTATGTTTCTTCTATTCAGAGAACTGATAATATTTTGATCAAAGATGAAAACAACTACTATAGGGTTCTAAATAAAGGATGAATTATCGTTATAATAAAGTGAGAAAAATGGTTTCATAAGTTATAAAATTTTAATGAAAATACTACTAAGATTTGGTTTCTTGATAACTCATGTTGTGTGCTAATTATGCTATTTTTGCTTTTCAATAAAAAACAAACAAAAAAAGCCAAGGCGAGTGGAGGTCAAATCAAATGATCCATAATTAAAAATTTAAAAGAGTAAAGTGCTGCTTTAGCTTCATCACTGCTTATTTACCTCTCTCTTTCTTTTCTTTTTTTCCCATTTGACTTTTATTCACTTCAATGTTTCTTGTTTTATACTTAGAAAAAATATTCTTTTTTTTTTCTCTCTTTACTTCAATTAATATATTTTTTTTGTTTAGAGATTTTATAATCCTACATATAGACAGTAACACAGACAATGTAAAGTTAGTTAGTATCCTCCTGTATTAAACATTTTTTTGGGTCAAACTATTACACATATTTTTAACCAAAAAGAGGCTATTAAACTGTGTTATATATGCACTTCGTAGTTAGTAATTTCACTAGTACATAGCTACTACTTTTACATAATTTCTGATAGTTTTGTAAAAATCTTTGTTTTGCATCATTGTAAATATGTGATGAATAATACATTTTGCAAACATAGAATCGTGTATATAAAGAATACATTTTTTGTCAACAAAATAGAAAAATATGTTATTTTACTAAACGAAAAATGATGAATATATTATATGAGCATATTGAGTTATAAAATGTGAAAGCTATTATTATCCCAATTTTTTTGTTCTGTAACTATTACATCATGCAATATACATGTTATAAAACTATTTTGGTCATGTCAAATTATAAACAAAATGATTAGTGCTTTGTAGTGTCTTCATTAATTTACGTATCACCGGTGAAAAGTGAAAACTATTCGATCCAGTAGCCTGCAATTTTTCTGAATATGCGAGAATTGACTTTACACCTATAGTAGGGAACTTGGCTTTAGTAGTGTAGTGGTAATATGAAGTAAGAAGCAAAGTCTCTGAACTCAAACGTTAAGTGTTGCCTATAAACCGGATCTTGTTCCTCTTACTCTCTTCGTGCATGTAATAAAGTTCTTCAATTACTTGCACCACAATTAACCAATCCATTTGCAAATTTTATTTAATTCGGATTACTAATTAATCTCACTGATTGTTCTGATACATTCCATTTCTTAAGTTTGTATTAATATTTGTATAAAACGTCTGGACTTGTAGCAGCACGTGATCAAGATATGACCACATGTAACATCGACATAATCAAAATTAAAATACCAATTACATTGGGTCAAGTGATTCAACCCCGTGATTAAAAGTTACGCAAGTCGATTCCACTTGTTGGTCTGTATATCCGACACTCGAATGTCATCATTATTTATTATAGAAGTGTAAAACTATATATAGTACCATATAGATTATAGATGACATTTAAAAAAAAAAAGATTATAGATAACTGTGGCTACCATTTATTTATCTCACACTATTCCACTAAAATAAAGTAGTATTAAACTTTTCTTACGTTAAGGAAACAATTTCGCGATACAGAGAAATTGAAATACATACTAATCTTAAGATTAGTCAACATGAATCTCCTCAGCAGTCGTCGAATCGAAGCATTCTTCATGGGAAAAAGCCGAAGAGAGGAAAAAATTGGGAGAAAAAAAAATAAAGCCTATATCGCCAACATAACGCGTTTCTTTAACGGCTATTTTTGTATCTCGATCGTTGATTCATCATATATTTTAACCTAATGGTTCTGCATTTTTCACGATTAAAAATGATATATTTCTTTTAGTTGGCAATATAAACAGACACAAAAGCAAAAACATTTTGTCTTAAACGGGTTTTTGGTTATCTCGATAGGTTAGATGGGTTATAATTATATAAAGAAGGCCCAATAAGGTATTTAAACATTTTTTTTCTTATTTAAAACATGGACTGTATGTAAGATTTGCCTTTTAGATTTGCCTATTTTAGAAACTTTTTGTATAAAAGGTACCTACCTATACATTACTAATTAGTACTAAACCTTATAAAAAATAAGGTTTAATAGCTGATCATAAAGTATCACCGAAAATATGATCAGCTATTAAACCTTATTTTTTAAGACTTTTTTTTGGGTTATCCTATGACTATAAATGGGTATATATTATGGGTCATCTCATATATATAATTTAGGTACATACAAAATACTTGCTATACGGAAGAAAAAAAATGATGACACATATCGTAGAACCCACCAACCATATCTTAAGCTCGCTGCCCCATGCATTTTATATATACTATGAAATTATAGTTGTGCGCTTCCGTTTTACATTGAAGGTTAAGACTTTGGCCTAGTCAAATTTGTTCGCCTCGTAAACTTTTTTTTTTCTGCCTGACCGGTGGGAAACAAGTCTCACGTCTGTCTGTTTCGACCGCACGTGATCGATCGTTGCTTTCACGTGTCCCTGGCAGAGTGGCAGTTGAAACTATTAACCAATCTTTGTTTAAGGAAAAATTGTATGCGAACGAACAACATACATGGGCTGCGCCCCAATATGCCACTCGGCCCAACAAGACGAATTCCGTGATTCCGGCCCGACCAAAATGGATGCAAGTTATTAATAATCCGTAAAGGGCAATCTCGGGAATTCACGATGGGAACCCTAGAAAACCCTCGGTCTACAGTCCACTATATAAAGAAACAGTACTCACTGGAGAAAGGGGGGAGACTCGCGTACAATACCCCGAGAGCAATACTTTGCGTCTAAAAACTTTTGTTATTCTCTGTATAATTTTCTGTTAGCTTCCGAGCTCGTCGTGACTCACTTGTCAGTTCTCCTGTGAACTGACGAGCACGATCTTGACTCGTTTTAGTGACGACCTCACATTCCTATCGTTAATAAAGAACAAATTTCACTCTTTCCCCCTAAAATCGATATTTATTTAGTGTTGTGCAATTCCCAGTACCAACAATTGGCGCCCACCGTGGGGCAAGAGTAGAACGCTTCTTTTAGACGAATCAATACTGACGGTCCTCACTTCCTCGAAGTTTCAAGATTCATGACGAACCCTAGCGACGATCTCAACGAAGCAATGGAGCAACCGACGGAGCAACTAACGGAGCAGCGATGGGGGCGAACGAGAGCACGAACCGTACCGCCTCTACCCTCTTCAACCGTCTCAGCCGAAGGCCCCTTGCCGAGCACGACACCTCCGCCAACGCCCGACGCGTCCTTCAAGCCTCTTACGACAGCTGCAGCCGGACCCGGACCTGTCACCGACCAGCTGGTAACTGACGCCACCGCTCTCCTCAGCGCCGCCCTCACATGCGCTGCCGCTCTCCCCGACGCTGCCGCTCTCCCCAGCGCCACTCTCACCAACGCTGCCGCTCACCCCAATGCCGCCCTCCCCAATGCTTTGCCCGTCCAAAGGAGCGGGCTCGACGACCTGATGCAAGTCATACTCGATCGGCTCGATGGTCAGGAAGCGCGAACAAACGAACGGCTCGAAGCAATCGTGGCGGCACAAGAAGCATCGCAAAATCAAATAAGCAGGCTCCAGCAACGACGGAGCGAGCGCCGGAGCGAGAACGACCATGGCGAGCAGCATGCGAATCCACCGCCCCCTGCGCCGCTGTCCGTCGAAGAACGCTACGAAGGCCACAGACGCCGCCCAGCGTCTATAGTCGTAAGATCCATCGATCGACGTAGCAGGCGGGAACCAGCTGACGAACACCAGGACCGTCAAGGTCAGCGGAGCCGAAGCCCACAGACTCCAACATTACCGGCCCGACAGTTTGAAGGAGACCTCAAGGATGAAACAATACGGCGCCTCAAGACGATGCTCCACGAGCTCTCCTCGAGAGTACACCGGGCGACGAGCTCCGCTCCCAATCTCGATCGAGTATTGGAGGAAGTCCAGCGCTCGCCATTTACAGCACGGATCTCCCGCGTTCGCATTCATTACGTGAACAAATTCAAGTTCGCCCCGTATAATGGATTGGATGATCCAAAACCGTTCTTAACTTCAATGAGTGTTGCGATTGGCCGAGCTCATTTCAGCGAGGAGGAGTACGAAGCTGGCTGCTGCCAGCTATTTGTTGAAAACTTGGCCCACGAGGCCTTAGGATGGTTCTCCCGACTCCCGCCGAACTCGATCGGAAGCTATCACGAGCTAACAACCGCTTTCCTACAACACCATTCCACGTTCATGATTCGAGGTGCCTCGAATGCCGACCTCTGGAACATGTTTCAACAAAACAACGAGTCACTCCGGGAATTCATGGAGAGATTCAAAAGAATAGTCTCGAACTCTCGATCGCCGACGACACAGCAATCTCAGCTCTCCGTAATGCTCTTACTCACGGTTCCCGATTTCGGGAAGACATCATCATCCACGAGCCCCTATCCCTGGACGACGCGTTACACCGCGCCAACAGGTACATCGAGCTGGATGAAGAAAGTGCATCGAGAGCGAACCGACCATTGCCTGAACCGCCAACCTCAAAGTCGGCCAAAGGAAAGGAAAAGGCACAGGACGAGCATCATGAGCCTCGTCAGCACTTCGACAAGGAATACGCTGATAAGCTGGAAAAAGCAAAGAAAGCTCAAGCGTTCGCTGTTAGCGATCAGGACCCCCAAGCGTCATCATCGAAACCCTGGAATAACAAATGGGTCCGGGACCCATCGGGTAAGGGTGGAAAGAAGTATTGCGACTACCATAAACGAGCAGGGCATACCACTGAAGAATGTCGCACCTTCCAGCAAATACTGCTGGATAAATTCAAGGGAGGCCACATTGACGTCGAACACGAGCGACGACTAACAACGGCCCACAGGGATAATCAATTTTTTAACCCTGAGAACGAGAACCCAAGTAGGCAGTACAACACAGCTCCCGCGCCACAGCACAACACAGGGGCCCTACCCTTGCCCCCGCCCCCAACACCAACCCTTAAAAGGAACCCCGAGCCGGCCGACGACCCAAACGCTCCAGCTCCGCGCCGAAGAATTAATATGATTATGGGCGGCCTAACGACTTGCTGAGACTCGGTTCGTTCCATCAAAGCTTATCGGCGGGGACTAGAATTGAAGCGGGACTGGATTGCTCAAAGTACACCGCCGACCACAACCTATGAGCCGATCACATTCACGGAAGACGATGCGTCAGGCCTAGCTGGGCCGCACAACGACCCCCTCGTAGTCGAGATGACAATTGGTGAAAGCATAGTCACCAAAATCTTGATTGATACTGGCAGCTCGGTAAACGTCATTTTCAAAGACGTACTAATTCAGATGGAGGTAGACCTGCGAACGGCCGATCATGACGTCCAACCCCTCACAGGCTTTGACGGCGACACGGTTATGACAGTTGGTACGATCATGCTACCAGTCTACGTAGGCGGAACGATGCACTGCATCAATTTTGCCATCATCGATAAACCAATCGTCTACAACGTCATCCTGGGGACTCCATGGTTGCATAAGATGAAAGTTGTGGCGTCGACGTACCATCAGTGCGTAAAGTTTCCAACCTCAAGAGGAATATT
This sequence comes from Camelina sativa, assembly GCF_030686135.1. Taxonomy (NCBI): domain Eukaryota; kingdom Viridiplantae; phylum Streptophyta; class Magnoliopsida; order Brassicales; family Brassicaceae; genus Camelina; species Camelina sativa. Next base: position 25,684,149 of record NC_141895.1, on the reverse strand, counting down.
CACGCTACGAGGAGACCCGTTGATCGCCAGAACTTGCTTCATCATCGAACGACAACAGCGTAGTGCCCGCACCTTCGCAATCTCAGACCCCGCCGAGCAGCCAGATGGTCGTGTCTGTCCTAACACCGAGCTAATTATCCAGGTGAACATCGACCCTTCCGACGCGACTCGTTGCGTGGGGATCGGTGCCGATCTGCCGCAGACTATCAAGGACGAGCTCGTAAAGTTTATGTCCCAAAACGTCGAAACTTTTGCATGGAGCATGAGCAGTATGACCGGAATCGATCCCAGCATAACGTGTGACGAACTCAATGTGGATCCAACGTTTAAACCGGTCAAGCAAAAGCGAAGAAAACTCGGACTAGAGCGTACGGCCGCCGTTAAGTAACCCAGTAGTTGTGAAGAAAAAGAACGGCAAGTGGCGGGTGTGCGTCGATTTTACCGATCTTAACAAGTCGTGCCCAAAGGACAGCTTTCCTCTACCAAGAATCGACCAACTGGTCGAAGCGACCGCGGGGAACGAGCTTCTATCGTTCATGGACGCATATTCCGGGTACAACCAGATAATGATGCATAAAAACGATCAAGAAAAGACGGCCTTTATCACCGATCAAGACACTTACTGCTACAAGGTTTTGCCGTTTGGCCTGAAGAATGCTGGTGCGACCTACCAACGCCTTGTCAACCGGATGTTTGCCGAGCAGCTCGGCCGAACAATGGAAGTGTACATCGATGATATGCTGGTGAAATCAACTCACGCTGCCGACCACGTTTCACATCTTGCTAAGTGCTTTGAAGTTCTCAACCGATATAACATGAAGCTGAATCCAGCTAAGTGCTCGTTCGGCGTAACTTCTGGAGAGTTCCTAGGATAGCTCGTCACCAAGAGGGGTATCGAAGCTAACCGAAACAGATTTCGGCGCTTACCAACCTACCATCTCCAAGAAATACTCGAGAAGTTCAACGACTTACTGGGCGAATTGCCGCCCTCAGTCGATTTATCTCACGATCTACCGACAAGTGTCTACCGTTTTACCAGCTGCTTCGCAGCAACAAAAAGTTTGAGTGGGATGATAAGTGTGAGTCTGCCTTCTAGGAGCTCAAAAACTATCTCGCTACTCCTCCAGTCCTAGCTAAACCTGATCAGGGGGAAACGCTTTACCTGTACATCGCTGTCTTTAGCTCGGCGGTCAGTGGTGTACTAATTAAAGAGGACAGGGGAGATCAGCATCCCATTTTCTATGTGAGTAAAAGTCTCGATGGAGCTGAGCTCCGATATCCAACCTTGGAGAAGCTCGCCTACGCCGTAGTTATCTCGGCTAGGAAGCTACGTCCATACTTCCAATCTCACACTGTTGAAGTCTTAACTAACCAGCCATTGAGGACCATCCTGCACAGTCTGAGTCAATCAGGTCGCCTGGCCAAATGGGCAGTGGAATTAAGCGAATATGATATCGAATACAAAAATCGCACTTGTGCGAAATCTCAAGTACTCGCAGATTTTTTGGTTGAGCTCTCCCCTGAACTAGAATCAGGGGCTCCGCGCGCAGAGAAGTGGTCGTTACACGTCGATGGTGCTTCCTCCCGACACGGCTCTGGGATCGGAATACATCTCGTTTCGCCGACAGGAGAAGTACTCGAACAATCATTCCGGCTCGCCTTCGCTGCCTCAAACAACGAGGCCGAGTATGAAGCCCTGATCGCAGGAATGAGATTGGCAGGTGGAATCGGGGTTAAGAAGTTACAAGTTTTTTGCGACTCGCAACTAGTGACTCACCAGTTCAGCGGCGATTACGAATGCAGGAACGACCGAATGGACGCTTACCTTAAGGTTGTCCAGGAGCTGTCCGGCTCATTTGAGTCGTTTGAATTGACGAAAATCTCTCGTAGCGACAATGCTCCAGCCGACGTCCTGGCCGTCCTCGCTTCAACATCCGACCTCGACCTCCGTCGAATCATTCCTGTCGAGAGTATTGATCAACCGAGCATCAATCTCCTAACGAACATCGATCCCACTGCTCAAGATTATAAAAAGAAAAAGGTTATGGAGGATGCGAGCATCAACACTCCATCCTCAAAGAAACAAAGAACAGGTGAGGTGGTCGCTCCCGTGCTAACATTGCGTATCTCTGAACCATCGGTCGGTGTGCCATCAACTTCTGTTAGACGCACAACCGAGCAAGAATCCACCAAGCTGATATCCAACGAACAAATAGCTGAAGAATCAGAGTCCGCCGAACAAGGATCCACCAAACGAATATCTGCCGAACGAGAAACAGGACAAACATCTGCCGAGCATGAGTCCGTCAATCAAGGGCAGACCAGTTCTGAACCAAAAGAACGATCATATGATTGGCAAGCAGATATCCGTTCCTACATCGCCGATGGCATTGCTCCGTCCGACAAATGGGAAGCCCGGCGCCTCCGGGCCCGCTGCGCACATTACACTCTCTTGGATGGTAACGTTTTCCGCTGAACTGCATCCGGCGCACTCTTGACCTGCGTCGGTCCCAAAGAAGTCGATGACGTAATGAGAGAAGTCCATGAGGATTCCGGTGGCAATCATTCTGGGGCTCGCGCGCTCGCAATGCGCATACGCAACAATGGTCATTATTGGCCTACTATGAACGACGATTGCGAGAAATTTATCGCAAAGTGCGAAAAATGTCAGCGCCACGCTCCCATCATCCATGCGCCGACTGAGTTCCTAAGGACAACAACGCCGCCATACCCCTTCATGAGGTGGGCAATGGATATCGTCGGACCACTCCCTGTTTCTCGTCAGAAGAAATACATCCTGATTATGACGGATTATTTCACTAAGTGGGTCGAAGCAGAAGCCTTTGCCAAAATCGGAACTGAGCAAGTCCAAAAGTTCGTATGGAAAAACATTATATGTCGACACGGACTCTCGTACGAGATCGTCACTGACAACGGCACACAGTTTACCTCACTACAATTTGAAGGCTTTTGCGCGAAATGGAGAATTCGCCTGAGCAAGTCTACTCCTCGCTACCCGCAAGGAAATGGACAAGCCGAGGCGACCAACAAGACAATCATTGACGGACTCAAAAAACGGCTTGAGGATAAAAAAGGTCTCTGGGCTGACGAGCTCGATGGTGTCTTATGGTCGCACCGTACCTCCCCCCGCCGATCTACAGGACGGACCTCGTTCTCCCTTGCGTACGGAATGGAGGCCCTTGCACCAGAGGAAATTGGCGTGCCAACCTTGCGACGCTCTATGCTCGTCCATAACCCTGCTCTGAACACAGAAATGATGCTCGATACTCTAGATACTCTCGAAGAGGAGCGCGGCAGAGCACTCATCCGAATCTAGATTTATCAGCAACAAGCTGCGAAGTTCTATAACAAGAAAGTCAGGCCTCGCCACTTCGATGAAGGTGATCTCGTCCTCAGGAAAGTCTTTGAAAACATTGCCGAGCTCAATGCCGGTAAGATGGGCGCCCACTGGGAAGGCCCATACCTGATCTCCAAGGTTGTCACCCACGGCGTCTACGAGCTCCTCACCTTGGACGGCACCCCCATCCCCCGTTCATGGAATTCCGGAAACCTGAAACGTTATTACCACTAGAAGACGAACTATAATAAAAAAAAAAAAAAAAAAAAAAAAAAAAAAATGCTCGTACTACCGAGCTCAACTTCTGTAATACGAACTACGAATGGCTTGATCCCTTTCTAAGGGTACGTAGGCAGCCCGTCAGAAGGCACAACTATACCAAAACAAAATAATAATAAAAACAAAAGTTTGAAAACTTTAAAACAAAAACGAGCTCTCTCGAATGAGTCCTTCTCAGCGAGATGTCCAGCTCTTACATCGACCCTCTGGCCAAGAGAACGATTTAAAACGCGTTCCTCATGGATGCAGCGGCGAAATAATCCGCACAAAATAAGACGACCCAGATCGCATTCAGGTAGCAGGCGGTTAAGTTTGTATAAGCCGAGTTCTCACTCGCACTTTCTTGCCGACCTCGTGGCAAACACAGGGTAAGCCGGACACCAGGACCGCACCTAAAAGGTATGACGAGCTCATCTCGATTACCACCCTAAACATTTGGTATTCGACACACGTAATAGGATAAGCCAAGAGACGTCTTGCACCGTAAAGTACAACTCGATACCAAAGATAGGAAAAGCGCAATTTTATTCCATAACCAAAAAGCAAACAAGTTCAAAATAACAATTAACAAAAAGGCCATGCTCGGCACAAGTTCAAAGTAACAACTAACAAAAGGCCATGCTCGGCATAGATTCAAAATAAAACAAGCAACATAAAGCCACACTCGACACAAGCATCGCGCACAGACGATCAATAATCTATCCCCAGATCAGCATTAGAGGGCACATCGAACTCGAGCTCATCGACCGTCTCCCGAAAAGTTCGGCAATCGTTACGCAAACCTTCCAACGTGTCCAGTGGAACGTCCACACCTCTAGCAGCCATGCTCTCAAGGTACGTGCAGATTCCTTCAGCATGGTTGCCCTCAACAAAGATATGGTCTGTGCACTCTAGCTGAATAATGTAACGACGCAATACGTCGATCCGAGTTCGGCAAGCATCGATCTCCGCATTACTTTCGAAAGGTCTAGTGTTGAGAGGTTCAAGATCACCCTCTTCGAGATCAGGAATCTCCACTGCAATCACTGCCGCTTCACGACGAGAACGCTCCTCAAGCAAACGATCCCATCTCCATTTCGGAACGAAGAACCCCTCTTCGATCATAGTTTCGAGATACGCAACAGTCCCATCCACACGATCAAACTGGAAGCATAGCTCGAACTTACGGCGCAAAGCTAGAGTGTAGGCTCTCAACCTCTGGATCCAAGCACGATAAAACTCGAGCTCGGAACGAATTACATCATCCAATCTCGCAGCAAGTCGCTCTCGCGCTCTCCTTAGCCAGGCCGCTCTCGTGGTTACAGGCATAATGCCGACCTCAACCGCTCAGAACCAAAAGAGAGATTTTTCTTCTAAAAAAAACACAGGAAAGCGGAATGGCAAGAAATGAGCATTTGAGGAGCAATTTATAGATCAAAAGATACAATTTTCAAGGTGAAGTGGCCAATACAGTGACCCTCGAAGACCACATCCATCAAACGATCAACGCATGTCAAAAAACCAGAGGATAAAACATAGCAAAGTTCCAAAAAGAAAAAGTACAACGCCTAAACGGCTCAATATCCGGTCAATCCAACGATAATGCAAGGTCCCAAAAAGGTAATACATCGCCTAAACGGCCCAACATCCGCTACAAAACGGGAATAGGTTCTAATAAAACAAGACAAAAGCAAGTCGCTGCTCGGCAGCAACCTGAGCGCCCGAGCCTGCAGGTGCCCCTGCCATGACGACCTCCTCTCCTACAATCACGGGAACCTCCGCCGCCTGAAGGTTCATAGGAACGATCGCGGTCTCTGGAAGAGCCTCGAGGTCGCTGTCCAAAACATCGGCGATATCGAAACCAAGAACCTTGTCCTCCCACATCTTCACGTCAGCCTCCAAGCCAAGCAAAGTCTTCGACGGAATGACCGTACCACTCTTCACGAGCTCCTGAAGACAATCATAGGTGCCGCTCACCTGGCTCAAAGTTAGAAGAGACTTCTGCGCTGCTCTGTTGTCAATAATATGCTTCCTCATCCTCTCAATACGAGACCTGTAGCCGGCAACCTCGTCATCGATGCCATGCCGCTCCGCTTGCAGCTGCTGCAACTGCGCCTTCTGAAACGCGTGATCAACCTCGAACTGCTTAAGGCGAGAGCGGGAAACGTCAAGAGAAGCCTTGAGATCGGCCACTTGCTTCCTGAAACCGGCAGTTTGCTTCGTGAGAACAGCAGAAACCCCTCGCTCTTTATCGAGATCCTGACGAAGCTCCTCAGCCGATCTCCTCGATGGTTCAGAGGTACGAGAATCAGCAAGTTGCTTTTCCAACTCGGCAATGCGACGCTCGTACGAGACGACCATGCGATTCACGCCACCACCATCCTGAAACGCAAGAAATAAAGAATCAAGATAATAATTGGGAAAAGTCAATCAAGAACATAAAGAGAAATACCAACCTGGAAGTGTTTCCAAGCCCACGACCGATACAGCTCGGGATCATAGAGAGAACCCACAGAGGGGAGCGGGTCGAAGGAACCGCGAACCTTGCTAGCAAGCTCACCACAAGCAGTAGCGTTGTTGATAAACAACTCATCCTTTGTCTTGTAAGAAAAGGAGAACGAATCATCAATCTCAGTGGTGTCGCGCGGTATGCTGGGAGAACGAATATGATATCTCACTAGATCTCTTGGACGATTCGGGCTCGGGAGCGACCACCTCACCATGAGAAGCTCTCTTCCTTGACGGAGTAGGACGTCCAGAATCAGCGACGACGATCGCTAGGGCCTTAGAAGCCTCGCCACGTGACTTCTGCGCACGCAGAACGACAGCAGGAACCTTGGCAGCACTTTTGTCGGCGCGGGTAGCGGCCACCTCTGCCGATCTCAAATCTCCTGCAACTCGCAGATCGACACCTCCGCCGGCTGACGGGTCAACGACTTCAGTGTCGGCATCGCGCGAAGAAGACCCAGCATCAACGGCCTTCTTGAACTGATCGGCGTATCGAGGAAGACGAGTGTTAACTTTTCCCATCCCTAAGCGCGGTAAACCTAAAAAGGGAAACAAAAGTGTGACGACCCAATAACCACCAAGGAGAGCAACAATCGATACAACAGAATAAGCAGGAAACTCACGAGATCTCTGAGTAATCGAAGGCCAATCAATCGCCCCTCTCGCTCTGATCTTCCTGAGATTGTCGAAAAAACCTGGAGGATGAGCACGCAAGCGAACGACAGGCTCTGCAAGCAACAACAAAAACAAGATAAGTGTTAGAAGCCAATCAAAGAAAATCAACAAGTAAGGATAAGAAACAGCAAAGCTACCGGGAACCATATTCCACTCAGTAGCGTAAAACATATCGAGGTTGTCAACCGAAGTCTCATCTAGCTTGACAAAGAAAAAGTAATGCTGCCAATGACGAATCTTCTTCTCAGCTCCGGTGACGATCTGATAACCCGATTTAGCACTAGTATAAAAGTACCCCGGACTACCTCTGACTTTCGTAAACCTGGTAGCCTCCTCAAGGAAATGTACATCAACCTCTACGCCACAATCGGTACCCAGTATCGCCAAACCAGCTGCGTTGCGGATACCTCCCACAGAAAGCTGGGAGATAGCTATCTTACGCCTCGCGCAGTAACGCGTCAAAAACTCCGGCAGAGGAAACCAAAGACCGCAATCAGTAAAATAATGCTCATAGAGGGCGATAAAACCTACTGGAGGCGTCCAAGGACGCTCGTGGGGTTCAGGAGATCGGAAAACCAAACCCTCGGGCATCTTACACCACCGCATCATCTCGGCAATAGTATCTGATGTGCACAACGAAGGACCATGATCGGCCGGACCGGCTGAAAGACTGGCACCAATCGATGCAGCACTAAGACCCAAAACAGCTAAACGGGGACCAGTATCCTCGGCCGGTACAACGTCCATAGGACTCCCACCGGAACCACTGTCGCTATCTTCGCTGAATTCGAAAATATCAGCGAAATCGTAGTCGTTAGCCAAACTATCAAAATCTCCACACTCTACTCCAATGTCAACACCAACGTCATCGGAAGCATTCTTATAGCCGGTACCAGATTCCCTCGTGAAAGCGCGTCGGATCCCCGCAAGAGTCTTACCACGCGCACGTGTTGGAACACGAGAACTCGTAGAAGGTCGGCCAACCTTCCTGCAAAGCAAGCCGACCTCGCAACCTCCCATCATAAGATCGGCACCGCCATCGTCGGAGTGAGCGTCAGAATCAACGCGACCGAAATCCTCCATGCCGACCCCAGTTCCGCATGAAAGAGACCCATCTAGCCCCTCACTTAGCTCGGCATCAACCGCAGTCTCATGAACCTGTAAGCTCCGAATTCTCAGCCGAACATGCCCCATGCCGAGCTCACTACCACCTGACGAGTCCGCGTTTATGCCAAGCAGCGACTTGCCACCAAACTCTTTAATGCCGAGCTCACAAGTTCGCCGAGCTCCATTGATATCATCACAACTGAGTTCATCATCGATCCCATGACCGCCGAGCTCAGGGCCACTGAATCCGCCTGTCCCGGAACCACCGACCTCGTTCATGCCTCCTCCCCGATCTCCCATCTCAACTATTCCGCCCTCGAAATCAATCTTATCCTCATGATTCCTCGCGGTTGCAGTATCAAATCCACTTTCACAAAACCCGCCGATAGGTCTGTCGACCTCGGGTACGCCGACCTCGGGCCCGCCGACCATATCGATCCCAAAAGAAGTGCCGAACGCATTCGAATTACTCCGTAGATCTTCATTTTCGATCTCATTTCGCCGGTCCCTCTCAACCACGCGGGAACTACCTAACACCGGATCCCGGATTCCATCATCGCCGACCTCGGCCCGCCAGCTCTCCATGTCGAGATCGACATCCCTATGCCAATCTCCAATCCTCGAGCCAACCTCACCAACGACTCGACCGCCGACCTCGGCGTCAATCTCCGAGGGACTACCTAATGCCTCACTCGCAGGAAACCTCGCAATCCGCCGAACCCTGAACTCGCCGAGCTCAGATCCGCCGAGCTCGGATCCGCCGACCTCAGATCTCTCCGCTCGAATCTCCTCGCCGAGCTGGGTCTCACTCCGGCCGACCTCGAAATCTCTAGGGTCGTTAGGCGCTGATAGCTCAACTCGATGGACGACCAACGGCGGATCCGGCTGATCAACCATTGGCGACCTCGCAAGCAGGAATAATCGACGGGCGGCGGCTAGGGTTTTGGGTATGCAATCGACCAAAGAGAGAAGTAGAGAAAGAAAGAAGTAAAAGCATGAAAGTAATAAATGAGAGAGAGAAGAAATTACCTTTTATGAAGAAGAAGGAGCAAGTGAAGAAAATGGGAAGGAAGAAGATGCATAAATAAGTAAATAAAATGGAAAAATTACTGTCAAATCCATCATCTCAATCCGCGACTCTCTTCTCTTTTTTGGGGATATCATTGAAAACCGCATTCAGAATAAAGACCAAAGGATTTTACCAGTGTCTCTCGAAAAATGAATCTGGAAATTACAGAAGAAATTTCAGAAGAAATTACAAAAGAGATTGTAGAAGAATCACTGTAGCAATTTCATTTCCCAGAAGCAATCCGAGACGATCTGTGCCGAGCAGGCATATTACAAATAAATCAAGCATGCCCGCCGATCGCAGAAAAACTGACGCTCTCCGGACTGAGGGGGGGACTATTGTTGGACATGGGTTGCGCCCCAATATGCCACTCGGCCCAACAAGACGAATTCCGTGATTCCGGCCCGACCAAAATGGATGCAAGTCATTAATAATCCGTAAAGGGCAATTTCGGGAATTCACGATGGGAACCCTAGAAAACCCTCGGTCTACAGTCCACTATATAAAGAAACAGTACTCACTGGAGAAAGGGGGGAGACTCGCGTACAATACCCCGAGAGCAATACTTTGCGTCTAAAAACTCTTGTTATTCTCTGTATAATTTTCTGTTAGCTTCCGAGCTCGTCGTGACTCACTTGTCAGTTCTCCTGTGAACTGACGAGCACGATCTTGACTCGTTTTAGTGACGACCTCACATTCCTATCGTTAATAAAGAACAAACTTCACTCTTTCCCCCTAAAATCGATATTTATTTAGTGTTGTGCAATTCCAGTACCACCAATATAGAAGTGAAAAAATCTTAGGTAATTATAGTAAATGATCTTAGGTAATTAACTACTAGCAAAAGATGACGTCGTATGCACTATATGGGTAGTTTAAACAATTACTGTTATACCACACTATTTGAAAAGCTCAACTGCACTTTCCTTGCTACTTGATTTTGTTTTCAAATAATATTAAAATTACGTGAAATACATAAAGATTCAGTTTAATTGTGAATAATTAGGCAAAATATGTAATAACTATATTTTGTTTGACTTTAAATTGACATTATGACAGGATAACCAAAAACAAAAATCTCACCTATATTATCGAGTTGACGTTGACGACAACCTGCATTCAATTGCAAAGTGTAAGCTCACAAATGAATGAGCTGTCTCTTTGACTTCTAATGCCCCCATGAACAATGGAGACAGAACACACAGACACGCCAATCTAGTTTTGTTATCTTCTTCGTTACTTAGATCAATATATTTTACAGGTTTTCTAATCACAAAATTTTGGAGACAATATCGTTACAGAAATCTCCTACTTTGGATCAATAGGATATAATCAATTAACAAAAGGAATGTGCTTGCACATACATCGAACCTGAAAGCAAAACTTTTAGAATAGTTAAAATAAACTACTTTACAAGGAAATGAGAGATAGTCACATGGTTTATTTTCGGCAGTCACATGCTTTTCTCTCGACAAAAGTAGACATTACGTCTCGATGTGAGTATATATATTATTAATGGAATTTAGACTGACCAAACGGAATAATTTCCTTACTCGTGAAAAATATACTATAACTTAAGAATTGAGTTACGATACATTCTCCCTCAGAAAATTTGTACTTTTTTTAAGGAGTTTTTTTTAGAATACTTCGAAGGACGTAATAGTTAATAATGTAAAATGCTTCTCTACATCATAAACCAATACTTTTTAAAGCATCAAGGGACATAGCATCTTTAATAAGCATGAAAAACTACAATAGTCAAAATCATAAAATAACAAAAGGACAAGATACATCATACATATCATATATACTCATATTATTAACAAACGCAAAAAAAAAAAAAAAAAGATGTACATAGCTATATTACCAATCATACAACCTAGCGGAAATATTTCTAATACAAACCAATTAAAAATACAACAAAATTGAATATAAACTTAAATATCCTTTGGTTACTTTGAAAATGGAAAATAAAACACACTCAAACGCCTAAATATTTCATATGCAAAGTTATACCATACATAAATATATACGGAAAACGTGTTAGGGTATCGAGAAAAGGAGAGAGTCAATTTAATCAAATCTCACGTGAAGAGAATGGTAACTTATTAAATGAGAATATACAAGTACAATTGCGGACCACATAGAGACTTTTTACATATTACTTGGTCAATGACATTATTATTTGAATAAAAGAATACTAAATAAATATATAAATTTTAGCAAATATAATTAGTGGTGGTGATAGTATATAATTATGGGAATTTGGTAGTAGATACGAATACGATGGACCGGTGAGGGAAAAACCTCGATACGTATCTCCATTAATGACACCTTCTTGTTTAATCTAATGTAAAGTATGTTCTAAATCTATAATTTGGGTTAGATAATTAGACAGAATCTTAAGAACTCTTTTAGGTATCTCCTTATTCAAATATTGTAACTGAAGAAAGAGTATGATCAGGAAGCTCACGAGAAGCCCCCTTTTGGAATTGGAACATGTGCCTCGTTTCTGTGCGGTACACGGCTCATGTACGTACGGTTTAACGTATTCTCCCTTTTCGTTTTATACTGTATATTATAAACAACTAAAGAAAGAAGAAACTTTATTTCGACATAAATCTTTTTGAGATGTTATAGCTAGGAGCTTGTAGGAGAGAATTATGATTTTTAAATGATCATATGTTTTTAAAGTTATCAACCTATACTCCTATAGTATTAAACAATATCTTCAGTTTTATCTTCGTCATGACATCATTATGTATGCTGTAGTTTACGAGAGATCATGTCATTATGTTCAATCTTTTGGACTTGTATAAGTAAAATCTAAGAACAATGACAAAGAATTCATGATTTTAAGGAAAATAGAGTTATTTCCCTCAAAATTATTATATCTAGCTAGATAGATCCCAAACTTTGATCCCAGTTTAGATACCCAAAAAAAAAAAGTTCGATTTCTATTTCTCCCCAAAACAAAAGTTTTACACTCATCTCCTCCTAAACCTGAGTTACATTGGTTTTGATTGTAAACCTGAGACCAAACCATATATACTCGAAATTAAACCAATTAAAACCGGACCTAACATTCTTTTAACTATAAACCATTAAAAAAAAAAAGTATTATCTGATAAAATAAAAGAAAAAAAAATTGTTCGTTCTCCTTCACTAATCGCCAAACCTCCATAACTTATCTTAGTCATTGAAGCTTTAATGAAAATCGAATGGATCTTATATTCTCAGACAATTTTGGAGGTTCGGAGATTTGATTTCCCTTTGCTAAATCTTTTTCCCCAGGAATTTAAAAATTTCAGATCTCATGGTTGAATCCCATCGGAGTATTATCTTCTCCGCCGTCTCTAATTCAAAAATCAGATATGGATTGGTGTTTGACTTCACTGATCGATTCTCTCTTTTATTCTATTTTTCTTCCTCCTTTGAAATGAGATTTATTTGGTGGTGAAGATTATAGCGAGAAAACTAATGTTTGATTTCCAATTTTTTTTTTTTGATGAAGAAACAAAAAAATCAGACAAAAAAACCTTTTGAAAGCCTATTTATTATTTCTAATAAAAAAGTCTATCCCGTAGATCGTTTTCTCTCGTCTTTGTACAAGTTTCTTTTAGCCGATTTGGCTTTTGTTTTTTGTTAGTTTGTTTGTTTTCTTTCTCCTTTTGCAGTGAGTAAATCTCTTCCGATCAAGAGGAGACAAACGCCAAGTGTTTGATTGGAATTTCCCAATTCATCGGTTGCTCGATTCCTTTCATGGAAGGAATAAATCCTTCATACCCCCTATTGGTGGCCGTTATTGACTTTGGATGAAGGTTTCTTTTCAAATCGGCTTATTCTTTATCATCTCCACCAATCTTCCCAGCTTTCCAACTGAGTCAACTCGGTTCCCGTCCATGAGCACGATCAGAATATCAATAGTGTGTCAAAAAAAATTGTGAAGGCAATATAATATCGTCGGAAAAAGCGATATAATATAAAAAAAAAAAAATTAGTCGGTCAAATAGAGGTTTGGTTTGGTTTAATTGGGTTTAGGTTCTTAATTAAACGGTTAATTAAAGAGTAAACTAATAGAAACACAGGACTGAGTGTAATTAGATATTAAACTTTTAATTTGAGGAGATATAAGTGTAGAACTATTTGTTTAAGGGGACTTTTTTTCCGCGGATATCTAGATCGGGGTCAAAATTCATGCTCTATTTAGCTAGATATAATAGTTTTAAGGAGGAAATAGCTTGTTTCTCCCACGACTTTAATCAATAGTTTTGTATAATTTGGTTAAGTCCAACAACTTATCTCCTTTTCCTTTTTCTAAAATAGAATAGCTCTATTTTAGAATTTTACTTTTTTCCAAACTATATTCTTTTCCAAATGTAAAAGGTAAAACTTCTAAATTTTAGTATAAACTAGAAACAAATAACTCTAAATTTGGGATTAATGAAGCTGAGTTGAATAAATTCTTATTTTAAAATAGAATTTAGAAATGAAGATCGAGATGAGATGAAAATGACCTAAATAATGTTTTATGTCTTCAAGACTAAAACTGGATAAAAAATTTTGATTCACAAATCAATCATAAAATTATTTATATTTACTTATTATGTAATTAAAAAAAGTTCATTAAAATCATAAATAAATATTTATCAAAAGTCGTTGATATAGTTAATAATCAATGTATTTTTTTTTAATTAGTGTAAAACGTATTTTTTTAAAAAAATTTTAGTTAACGTTGGAATCAAAATAAATTTTTTTTTTTGGGTTAAACTATAAACTTTTTTCATAACTGAGTGTACCATAAAATATTTTAGTGAAAAAGCAGAGGAATGGGTTAGGTTTATTGGCAGTTGGAGAATTTGGCTGTTTTATACAACAGCCTGTCTTTGCTCTTTTAAAATTATGTTATTATTATTATTATTATTATTATTATTATTATTATTATTATTATTATTATTATTTTTAACTCTTATGACTTTATTAATAAGCTCTAAAGGAGTTCTCAGTTGAATAAGTTAATTATGTTATTATTATTATAAACAAATTTTACAAAGAAAAAAAATTAAGAAAAAGAGTAGTAACGAGTTTCTAGAAAATGTATATAAATTAAGGAAAAAAAAGAATAGTAACGATCGGCTCCTCTGATCGACATATCTTGTCGTTTTCTGTTCCGTATGTAGTTTTTTCTTTTTTGAATAAAGTGCTAATAATAATGACATATACAGGCTGGCTTCAAAAAAGTCTCTGAAGAATCCAACCTAAAAAAAAAAAACTTATTAATATTATTATTATTATTTTTTATTAATATTATTATACTGAACCTAAAACCACTTTAACGTCATCCTTATCTTCTTTTTTTTTTTCACTTACAAAATTGAAAAAAAAAACGAAACAAAAGAACACTCAATAAGTATGGGATACTTTACTTATACGTTTCTAATACGTAAATCACAATTTGACGTTTGTGTCACTGCTTTTATAATTGATAACGAAATGTTTCTTCTTCACACACAATAATAATAACTAAAACGAAACGATTTTGAATAAATGAATAAATTAATTAAAAAAAAAAACGCTCTCAAGTCTTATTAAAGTACCACAACTGTACTCTTCAATCTTACACACAGTTAACTATTCAACTGACACGTGTCTGATTACAGCTGTATCCCAAATCCCCAACCGTTTTTTTGGAAAGATTCTCTTCTTTGATTTCAACGTCACTCTCTCTCTCAGACGCAATTCCCCACAATCGCACCGCCAATCGCTAACGTGAATTACATCTTCATTTACATAATTACGTACATACATAACTAATCCAATTTAGATACATTACGCAAAAAACTAAAATTAATTTTAATCAACGAGAGCAAATCCTGTTTACGACTTTTTTTAAAAAAATATTTGCTTCGGTTTAAATTTCAGTTTTCGGATTTTATCAAAATAAAATCAAACGGGATATAAAATAAATTAGTTTTGTGTCAGTTTTATTTTACTTATTTCAAATTTCATTCGGTTGCAGATTTTAAAACATAAATATTAAATAATCAAAGTCACCACAGTTACAAATAGAAAATTTAATTAGTTAATTAAGTTCTTGTTAACTAACGAGAAAAAAAACTAACCGGTAGAACCGGTAACCTTTATAACCATCACATCTCGTATAAATAGTCTCTCCTCTTCTTCACACACTTATCCTCTCAAACAAACAAAGAAACGCGTTTTAAACGATTCGATTATTATTATTAATTTTTTTTTTAAAAAACAAATCAAAGATCCGACGATGTCTGGTTCGACCCGGAAAGAAATGAATCGGATCAAAGGACCATGGAGTCCTGAAGAAGACGATCTGTTACAAACGCTTGTTGAAAAGCACGGACCAAGGAACTGGTCCCTCATTAGCAAATCGATCCCTGGACGTTCCGGTAAATCTTGCCGTCTCCGGTGGTGTAATCAGCTTTCTCCGGAGGTTGAGCACCGTGGCTTCACGGCGGAGGAAGACGATACCATCATACGCGCTCACGCTCGGTTCGGTAACAAGTGGGCTACGATCGCTAGGCTTCTCAATGGTCGCACCGATAACGCCATTAAGAATCATTGGAACTCTACGCTGAAGCGTAAATGTAGCGGTGGTGGCGGCGGAGAGGGAGGGCAGAGCGGAGGGTACGATGGTAGTTTAACAGATGAACAGCCGTTAAAACGGACGGCGAGTGGTGGCGGTGGAGTTGGAGTTGTGTTGACGGCGTTAAGCCCGACGGGATCTGACGTCAGCGAGCAGTCTAGTGGATCTGTTTTGCCGTCTTCTCACGTTTTTACACCGACGGCGAGAGCTGGTGGAGTTGTGATTGAGCCGTCGCCGTCAGAGGAGGAAGAGAAAGATCCGGTGACTTGTTTGAGTTTGTCTTTGCCTTGGGTCAAAGAGTCAACTCCGGTGAGAAGAGATACGGCGGAGTTGTTTCCGGTGAAGAGAGAAGAAGAAGAAGAGGAGAAGGAACGAGTGATTAATGGATTCGGTGGAGACTTTATGACAGTGTTGCAGGAGATGATTAAGACGGAGGTTAGGAGTTATATGACGGATTTGCACCTAGGGAACGGCGGTGGAACTGGCGGCGGCGGCGGCGGAGGAGGAGGAGCAAGTTCGTGTATGGTGCAAGGAAGTAATGGTCGTAATGTAGGGTTTAGAGAGTTTATTGGAATAGGAAAGATCGAGTAGTGAGAAGAGAGAAGAGCCAAATTTGTTCAATTCATTCGAAAATAAAAACTTAATAAATGGATTGATTTTTGCATCATTACATAACATAATCATATGTTCCGGAGATGTGTGGTAATGAGATTCTTTGTGTTGTTGTAATGATCATTGTGATCGATCAAATAGGCCAAATTGTATATATAATCATATAAACAGTTTACTATACATATGACACTATAGTGGTACCAGTAGTATAGAACTCTACTAGGTTACGAGTTTTGATATATATTTCTATAGTGCAGCAGGCTCCACAGTGCTTAAACTATTGTGGTGGGAGATGGACCTTTTTGAGTTTATGTTGCTTATTACATTAGCTATGTTCTGTTTCCAAGACCAGGATGATGGATTGTTTAAACCGCGTATCGAGTTAAGGCAAACTAGTAGCGTTCCGCCTTCATGTAACAGTACTGTCAACCACAAAGGAAGGAATCCGAGAACCGAAGGAAGAGTGGCTAAGAGTATCGAGGTTAAGGCAATAGCCACGTTTTGCTTGACTAGTGATGTTGTTTGGCCTGATTTTGCGATACAGAAAGGTATACCAGTGAGGTTGTCTTGAAGCAGTAAGACATCAGCTACTGCTATAGCTGAGGCACTTGCGTGTTGAGCGAGAACGATCCCTACAGTTGCAGCTGCTAAAGCTGGACCATCGTTAATGCCTTCTCCCACCATGATTAGACCTCCACCTAAAACCAAAGACAGTCACTTGAAGTTCAGTTTTAGCTTTCTACTAGCATTATCTATTAGTAAGAAGATAAAATCACCTGAATCTGTTGAGATGTTTGTGACATGATTCAGTTTGTCTTCTGGTTTTAGGTTGCAGTAGACTTCATCAATACCTACAGCATCTGCAACCCTCCGAGCACTTGGCTCATGGTCTCCAGTTAACATCATTATCCTCAGTCTGCCCCAGCTTTTAAGCTCCGTTATAACTTGTGATACCTCTCGACGAGGCTGATCCTCGAGGTGAATCAATGTTACCTTTTGATCAAGTGAAAGAACAGCATGAACGAAGTCATTCCCGTATAAAGAAGAATCTACAGCATTCTTGATCTTTCTTGACTCATCTTGCGATTCGAAGAGTGAAGTGATGAATTCTACTGAGCCAAGAGAAGCTTTCCGCAGTTTACTATCTTCGGTTACTGACTATATCAGAACAAAAGAAGTTGTAGACTTGTAGTGAGAGACAACATTGGATATAGACGTTACATAATCTAGAAGATAATTTTCTTGCACCTCAATACAGTTAACTGTAGCAGTAAGGCCTCTACCGGGAAAATACTCAAAGCTTTCAACAGAAACACTAGGGAGGTCCTTCCCAACACTGTGGTCTACCATGGCTCTGCAAAAATATGGAACATGTCATTAACAACAGAGAGCTTTATTAAAGTCTTGTATGTTACTACTAGAATTTGGGAAAACAGATGTTTAACAAGCAATACCTTCCAATAGGATGTGTGGTACCTTTCTCCATAGCAGCTGCTACAGCTAATGCTTCCTTTTCACAATTTGGCATACAACAAGGATTTACACTTGCATTATATCCTGCTTCATGCCCATAAATGGGTTCAATTGCTTTGCATGTAAGGCCTCCTGTTGTTAAGGTCCCGGTTTTGTCAAAACCGATTCAATCGTATGACAAGAAGCTAAAGCATCAAGAACCTGCCCACCTTTCAGCAATATTCCCTATAAAAAGTACACAGCTTATGGGTGTTAAAACATTTGCAGAGCCAAAAAAGATGTGACTAGATAGAGTACTTGTAAGATAAATTACCTTTCTTGCACAAGAACTAATAGTTGTAGCATAAGCCAATGGAGCAACCGCCAATGCACACGGTGATGCCGCCACCATAAATCCCAATGCTCTATAAACAGATCCTCTACTTACTATATCATCAGAAGAAAAAAAACACAAATCAAAGTAAATAGTCACAAACCATATCAAGAAAAGTAGGAAAATGATCACTTAAATCAAAATTTTCCAAAGGATCATTCTACCTGTGGTGCCAAGAAATGGCCATTTGAACAAAATTGGACCAATGAAGGCAATAACAACTGATAAAACAACCACCACCTTGCTGTAAATCTCACCAAACTCATCAAGCCATCTCTGAAGTTTTGGTTTATTAGAGTGTGCTTCCTCAGTCAACTGTAGAATCTTATTAAGTGTCGACTCATTCCATGTCTTCGTAACCTGATTATAACTCCATTGAAGAAAGATAACCCTGAGATTTCTTAGTAAACGCAAGAGAAAGTACTGTACTACGCTATATCACCTTCACAATGATTCTGCCATTCAAAGTTCTTGCACCACCAGGGACTTTATCTCCAGCTTTTGCTTCCAATGGTTTCACTTCCCCAGTCAAATGCTCAATTGTTATAGTTGTATTGCCTAGATATACTTGGCAATCCACAGGCACAACCTAAAAATTCAAAGCAAGCTAAAATGTATTAACTATTAAGATATTTGCAAGAAACTGAAAGCAAAAAGAGATAAGAGTTTCGTTTCACACAGACCTCACCAGTTCCTACCAAAATATAGGATCCAACTTGTACATTGTGCACATTAACGCTTTTATACGAAAAATCGAAGAAGTTTGGTACATTGCCATCTTTCACATCGATCACCAATGCAGAATCTGGATTACTCTCCTTCAACTCTTTAACATCCACCACGGACCGACTCGTGAGGAACTCTTCAGCTACATAAACAATCTAACATTACAGACTCTCAAACTTCACCAAAAACATACCAAGAAGAGTTACAAGTTTGTAATCGTACTGATGTGAGCAAGATTAAACATGACTAGAAGCAATCCTCCTTCTAAAGCATTGCCCGTAAAGACAGATGCAAAAGCAGCTAGTGCCATTAAAACATGAATGTTCACTCTTCCACCAGCTATATCCATAAGTGCGTCAAGAGATGCTGAAATCTAAAAGTAACGATTCTGTTTAAGCGTTCTGTTTTGGCTAAGAGTAAAAAAAAAAAAAAATAGAGTTTAGAGAAATCTTACTCCAACAAGAGGGAAAGCAAAAATGATGAAGGAGTTTTGAATTGGTGTAACGTAAGGTTTAGGGATGAAGTGAGGTGAAGCGGCGGCGGCGAGGAAGAGTACGGCGGAGGAGGTGCAAAGATGGAGATGTTCTCTGAGGAAATTGGCTAAACGAACCCATCCAATTGCTTTAGCGAACTTGTTCAGTAGCTTCTGAGGTTGATTAGGTACCGTGAGTTCTACGGAACAGCAATGTCGGTGATGGTGATCGTGCTCATCGTGGTGATGCTGATGGTGTTGGTGATTGTGATTATGGTGTTTGCACGTATTCGTAGCTCTGGTGAGAAGACGAAGTGATCTTCGAGTATTGGAGATATTGGTGTGGATTAGGAGATCTCTAGGGATGAGGAGAGTGGTGGAGTTGAGTCGAGTGAGACGGAGAGTGGAGTTTCTACGAGAAGGGAGTTTAGTGAGAGATGAAGAATGTAGAAAAGCGGAGGATTCCATAGTCGAGGATTCAAGCTTTTTGAAATGTCTTAGTATGAATTAAATAATCTGATCTCGAAAGGTGAAAGATGAAGAAGAAGGAGGAGGAGAGTGTTGGAGTTATATGGAAAGATGTTGTAATATGGCCTCATTATGATCTTATGACGTGGCCTCTTTGCTCTGTTTTTTTTTGTTATTAATAAAAAATTGGGATTGCGATTACATCATAATAAATTTGGTCCATTGTAGATTGTTGTTCACCCCAAAAAAAAAAATGATGTACTCTGCTAACTGTTTACACAACTCGCAACATCTATGGCTCTATGCAATGTCTTTTTAGTATGTGTATTTGATGCTTAACTATGTGTTATATAAGCAGCCTTCATTAAAAAATAAGAATATCCAAGAATTTTATTCATATAATCAGAATAATAAATGAATTACAATATATTACATTGTACATTATTTATCAAATGAATTTCAATAATTAACAAAAGAATATTCCTACATATAACAAGGTGAGGCTCCACCAATTCTTGATTTTCCCCAGTTCTAAGCATTATAAGAAAAATCCTAATAAATAATCTTTTTATATATATATATATATATAACAACCACTCAATCTCTGAAGCTAGACAAAAGCAGCCACCTGATTAACTGGTCCGGTCCGAAATTAGTGGCCGGGTCCGCTCGTGCTGGGACCGGAGTGTTTACCATACCCAAGCGTCTCACTCCGGTCGACAAAATGATGACCCTCACCACCAGAGCTAGGACCCGAGCCCTTGATCGCCCCAAGTGACAAACCATCAAAGAACTTAGCCACGAGCTTCTCTTCAGCCTTCGTTAAACCCAAAGGACGAGCCTCAACCACAAGAACCGAACTGACCAACATGAAAAACAGGATCGAACCCAATACAACTTTGTTCATCATCATTTTCTTTGTGTGCTTTTTTTTTGAGTAATTAAAACAAAAAGATGTTATTTATTTTTCCTTTGTGTTCACTAATTTATGAGATGAGTAAATTTGTTGTGAGTAGTTTTGTGGACTTGGAGTTGGATTTATATAGTAACGTGGAGAGCCTTGAAGAAGAAGAAAAGTTTGACATTTTCAGTTTTTGACTTCGTAAGTTTAAAATTCAACAGGACGCGAGAATTGAATTTAGGCTCCTTCCTCCTGGGAAACTGCAGAGGTTGCTTCTTGTTCTTGGTCTTCCTATTTATATATATATATATATAAATATCTGTATACATAATTTGCCAACATAAAAAGCCATCAACAAGGAATGGAGATTAGTTATATTTTCTTCTCTGTTTGAAGATAAAAAATATGATTTTAATTTTGTCTCTGATTGTTAGATAAAGTGCTCTAAACTTGAATTCACAATTATTTAATTTGTTCTTAACCAGTACTACCAATCAGTGACAACCGCTTAATTAATCGTCCCATTGTTTAAATTAAAATCATTTAAATTTCAATATTCACTATTTCTAATAAACTAAAAGTCAACGTATATTTTAGTTGAAAATTAAATATGTTAGGTGCATCAAAACTTGATCGATGTTTCAAAAGTTCAGACACCAATCTAGCTTTCTACATTTCTTGTTTCTCACGTTGTTGTTATTTTCCATTCAAAGTAGCCTTCTTTGAAAGGTCATGATCAGAAAGTATTGGATTGTTGATTTTTCAACCTTTGAGTGTTTTTTTTCTTCTTAAAACCACCTTACAAAACTGTTTGGTGGAAATTACTGTCTGACGATGAATATGTGAATGGAGGATATTTCTTTTACTGCATTATAAATTTATGTTTATATTTTCACCTTCTTTGGTTACGGAAAAAACTTTCTTTAGTATTTTTCTTCTTTTCTTACATCTTATTTTGACAAAATTTCTATTACTATTGGAGTTAGCTAGGGTTTTTGACTTGAGCTGTAAGTTGTGACTTGGCTACTCAAGTACTTTTTTTCTTCCTTTTTTTTTTTTTTTGACAATTTTTAAAAGGTTAATAGAATCATGAGTGGTAATTAATTAACTAGTTTTTGTTAAATCAAAAACAAAAAAAAAAGCAGATTTAAAACTGCAGCCATTCAAGGCCGTACGTAATGTTAGAGTTCATAGACTTTTGCTTCTTACTTCAAATTACCACTAGAAAAGCCAAGTTTCTACTATTTCCTAGGTCTACTAAAGTCAATTGAATATTGAGAAAACTTGTAGTCTACCAGTTCGATGAAGCTTCCAAGGTCTTTTACGTGATGGTTTCGAAGAGAGGCGGTGATTTGGATGGGTCTTTCCACAGAATTATGATTGGTTGGTTGTGTAACAATGGTCGGATTGATCTGGCACTTCAGGTGTTAGATGAAATGCGTGTGAGAGAGGTGTTCATGTGGATAACTTAACTTGGCGGGTCGATAATTTATAGTCTGTTGGTTAAACGAACAGTTGCAGAGGCATATAAGATTGTGGAAGGGATTGAGAATCCGGATGTTAGTATCTATCATGCATTGTTTAAAGGGAATGTGAAGATTAAACGGGCCGGTGCGAGCCGATAATGCATACGTATCCAGCATTTTCCATGGCTTTTTTTCTCCTAATGTGAACACTTGATGTTGAGATGATGAGTCTTGTTGATGGTCATAACGTCTTTCCGACATGGACAAGACTTTGTATTGATCACTAACTGGATCATACCCGAAAAAACGTTTTACGACCCTTGACCCTTCCCCTTCCTCTTGTTTTGACTCTTGGTAAAGATATGAAACTACCAGTGCTGGGGTTAGTGATATGCTCTCGACCATATCCAATGCTTATCAAACCATTAGCATGATTATATCTCGATCACTAGGTCCGGAGGGAGTCGATCTAACTTGTTTCCTCTTGAAGATTGTTCAAGGTTTTGGTCTTTTTGCTGCGTATTATCATGATCGATCATCGATCGCTCTTCTTTCGAAACCCTAAAAAGCAGATGTTCCCTATTTATACATACGAATATCGATAGAGATTCTTCTAATCACAATATACGGTTATATTTGTAGGAGATATTTTAGGTAAGTGATAACTCCATAATTAACATTATCTATTATTACTCCTAATAGATCTTACGTAACCGGGTCGGGTCTTCGCAGATATGCATCTTTTTGCATGATTGGGTAAACCAATAGTGTAAAAACGTTAACTGAAACAACTAACTAAATAACCTTACACAGTTGTTACATATTTATAATACATAAACTGATCAAGTTAACGATTGATATAAAGTATTGTTCATGACGGTAAAACTTAAACGCCAGATGGGAGAAGAACCAAAATAGACCAATCTGGTTGTGTCACTGCAAGTTTGCGTTTTCCGTTAGGGTCTGCAATCTCTTAATCCGCTTCTAAGAATTTCTTCATCCAGTTTGTGTCCTGTATATATTATTCAGTTACTTGAATCAGCAAACAGAGAGAAAAAAGAGTGTTGGGAGCAATGATGCAAAAAGGAGGTATGACCTATAAATACTATTTTGTTCGTCCGGCTCTCTTCCTCGCTCCATTTTCGCGCTGGCACAATCTCATATATCTCTCTAACAGCCTACGTACCGCATATTCAATAACAAACAGGAATGTGAATTACATACTGAGGATCACAAGACCTTAATTCATGACTACATTACCTGCAATATATGCAGCTGATCTGAGTTTTGAATGCTCAACACAGCCTTGCAACGGTATATATCCATCTCCAACTTTTTATCCCACAGAATTTCCTCCAGCCATAAACGAACCTGTCAAACCGAGAACAAGTTGACGTGTCACGAAGAACACTGTTTTCTTAACTAGTTGTCCAAGAATGTTTGATAAATTTTGCTACCTTATCGAGGTTTATAGGTAGCGGTTCGCTGATGCATAGAGTCCTTACTCCACTATCGTGAAGATCTGTCGTCGTTAATGATTTATTTGCTTCCAGCAGTGATTCCAGACGACTAATATGCTAATTTCAACAGCGAACAGGGGGAAACAGGTTCAGTTTTTACAGACAAAACAAAAGCATAAGTAGTACTCGAACAAAGAAGAGAAAACAGGTTTCAGAGACTTAACAGTTGAATCATATGCCTGGCAGTTTAATACATTGGACAAATCAACTTGGCACCTAACAGATCGGATGACATTGGCGAGCGAGTTGATGGAATGAATCTCCTTTTCTAATTCATCAGATTCCTCTTGAGAAATCAAGTCCACCTTGTTCATTATTATTGTGTCCTACAATACAAAACCAAAACAATCTCGTCAATAATGAGGTGAGATGGAAGATGCGGGAGGCGATAAGTTATGGTTGCGTCACACACACAATATCATTACCGCAAATGCTATTTGATTAAAAGCCTCGGGAAACGAGGATGTGTCACGGCGCTCATTGAGCTGAAAACGAAGATTTTTTGCATCCACAACCTGTTCAAGCAGCTAAGTCAGAACGGCATTAGAACAAAAATTCCTAAGCACTAAATTACTGGAACCAGGGAGAGAGTATGTAACTTGAGACATATACGCTATAAAGAAGTAACCAGAAAAAGAAAGAATCAACTAGCTATAAATGACGAAGAGACCTAAAACTAGTGTGGATAACACAACTTCGATAAATTTTAATCCCTCTGCTGTGTACAAGATGATACTAGAACTATAAAAGCAATGTGAAGATCAACAAAGGAGAAGTGAAACAGATTTAAAGAGTTCACTACTCACAGTAACAATGCAGTCAAGCTTGACTTCTGATTCTAACTGTTCATCCAACCAAAGGATAGAAGCCAGTGGAGCCGGATTTGCTAAACCTGTAGTCTCCAGCAATATATGATCAAGTCTGCATTTGAGAAACCAAAACCAAAATCAAATATGCATTCTTTTCTCCAAAATGCAGGCAGTAGTTAGCAACAACAACTCAGGAAAACAGTTCAGAGTTCGTTACAGTATAGAGAAAAAAAAAAAAAAGCACCTGTCTTTTCTCTGAACAAGCTGCTCGAGAGCTTGAACAAGGCTATGCTTAACAGTACAGCAAACACATCCATTAGCAAGCTCAACCCATTCCTCAACAATGGCACCTTCATCTCCATCGTTAATCATAGCCCTCTCAACACCAATCTCTTCCCCAAACTCATTCAATATCACAGCGATTCTCTTCCCATGTTTCCCATTCAGTATATAATTCACAAGCTGGGGGCCAAAAACAAATCAATCAACAATCAAAAACCAAAACCCAACACTTAAATTAGTGAAAGGAAGAAACTTTATCATTGCTTACGGTGGATTTTCCCGCGCCGAGATAGCCAGTGATGACGCTGACACCAACTGAAACAGCGTCGCTTGACGAGAGATTCTTTCCGACAGAAACATCCGGTTGGATTTGAATAGCCATCGGTGGCTCCTCATCATCTTCCATTTTGTAACTCTCTCTCTCTCTCTCTCTCTCTCTCAGCTTCCTTCCTTGAGCATCGCCGGTTTATGCAGAGACGCCGTCAGAGAGAAGAAGAGAGACTCATCAGAGCTTCCTCGTGTATGGGCCGAGCCCACATCAACTCGGTTTGGTTCGGTTTAATTTGATCCGGTTCGGTTAAAATACTAAACCCCTAATTTGAACTAATGTGATAGGCCATTGGGGGTCTTGGATTGTCTTCGTGTCTGCTGCATATGAGTTCTATTCCACCGGATTCTAATTTTCTCGTTGCAGCATCTCATTTGTTTTCTTCTTTTCTTTCATCTTATTTTGTAAAAATTTCTATTTACTATTGGAGTTACCTAGGGTTTTGACTTGAGATGTAAGTTGTGACTTGGCTACTTAAGTATTTTTTTTTTCTTCTTTTTCGACAGTTTTTGAAAAATTAATAGAATCATGAATGACGAATTAACTAGTTTGCAAAATCAAAAACCAAAAACAGATTAAAAACTGCAGCCATTCAAGGTCGTAATGTTTGAGTTCATAGACTTTGCTTCTTACTTCAAATTAGCACTACAAAAGCCAAGTTCGGTGTTCCTATTTCCTATAATTTTGAGCAGTAAGAAATTCATTAAACAGTAACCAATTTTTTGTATTAAGTGTTACTCTCTATATGAATGTAGATCGATTTTGAAAGATTTTAGTTCTGTAAACTCTCTTACACGATCATTGATGATTATGATGAAAATAAAACAATTATTTGTAAAATAGATCTTAAAAAAAATGAGAATAATTATTAGTATAAAAGATAAACTTGTAGATAGTTTTTAGTTTTGACAAAAAAAAAAAGAGTTTTAAGATATAATGGCTTTTAAATTAGTTTGTTTTAGGGACATGTTTTTGAAACTTCAAAAAAAAAAAACAAAGAAGAAAAATTAAAAAGTGGTTGTCAAAGCTTTAGAAAATAATAATTAGAAAAAAAACTAATTGACAATGAAAAAGTTGTAAAGTTTTTAAATGCTCCTACAGCCTTGAAAATGAAAACCATCCCCAGTCAGCCCCTTAATGTTGAAATTTGCCAATTCGCAAGCCCATCACCTCACTGGCTCATTTTGTTCAGGAGATTCAAATCATTTCTCTAAAACACTAAAATATATGCATTTGATGGAAGTACTTACATGTTTTTATGTAGATTTCCTAGTATCTGATACTTTTAATTTTTCATGTTTTATAAAACTTTTTTTTGTCAACAACTATAAAAGATTACCTCAAATCAACCAATGGCAAGATATATAATGTATTGTTTATAAAAAAAATAATTTAAAACAAAAACTATATTTTATAAATCTACGAATAAAATTTAACACCTATACCAATAGAAGTGCGATTAACCTACAGAATGAACCATTCCACCCAATATTTTCAAAATTTGGATCGTTTTAATCAATTGTGGACTATTTGTTGCCTTGCCGCATAGTGAATCAGTAAATCTATGTTTTGGCTAATTACTTTTACATTCACAGAATCTACTAAGTTAGCAGATGAACTTTTTTGATTTGGTACATTGTACATGCCACCTAAACATTTGATTCTTTATTTGTTTTGGTCTTTGGAAATCTTATCGTTGTATATATTTCCCATATATTGAATTTCAATTCTATATTTTCATACGTCCTTAATCCTTTTATTTATTATAGAAAGAGGACTTTATTAAGAAAAAAGCAAATACTAAACAGATGTTAAAATCTCATGAACTTTTGTTTGACACATATCAAAGTATGATAATCGTAACGGTCAAGTGTTACACTAATAAAAAAGTATACAGTTAATACAGAGATAAGATTTGTAACTGGCCCGATGACCAATAGATGAACATATAAGGTAAAATAAAAAAGAAAGATCACTTAGAATCTATTTGCCAAGACTTGATTGGATTAGCCATTACTATTGATAGATTTCTTACCACAAACCTCATTTTATGTCCTTACATTAAGCTAAACCTATTGTCAAACAACCACTGTAATATATATACCACTAATACTATGACTCACAGTTTCATCTAGTAATTCAAGTCACAAAAAAAATCTAAACTAAAAAAAAAAAAAAAAAAAAAAAAAAAAAAAACAATGGGAAGTTGTGAGCTTCAAGAAACACATGTCCTAATGGTTACACTAGCCTTTCAAGGCCACATCAATCCGATGCTCAAGCTCGCCAAACAGCTCTCATCTTTATCAAAGAACCTACACATCACTCTCGCCACAATTGAGCCAGCCCGTGACCGCCTCTCAGCCGCCGCCGCGGCAGACAAATCGTCGGTGGACCTTGTGTTCTTCTCCGATGGTCTGCCTAAAGACGATCCAAGAGCCCCCGCCACTCTCCTGAAGTCACTGAATGAAGTCGGGCCCAAGAACTTGTCCAAAATCATTGAAGAAAAGAGATACTCTTGTATCATCTCTGTGCCGTTTACTCCATGGGTTCCAGCAGTTGCAGCTGCTCATGACATCCCTTGTGCAATCCTATGGATCCAAGCTTGTGCTGTTTTCTCGGTTTATTACCGTTACTACATGAAAACGGATTCTTTCCCCGATCTTGAAGATCTGAATCAAACAGTGGAGCTACCAGCTTTACCATCGCTGCAAGTTCGAGATCTTCCAACGTTTATGTTACCTTCTGATGGTGCTCACTTCAATCAGCTAATGGCGGAATATGCTGATTGCTTGAGGTATGTGAAATGGGTTTTGGTTAATTCCTTCTATGAACTCGAATCAGAGATAATCGAATCGATGTCCGATTTGAAACCCGTAATCCCGATTGGTCCTCTTGTTTCTCCATTCCTGTTGGGAGCCGATGAGGACGAAACCCTAGATGGTAAAAACCTAGATTTGTGGAAATTTGATGATTGTTGTATGGAGTGGCTTGACAAGCAAGCTAGGGCTTCGGTTGTGTACATATCTTTTGGAAGTATGCTCGAATCATCGGAGGATCAGGTCGAGACCATAGCCAAGGCCCTGAAGAACAGAGGAGTTCGATTTCTCTGGGTGATAAGACCAAAGGAGAAAGCCCAAAACGTCCACGTTTTGCAGGAGATGGTGAAAGAAGGACAAGGCGTCGTTACTGATTGGTGTCAACAAGAGAGGATATTGAGCCACGATGCAATCTTTTGCTTCGTCACGCACTGTGGATGGAACTCAACGATCGAGACGGTGGTGGCTGGTGTTCCGGTGGTGGCGTACCCAAACTGGACTGATCAGCCCATTGACGCGCGGTTGCTGGTTGATGTGTTTGGAATCGGAGTAAGGATGAGGGATGACGCTGTCGATGGTGAGCTCAAGGTCGAGGAGGTAGAAAGATGCATTGAGGCCGTGACAGAGGGACCTGATGCCGCGGATATGAGGAGGAGAGTGGCGGAGTTGAAGGATGTCGCGAGATCAGCATTAGCACCTGGCGGATCTTCGGTTCGGAATTTGGAGTCGTTCATCAGTGATATCACAACCACCTGACTCTAGTTGCTTTGAATTGTTTTTCAATTTGTAACTTTGCATCTGTTTTCTTTTTGATAACTAGGACCGAGACCCGAACGATTTCGCGCGAGAAATATGTGGAAAATCTTTTTAAAAAATCAAATACCAAATTATATGTTTATCAATAATTTTAAAGTGATGAAATAGTTTGAAAGTATATGCTACAAATAAATAAAATAGGATAACAACAGGGCTAATAGTTTATCCAAGAGAAAATAGATAGAGCTACAACTGCATAAATATTTAACTTATACAGTATAATGGTTAGTAAAAAACACAACCATCAAAATAAAAAATTATGATAAAATTTATTATATTGAAAAATACTATGGCGAAAACTCTAATGTAAGTCAAAAAGTAACAACTATGTTTTTTAATGATTATAGTCATAAGATATTTTATGGAAAATTATGATAAAAACATACAATTCTCAAAAGCATTTATTGAGATTTATATTATTAGTAAAAAAATATTATGATTAAAAACGTGATCTTAAGTTATAATAAGTGGATACAACTTCCTATTAAAATAATTATAAATATAATATATATCTAATCTTAAGTTAAAATGTATATGATTGTTCGATTAATTACCGGGAGACAGAATATGTTGGGGTCGAATCCACAAGACCAATGATACACTAATGATTTACGAAACTTGTAAATAGCTAATAACGGAAGAATGTTTGTTTGTTTCCAGGATTGTAAACAAAAATGCAAAAAAATAAAATAGTTTTAACTTATGAAACATTGGGTCATAGGATATTTCATAGATTAATGAATAATCAAAAAAAATAAAATATGAAATCAATAATTAAGAACCATTCTAGAACATGAAGACTAACCCTCTTTCAAGGCATTGCAAACTAAATTTGACTATTAATTTGCTAAACTTTCATTTGCAATCTCCTCACCAAATTCGCATTACAACCAAGTTCATTAAGTTCACAATGTGTCCTAAGATAAACTTTCGTATGCTAGAAATACGTTGCTCAATTCATATTAGTTCAGACATTCTATCGAACACTTTTGATGCATAAAAAAACCTATAATCTAGAGTAAGGTGATCAATCATATTCTAGCATTAAGATCATATGAATCAAAGAACATAATGATTAAGAATTCCAAACAATAATCAAAACATCAATTTATTGAATCTCTTAATTAGAACCCTAAACCCCAATAAAGAGACTATTCACAAATATTGAACTGAACAACACACAAAGATGAAGAAGACATAATATATTAATTAAATAAATAAGAAGAAGATTTAGAAATCTTCTCCAAATTGTCAAAGAGGATGAATCTCTATAATCCCAAAAGATGTCTCACAAAAAGGGTTAGGACATTCTCACTTTTAAGAGGGAACCTCAAACCTACAGAATCCGTGAGAGTCAGGTTTCAGATCATTTTCACAATTCCAGTTGTGTGTGTTATCTCTTGGTTTAGACAGTATCATTACAGTATGCAATTTCCACCTTTCAAGATATGTTGCTAAGAGTAATGTTGATAGTCCAACAACTTCTACAAGAAAATAGACATGCATCCAAAAGAGATATCTACTATATGCACCTTTCAGCATTCAAAGGTATTTATTAGTTATGGATGTATCTGGTGACCTCTTCTTGATAACTTCATGCAACTTCACATTTAGTATGCTTAACTAATGAGTTTGCATCACTTTTGTTGTCTTCTTGGCCTTAATGTTTTTGTCTGCTTCTTATAGCACAATCAGTTGTGGACCGTGAAATTGGTGATATATGCATCCTTTTTCAGTGTAGTCGGTACAACTTGAATGTGGTTCGTACTTGAATACCTTCACTTTCAGTTTTTTCCTTATAAATAATTATAATCCCCCCTTTTTGAGTCTGTGATTCGTGTGATGTTATTAGTGTTAGCCTAATTAAAGACATGCAATTTAGTGTGGGATTTTCATAGCAAACTGTTCTAAGACATGCAAAATTGTGGTATTTTGGGCTGTTTTTTTGTTTCAAATTCCGTTTTCTAGGGTCAGAGACATAAATAAATTACGTTAGAAAAATATAATTATTAGGGAAAAACTGAAGAGTTAGTTATTTAAAAAAACTATGTTATTTTCCTAAGTTTTATTTAAATTATATTATTTGTTTTTAGTACAGTATATTTAAATTTCTGTTTTATTTGAAGTTTACTTGATTAATTGTTCTGTAATTATAGTTTCATCCTAATTGCAAAACCACTTTCAAATGCAGAGCCTTCCAATTACCATTGATGTGAGTACACACAATGAGAAGTTGTTGAATGATGAATTCTACATCGGCCTTGAACAACGAAGGACAACTGGCTCTAGGTTTACTAATCTCTTTCATATTGTCTCTTTCTCGTTTTATAACTAATGCAGTGGTTTTTGTTTTCAATAACTGACAAGTCTGTTTGCTTCTGTGATTTCAGGAATTTGCAGAGTCTCCACAACTTTGAGGGTATGACATTGTTTCTTTCTCGATTATATACAGATGGATGAATTGGCATTCATCCACTAATTGGATGATACAATACTACATAATCGTATGCCATTACTTGAACTCCAAATTGAGAAAGAGATGAGAATGCAGAGAAATCCACCCTCACCTAAACTGTTTCCCCAAGGTTTTATTATATGATTTCTCCAACTCTAAATTCATTAACAAATAGATGTATCTTTATTCTACAGGCAAGTCATTAATGTATAAACCACGTCGGTGTTTTCCGGCATATTATAGTGGTCAGTGGATGTTGAGAGGTCAGTCTATCCCCAAACATAGCGGTTGCCACCTTGAACTGGGTTAACAAAGTTTTTTTTTTTTTTAATACTAACCAATCATAAATTACAATTTAGAAAAAGGCCAAAATAGCCATATGACTTACAGTACAGCAAAATATAACTCTCAAATATAGTGCATTATTATTTGAAACAAGAAATAAAGAAAATCGAATAGATGTAAAATGAAAAAAAAAATCCAAACAAAAAAAATATAACCATACACTTTCATTAATTTTTCTGAAACAAAACAATCTATAATATTACATATTTAAAATACAATGTGTAAGTATTTTATCTTCCAAAATATAAAACCAACTACAATTAATACAAAATGTAAAATAAATAACCATAATTTCATATATAATACTACTAATATTAATATTACCCACTCAACGCTGGAGACTTTACCTAGTTTATTATAATAAAATCTTTATTAAGAAAAGAAAAAAAGCAAATACTAAACAGATGTTCAAATCTCATGAACTTTTTTTGGGCACATATATCAAAAGTATGATTATCGTAACTGTAAAGTGTCACACTAATAAAAAAGTATTTATAGTTAATACCGAGATAAGATTTGTAACTATGACCAATAACATAATAGGTAAAATAAAAAAGCAAGATAATTTAGAATCTATTTGCCAACATTTGATAGAGTTTCTTACCACATACTCATTCTATGTCTCCATTAAGCTATACCTATCGACCACTGTAATATATATATACCACTAATACTATGACTCACATTTTCATAGTAACTCCAGCCTAAAAAAATCTAAACTGTGTCCTAAAAAAAAAAAAACAATAATGGGAAGTTGTGCGGGTCAAGAAACACATGTCCTAATGGTTACACTAGCCTTCCAAGGTCACATTAATCCTGTGCTCAAACTCGCCAAACAGCTCTCATCATTATCAAAGAACCTGCACTTCACTCTCGCCACTATTGAGCCAGCCCGTGACCGCTTCTCAGCCACCGCCGCGGCAGAAAAATCGTCGGTGGACCTTGTGTTCTTCTCCGATGGTCTGCCTAAAGACGATCCAAGAGCCACCGCCACGCTCCTGAAGTCACTCAATGAAGTCGGAGCCAAGAACTTGTCTAAAATCATTGGAGAAAAGAGATACTCTTGTATCATCTCTGGGCCTTTTACTCCATGGGTTCCAGCTGTTGCGGCTGCTCATGACATCCCTTGTGCGATCCTATGGATCCAAGCTTGTGGAGCTTACTCGGTTTATTACCGTTACTACATGAAGACGGACTCTTTCCCCGACCTTGAAGATCTCAATCAAACAGTGGAGTTACCAGCTTTACCATCGCTGCAAGTTCGAGATCTTCCAACGTGTATCTTACCTTCTGATGGTGCTCACTTCAATCAGCTAATGGCGGAATTCGCTGATTGCTTGAGGTATGTGAAATGGGTTTTGGTTAATTCCTTCTATGAACTCGAATCAGAGATAATCGAATCGATGTCGGATTTGAAACCTGTAATCCCAATTGGTCCTCTTGTTTCTCCATTTCTGTTGGGAGCTGATGAGGACGAAACCCTAGATGGCAAAAACCTAGATTTGTGGAAATCTGATGGTTGTTGTATGGAGTGGCTTGACAAGCAAGCTAGGTCGTCGGTTGTGTACATATCTTTCGGAAGCGTACTCGAATCATCGGAGAATCAGGTCGAGACCATAGCCAAGGCCCTGAAGAACAGAGAAGTTCGATTTCTCTGGGTGATAAGACCAAAGGAGAAAGCCCAAAACGTCCACGTTTTGCAGGAGATGGTGAAAGAAGGACAAGGCGTCGTTACTGATTGGTGTCAACAAGAGAGGATATTGAGCCACGATGCAATCTCTTGCTTCGTCACGCATTGTGGATGGAACTCAACGATCGAGACGGTAGTGACTGGTGTTCCGGTGGTGGCGTACCCGAGCTGGTCTGATCAGTTCATTGACGCGCGGTTGCTGGTTGATGTGTTTGGAATCGGAGTAAGGATGAGGAATGACGCTGTCGATGGTGAGCTCAAGGTCGAGGAGGTAGAAAGATGCATTGAGGCCGTGACAGAGGGACCTGATGCCGCGGATATGAGGAGGAGAGTGGCGGAGTTGAAGGATGTCGCGAGATCAGCATTAGCACCTGGCGGATCTTCGGTTCGGAATTTGGAGTCGTTCATTAGTGATATCACATCCACCTGAGTCGCTTTGTGACGGGGTCATCAAATTTGGATATCCAAAAGAGACTCTAAAAAAATTATGGATTCATGCCCAAGTTGTCTACATACAAATAACCAGTCTCTATCTATGATGATTGATAAAATCTCTCAAAATTATTTCTAGTTTGATTTCTGTAATTAATTTGATTTATTATTATTTGTAAATTGAGCCTATATAAACTCATATTTACCTTCATTCTAAAGAGATAGATTTTTGGAACACAAAAAGAGAGTTTTCTCACTTTTGTAGAAAGCAAGTGGAATCGTTCATTAGTGATATCACAAGCACCTGACTATCTGCTTTGAATCAATTAGTACCAGGGATAACCGGATTTAAGGTAGAGAGGTAGATAGTACTAGCTATAGGCAACATAAACGTTCGTTAGAAATTCTAAAGGATAACTAAGGTTATTATTCTCACATAATCATGTTTCGTTTTAACTCAATCATTCTCAAAAACTAAATATCAAACATTGCGGTATAATCTTGAATCTCTCGAAAATAGTTATCTCAAGAAAACATCACAACATTACAAACACTAAGAATTCCGTAATTCCTTAGCTTTAATCTCCCAATATATATAACAAATCTTCTACAATTATAAATTAAAAAAAAAAAATCTAATAAAGTTCAATGTTTTTGAACTGAAGATATGAAAACATAAAAACCACAGTTTATAATGGTGAGAGATAAGAGTTTATCCTATACATACAATTTTTTGAGATAAAGTCTCCTAAGATCGTTTTCATAAGTTTGTTTTTTCTAAAGTATTGTATTTTTTTGAATAACAGTTTCGATTTGGAGTGAGATTTACAAATTTTTAATTGAATAACAAGAGATCGTAAATGATTTTGAATGATTTTACATAAATATCAAGTTCAATAAAAAAGATTTTGGAAGATTTTTTAAAATCATTAGTTGAATAATATGTGATTTTAAAAATACTCCAAAATCTTTTAAAATATCAAGTTTAATACACCCGTAAGATTTGGATTATTGTATTTTTAACCAAAGAAACCCTCTCAAATCCTCCAGAATCCTTAAAAATTATTAATCTAAATCCACAAACTGTTTTGAATAACCATAGATTTTAAGATAAAATTTTAAATCATAGTTTAATAACAATGAATTTCACGAAACTTTTTAAAACTCATAATTGAATAATATGATTTGTAAATTTTACGTTGAATACATCCCTTCAAAATATGTTGACCAACATTTCTTGGGTTAGCAATCATAGATTTTATTACAAAAATTTCACGTTGAACAACCATTGTTATATATAATGTATTTACCACTAACATGAGAACTCATCACAATTTCAAACGAAACTCAAGTCTAAATAAATTACTATCAAAAATAGTCATTACTATTATACGTACATAATAATGGGAAGTATTGATGTTCAAGAAACACACGTTCTAATGGTAGCATTACCATTCCAAGGTCACCTCAATCCGATGCTCAAATTTGCCAAACAACTCGCACGAACCAACCTACACTTCACTCTCGCCACCATTGAACAAGCCTGTGGCCATCTCTCATCCACCGACGAATCTCATAGTCTCGTGGACCTTGTGTTCTTCTCCGATAGTCTGCCTAAAGACAATCCAAGAGACCCGGAACCGCTCGCAGAGTCATTGAGAAAATTCGGACCCAAGAATTTGTCGAAAATCATCGAAGGAAAGAGATTTGCTTGCATTATCTCTGTACCGTTTACTCCATGGTTTCCAGCTGTTGCGGCGGCTCATAACATTCCTTGTGCAATCCTCTGGATTGAAGCTTGTGCTGTTTTCTCGGTTTATTACCGTTACTACATGAAGACAAACCCTTTCCCTGATCTCGAAGATCCTAATTAAACCGTGAAGTTACCAGCCTTAACGTTATTAGAAGTCCGAGATCTCCCGTCGTTCATGTTACCTTCTGAAGGTCCTCACTTCAATCGTCTAATGGCGGAATTTGTAGACTGCTTGAAAGATGTGAAATGGGTTTTGGCTAATTCATTTTACGAACTCGAATCTGATATAATTGAATTGATGTTTGCTTTATGTTGTAAACGAATACTCCGATTAGGATCCTTGGAGATCTGATTTGAGAATAAGAAGAGAAGAAGAAGTAAAACAAGAAAGAACACACACGCGATTTAACGAGTTCGGTTAACCGATGTGGTTAACCTACGTTTCGCCGGAGTTTTATCTCTGGAATCCACTAACTTGCTCAAACTTGAGCTCACCACATCTGTTACAAGATCACACCGATCTACTCAATCTATTTACAAAGAACTCTCTCTCTCTCCTAACAGAATACAACAACTGAATACGAAAGGAAGAAGAAGAGCTTAGATAAGTCTAAGTCCAACAACCCTTCTCACGTGAGAGGCGTGCGAACATAACCCAAGAGAGAAAGAGGACACATGGCAACCCTTTAGCGGATCAAACATAACCTAAACTGGACCTCAAAGAATCCTCGGTTATCGAGCTTAACCAGCTGATGAATGAGAACTCTCTAAACGGATTAGAGTCACTCTCACACTTAAGCCAGAAACGACTTAACAATCTCAGACTACAACCTTCAAATCTCCACCTTAGTCTTAGATTACTTACTTGGTGAATCTCCCTTGTATCCAAAACCCGGATACCTTCTTAACGTCCAGCAGGACGACTTCAGTTCCTGGTAATCCAAAGCATCTCTAATGCTTCCTGAAACTTGGCAATAGGCAATACCTTGGTCAAGATATCCGTTGGATTGTACTCAGTAGGAATCTTCACAACTGTGATCTCTCCTTTGTTAATAAGATCCCTGATAAACCATATAGCGATTTCTTAAGTAAGCAAACCTTTTCTGGATGTCTTTGATCAATAAAATCTTCAGGCTGCTCCATCAGTATATAAGAAAAGCAGTTTTCACGTCTAACTGATGTAGCTCCATGTTGAAGTGAACTACTGCAGATAGGATGTATCTTATCGATACATGTTTCACAACTGGAGCAAAAATCTCTTGATAATCTATGCCCTCATTCTGAGAAAAACCTCTTGCCACCAACCTGGCTTTAAAACGTGGATCCTCAACACCAGGTATCCCAGCTTTCCTTTTGAAAATCTATTTACAGCTGATGACACTCTGTCCTGCAGGTTTGTCAACCAGATCCCAGATTCCATTCTTCCTTTGCGAATCCATTTCCTCATTTGCAGCTGCCAACCATTTATCGCTATCAAAACTGTTCATAGCCTCTTCAAAACTAGACGGTTCTGAGCCTCCTCCATCTTCTGCTATACAACAGACATAGGCAGTAAGATCCTCTTCCTCTGTTCCCACATCATAATCCTGAAATCTGACTGGAGGATTAATTTGTTTCCTAAATCTGTCCCGAGGTAGTTGATAATCACGGAGACCTTCAGAAGTATTCCTTTGACTCCCAGTTCCGTGAATCTGTGGAGAACTAACTGACTGCTGGTCTTGTATGGAAGTCTCTGTCTGATCTCCACCTTGAACAGTTCCATGTGTATCCTTGTTTGTACCTGCAATATCAAAACTCGAAACATTATCAGTACTAAAATTAATTTGTT
This sequence comes from Camelina sativa, assembly GCF_030686135.1. Lineage (NCBI taxonomy): Eukaryota > Viridiplantae > Streptophyta > Magnoliopsida > Brassicales > Brassicaceae > Camelina > Camelina sativa. The sequence goes on along the minus strand of NC_141895.1, from coordinate 25,646,990 downwards.
CATTACCTGACTGTTGTTCGCAATTGATCCTTTTATACATAACATCCTCTCGAAACACCACATTCCTACTGACCACACACTTCTTATCTTCTATAAGCCAAACCTTAAACCCTTTAACACCTTCTAGATAACCAGTAAAAACTCCTCTCTTCGCTCGAGGTTCAAGCTTTCCCTCACTGGAATGAACATAAGCCAAGCAACCGAATCTCCTCAGGCCGCTTAAGGATGGCATCATTGAAGTCCAAACTTCCTCAGGAACCTTGAAGTCCAGAGTAGATGACGGAGATCTGTTTATCAGATAGACTGCTGTAGAGGCTGCTTCAGCCCAAAACCTCTGACCAAGACCACTCTCGCTCAACATACATCTTACTTTATTCATGATAGTTCGGTTGAGTCTCTCAGCAACTCCATTTTGCTACGGAGTATATGTACATGTTCTATGCCTCACTATACCCTCATCCTTGCAGAAACTGTCGAATTGATGATTACAGAACTCCAGACCATTACCTGTTCGAAGTCTATTTACCTTTCTCTCTGATTGAGTCTCAACCATCTTCTTCCAGCTGACAAAAATCTTGAAAGCCTCGTCCTTAAAACGCAAAAAATATATCCATACCTTTCGAGAAAAATCATCAATAAAGGATACGAAGTACTGACACTTCCCTAAACTCATAGGGACATTGGGAGAACCCCAAAGATCTGAATGAATGTAGTCCAGTTTTTCCTTCGTAACATGCTGAGCTGAACCGAAGTTGACCTTATGTGTTTTTCCAAAAACACAGTCCTCGCAGAAACCTATCTCCGTAGACACGCAACCCTCAAGACAACCCTTCTTCTCAAGAACTTGAAGACCCGTCTGGCCGATATGTCCAAGTCTACTGTGCCACAACATGGCTTTGTCATCTCCCTTGACCTGATCTGTAACCTTCCTTGACTCAACAGCACAAGCCTCCAAAACTTTAGCACTACCTTGAAAGATGTAGAGAGACTGGCGCCTCACTCCTTTCATAAAAACAGTATCGCCCTTCACGACCTTCATAATTCCATTACCACCTCTGAAATCGCAACCTTTGGCTTCGAGTGTGCCAACCGAAATCAAATTCCTCGAAATGTCAGGCATGTACCTGACCTCATGGAGCAGAAAAGTGGTTCCATCTGAATTTTGAAACCTAATCGAGCCAATTCCCTTTATCTCACAGTAAGTATTATTGGCCATTCGAACCTTGCCATAGGAGACTTCTCTTAACTCGACGAATACATTCCTCCTTCAAGTCATATGGAAAGAACAAGCAGTGTCCATGATCCATTCATCCTCAGTGATGTCTCCCATGATCAGATTGACCTTGGATGCCATTAAACCGACGAGATCTTTTGCATAGTCTTTAACCATTGCTGCTTCACCCGGATCATTTGACTGACCTTTGGTTTTGTTTCTCTCAATCCACTTGTAGCACTGTTTCTTGAAATGCCCCTCTTTTCCGCATATCCAACAAACTTTCTTACCTTCTCAGGATTCAAACCTAGATCCACCCATACTGCTACCTTGATCTGTCTGATACGTTGAACTCCTAGTAAATCCTTTCCCTCAAACGTATAAGCCTTCTCCAATCTGACTAGAAACCCCAGACTCATCGCGAAGCTCGAACTCCTTGGACTTAGCAGCACTGATAACATCCTCCATCTTGATCCCATCTCTTCCATACTTCAGCGTTTCTTTTAGCTTGTCATACTTCTCTGGTAGAGAACTCAAGATTAAGATAGCTTGGACCTCATCTATAACTTGAATCTGAAGATTATTTAGATCCGATATCATCTTCAAGAACTCGTTTATATTATCATCCAGAGTCTTCGAGTCCTGCATCCTATAGTTGTAAACCTTAAGCTGTAGATACACTCGATTTGGCAAGGACTTTACCAGATACAGACGCTCGAGCATTGACCACGCTTCAGCTACCGTCGTACACTGATCAATCTTCCTTAGAACCTTGTCACCGACGTTTAGAAAGATGATATCTAACGCCTTCTCGCACAAATCTTTTCTTGACTTTTCATCTTCGATCTGTTTCTTTTTCTTCTCCGGATCTGCTTCTTCATCCTCTGTCAAAGTAGCAAAAGGTTCTTGCTCCGTTAAAACTCCCTTGAGACCTAGAATCCTCAGGTGAGCCAACATCCGTGTCTTCCAAAGAGAGAAGTCGCCGTATCCATCAAACACCACCACCTTGAGCTTCGTATTCGTCATCCTCGTAATCAGATCTGACAATCGGGAACTGAACCTCGCTCTGATACCAATTTGTTGTAAACGAATCCTCCGATTAGGATCCTTGGAGATCTGATTTGAGAATAAGAAGAGAAGAAGAAGTAAAACAAGAAAGAATACAAACGCGATTTAACGAGTTCGGTTAACCGATGTGGTTAACCTACGTCTCGCCGAAGTTTTATCTCCGAAATCCACTAACTATCTCAAACTTGAGCTCACCACGTCTGTTACAAGATCACACCAAGCTACTCAATCTCTCTACAAAGAACTCTCTCTCTCTCCTAACTGAATACAACAACTGAATACGAAAGGAAGAAGAAGAGCTTAGATAAGTCTAAGTCCAACAACCCTTCTCACGTAAGAGGCGTGCGAACATAACCCAAGAGAGAAAGAGGACACGTGGCAACCCTTTAGCGGATCAAACATAACCTAAATCGGACTTCAAAGAATCCTCGGTTATCCAGCTTAACCAGCTGATGAATGAGAACCCTCTAAACGGATTAGAGTCACTCTCACACTTAAGCCAGAAACGACTTAACAATCTCAGACTACAACCTTCACTTTAAAACCTGTTATCCCAATTGGTCCTCTCGTTTCTCCATTTCTGTTGGGAGCTGATGAAGACAAAACCCTAGATGATGGAAAAACCTAGATATGTGGAAATCAGAAGATCATTGCATGGAGTGGCGTGACAAGCAAGCTAGGTCTTCCGTGGTTTACATATCTTTCGGAAGCATACTCAAATCGTCAGAGAATCAAATCGAGACCATAGCGACAACATTGAAAAACAGAGGAGTTCTGTTTCCATGGGTGATACGGCCCAAGGAGCAGGCTCAAAACGTTCAAGTTTTGCATGAGATGGTTAAAGAAGGTAAAGGAGTTGTTATTGACTGGGGTCAACAAGAGGGGATACTGAGCCACGTGGCTATCTCTTGCTTCGTCACCCATTGTGGATGGAACTCGACGATAGAGACGTTGGTGACTGGTGTTCCGGTGGTGGCGTACCCGAATTGGATTGATCAGCCGCTTGATGCGAGATTGCTTGTGGATGTGTATGGAATCGGTGTAAGGATGAGGAACGATGTCGTCGACGGAGAGCTTAAGGTTGCTGAGGTTAAGAGATGCATTGAGGCTGTGACGGAAGGTCCCAACGCCGTGGTTATGAGGAAGAGAGCCGCAGAGTTGAAACAAGCAGCAATATCGGCGATGGCGTCGGGTGGTTCCTCAGCTCAGAATCTGGAATTGTTCATCAGTGATATCAAAATCGTTACTTGACTTCTTCCATAACCGGATTTTAATTTACTTGTTTTAAATTTTTACCTTTAAACCGGCAATAACCGGAATTTAATTTGCATATATTTTAAAATTATCATCTTTAAACCAGAGATAACCGGATTTCTATTTTAAAAAATAAAAAATAAACCAGACGCTCTGCAAAATCCATAATTCTGGAGAATTAGGGTTCTTCAATTGCTAAATGAATCACTCACCATTAGCTTCGCCTCCAAAGCTGGAGATCGTCACGGTGCTATCTTCGTGAATCATTTGAAGCCGGAGAACGTATTTCAGATCCCAGATCACATCCGCCATGCTCGGCCTCTCATCTCCGTACTCTTTCAAACACTTCTCGGCGATTTTCATAAATTTCGTCAATGAACTCGGCTAGATTTGACCTATCAATCTCGGATCTACGATCTTATCGATCACACCTTTTGATTTGCAGGACATCGCCCACTCGGCGAGATTCACTTCCTCGTCAGGGAGATTATGGTCAAGAGCTGGTCTCGCGCACAAGACCTCGAGGAGAACAACTCCGAACGAGTACACATCTGATTTCTCCGTTAAGATGCGTGTCAGTGCATACTCAGGATCAAGGTAACCAAATGTTCCTTTGATGTTGGTGCTGATACTGATCGGGTCTTGATTACGAACGACCAGTTTTGATATCCCGAAATCAGAAACTTTGGCTACGTTGTTCTCGTCTAGTAGTATGTTTGTGGATTTAACATCTCTGTGAATGACTGCTCTGTCTGAGTCACTGTGGAGATAATGCAATCCTGTGGCTGCTCCAATGCAAATCTCTAGTCTCTGTTTCCATGACAATGAAGGCAAATCTGAGCCGTATAGATGCTCTTTAAGCGTACCTTTCTCCACAAACTCGTAGACAAGGATCATTTCTGAGTTCTCTTTGCAGTAGCCAGTTAGAGATACGAGGTGCTTGTGCCAGATTCTTGTGAGGACTTGAATCTCTGTTTGAAACTCTGTGACCCCTTGTCCTGAACCGACCTTTCCTCTTTTGATCGCGGCTTTGGTTCCGTCGGGAAGGATAGCTTTGTAAACATCTCCAAACCCGCCTTTCCCGATCAACCGCTGCTCGTCGAAATTGTTTGTAGCTCTGAAAATGTCTCTCAAGGGTATCTTCAAGCCTAACTGTAGGTGGTTGGCTAGTGGTGTACTGTTGTCCGAATAGAAAGGTCGATTGTCGGTGCTCCCACTTCCTCTGTACAAATGGCAAAGGAGACCATACAGTCACTTCAACTTCAACGACTGATTTCTTCTTCTTTGAATGCCTCCGCTTCAAGAATATTATAAACAACAAACCCAAGACCAGAAACAAGGCAATAGCAACAGCGATGATGTAGACCTGGGAACTACTTCCATCTAAAGAATCAGAGTTTTTCAAAAACTCCATCACCTCTACACCATTGAGGAAACCAGCTTTTCTATCGAGTTCATCTTTAGTACCTAGACTAACATTCAAGAGTCCAGAACCATCAGATACATTCACAACATCGATATAAAACGGAGTCACCAACCTAAGATGATCTGAAAGCGATACATCTATTCGCCAATGACCGTTTACGTAGAGATAGACATTTGTGTTAAGGTTTTCTGTCTCGCTCAAAATATCACATAAGTGAATCCTGATGAAGTGTCTATAGTTACTTTTGACCTTAAACGACCAAGTAGCTTTTAATGTCCCCTTCATCATCGAAATCGCGCTAAAGTTCATTGTTTTGGCCGTCAGGTAAACAAAATCAGGAGCAGTGAATTGTGTCGCTGACCCTGGCTCGTAGTTAGGCTTTTGTGTTGATGAAATGTTTCCCACGAAATCTTTTCGGTAGAGAAAGTCATCGTCTAGCGACCAAGTTCGTCCCAAGGTATCGTTTTCTGGTGTGATTCTCTCGCCTCCTACGTTTAATCTGTAAATTGTGTGCTAGATTCTTGTCGGAATCTGAATGAATTTTAAGGTCATTAGGAGCAGAGAACACTTCTATGGCGTTGACGAGAGCCAAAGAGTAACGATCGGGGACAAATCGAATTTCGAATTCCCGTGAGTCAATCATCAAGAGAAACTCCTCAACTCGTGGGGTCTCAGTGAAATTTCGAACCGAGAAGCTTTTCAAGTGATGATTAGAACCAGAAGTAGCAGAGACAGTGAAACCAGCAGTTAAAAGCTCTGTCCGGGAAGAGACAACACAGAAATGGAGACGCACAAAGTGTTGACCAACAGAATCGAGTTGGAACTTGTAAGAAGAAGGGTATTTGAATATTCTAACCGTCTGATAGATCCCTGTCTCAGTGTACGATCCAGATTGGTTGCTGGCTTCAGTTCCTTCAGTGGTGAAGAAAACATAGTTTTTACCAGAGGTCATATCTCCGACGAAAGTGCGACCACCATAAGTGACATTAGAATGCGACCCACAGTTGACGTAAAACTTCTCAGGACGAGAATATGTAGATGAAGCAAAAAGAGTGAGGTGAGGAAGAAGAACAGTAACCACCACCATCATGACAAAGAGAAAGACAACGTCTTGAAAACAGAGTTTGTCCATAGCTTAGACGGGAGAGACGAGAGTATATAGTGAAAGTCAAGTGTGTTGGAGGTTCAATGGATTAAGCAGAACTTTGTGGTTTATGTGAAGAGGATTGAGGAAGAAGGTGCCATTGAAGGAAGGGATAGAGAATTGAAATCATTGGTGGGAACAATAAGAGATATCAATCTCCATAGTTGACATAGTTACCCGGTCAGTCCATATCAAACTGGTCCACAAATTAACAACACGGTTTGAGACTTTGAGTTACATATTAGTTTTGTATGATTTTTTTTTATCTCTTGATAAAATTGATTGAAAGTGTTTTACAGGATATATATTTCATTTTTGTCGAATTATTCTTATATCTGATTTGTTTAATGAATTTGTGGTTAATAATTATATTGTTGAATTGTATTGCTTTATGATCCAAGTATTGCTAATTTATAATTTTTGGATGATGTTCTTTTTTGTTTGGTTTGTTTTCTTTTTGGATGATTCTCATGAATAACTATATAATATTTTATTATATAAAGTTGGGTTTTGAAAGTTAGACATTAACAAGATTTTGACATGTGTCAAGTTATCAGCATGAGATTTTGACATGTGTAAATATTTTAATAGGAAGAATTTGATTACAACAAAAAGAAAATATTTTGTTTTTAAAAATATTAATAAAGTAAAAATATAATTATAAAAAATTTCAGAATTTAGAAAAACAACAAAGTTTTTTAAAATAATTATAAGGAGATTATATATATATATATATATATATATTTCGTAAAATTCGAAATTATATTATTATTTACTTATTTTAAATTTTAAGTGATTAATTATTAAAAAAATAGAAACAAGGATTAAGAAAAATATACTTTTAATTATTTATTCTAAATTTTGTACTCACTTCTATATAATTAAAGATCGCCTCATATTTAAATAATTTATTCAAAAACATTGCTTTCAACTTTGTTTAATTGGGAATATATTTTAATGGGAAGGTAATTTTTTCTTATTTTCTTAAACCAAAATTTTCTACTACTTTCTCCTATTTCAGTTGGGAATAGGTAAGATTAATATGTTGAACAAAAAAAAAGATTAATATATGAGTCTTCTTTTTCTAATACTGTATTTTAAAATTTATTGTAGTATTTTTATATTGTTTTAATTTGTATTTTAATCTTTGAATGATATGAGATTCACATATTAGCATGCTTATACTTTTCTATTGTTTCTTTAATTATGCCAGATTATTTTTTTTTCAATTTCTCAACCTTGATCGGTTGGTCAAAAACCTTTTTTTTTTTGCAAACATAATTGTTACCATTTTTCATTCAATCCCAAAGGGAGATAACGAATAGAAGATCATCAATCTAATGAATTGATAAAATAAACACAAGCATACAACAAACATAGATAGATAGAGTGGAAAAAAATAAATCGTTGTTGATAGATCCATAGGAGCTCAAAGACTCTGACACCCTGGTTTGCGGTAATGTTTAAAAGAATTGATTTAGCTACATACATCATCAAAATGCACTTATTTTTTCAGTCAAGGGTCTTGAGAGAAATTTATGATGGGTGATCTTTCTCGAAGTGATTGTCGAAATTGTGCGAGTGAAGACAAAACACAAGAAAATATCATTTGTTGATTTGTAAGGTCGATAATCAAGTTTTTAAAGACTTCCAGACGTAACAAACCAGCGATCGAATATGGGTTAGTCCACAAGCCGGAAATAGATGTAGGGCCCACTTGGGAAGGTGGGCCCATGGACTGAGAGTAGACATGGGCTCACTAAACAATGTGGCGGTTGAAGCGTTACAGAGACAGAGGCTACATCATGGTGTGTCAAAGACACTTCCACAAATACATTGAGAAATTTTGCATTAGTTACTATCAAAAGATTTTGTGACGATTGAAAAAGGTTATGACGTTTATTGGTCGTCGGAGCAAGCTATTTTGAGATAGCAAAAAGACGTAAACATTTTCTCTCCACACAGGATGAGGGCATAGCCGAGGTTCTCTCTATGGTGGAGAATGTTGGACACAAGGTTATCTACCCAACAGAGGAAGGTGGAGGAGGTTGGACGCAAGGTTATATCTCCGAGGGAGGAATATGAAGCCAAGATTCTCTCCATGATGGAGGAAGTTGGACGCAAGGTTCTCTCCATAAGGAATAAGGGCGGAGCCGAAGTTTTTTCCTTGGCAGTCATACATTATTGTGATGATACATCATTGATCAGTATATTATGTTATCTATTAACACATTAAGCCAACTATTTTACTTTCACTTTGGCATAGTTACCATCACGAATATATTCGGAAATTTAACATTAGTTACTATCAAAAGATTTTTTGTGAAGTTAGAAAATTGTTTTTACTTTCATTGGTTGTCGGAACAAGCCATTTTGAGATAGCAAAAGACGTGAACATATTTTCTCCACATAGGAGGAGGGTAGAGCCGAGGTTCTCCCTATGGTAGAGAAGGTTGAACACAAAGTTATCTCCGCAAGGGAGGAAGGTGGAGAAGATTGGACGCAAGGTTATCTCTCTAAGGGAGAAAGCCGGAGCCAAAGTTCTCTCTATGGTGGAGGAGGTTGGACGCAAGGTTCTCTCCATAAGGGATGGAGGCGGAGCCCATGTTTTCTCCATGGTGATCATACATTGTTGTGATGATACATCATTGATTAATATATTATGTAATATATTTTTTATTCAAAATATTTTTTGAGCCAACAAATTTAGTAATTAAAAAAGTATGCAGAAGTGAAAGTAATATATTTGGCTTAATGTGTTTATATAGACAATTTCTAGATAGTGATAAAAAATATTTTTGTAACATACAAGAGTACATTTAGGTATAAAAAAATATATTTTTAATAGTAACATACATAAAAGATTTGTAAATGGATATAAATCAGTATATTATATCAAAAATAAAATTTATATATAACATACAACAATTTTTTTAATACATTTAATTTCATTTATAAAACTTTAAACCCGCACATCGGGCGGGTCCTAACCTAATATATATATATATGTATGTATCTTTTGTCAATGTAGTTCTCTCATTTTTACAATTTTACGATAATAACTCAAAATCTACACTAGTATTTTTGTAGCATTTTTTACTCATAAATATATTTATGGAAATATTTACCATTAAATGTCATTTAATACTTTAGTTAATCTCTCTACTATCCTTATAACCAAACAGAATTAAAATATTTTAAATATCCATATATATAATGTTCTATAATTAATATAGATATTTAGAAGATTTATTCTATATTAAAAAAATATTCTTCTATCATCTATTTTTGATTTTAAAATATAAATGTAATGAATCATCATATAATACATAAAGTTAATAAAAATGTGTATTTTTTCCTGCATATATTGTGATTTAAATTTTTTTTAAACGAACATATATTACTAAATTAATATAAAAGTGTTGGGAAAAAAATTAATATAAAAGTGTATGTTCAACATACATATATAATAAATTTACCATATATATTAAATTATAGAATTTTAAGAAGTTTGTAATTTATAACTGATATATTTAAACTTAATAAAAAATTAAACTTATGAATATTTAAGCATATTAAATTTTCAAAATAACACAAACGAATTAGATTACAGGACGGGTTATATGACATTACATGATTGAATTGATAATACTAAAAAATAAAATATCATTAATATGATACTTCAATACGAGTTAAATTCCTATTTTACAATTTTAACAATACCAATATAAAATATGTCGAATCAAAATGATTTAATTAAGATTGTATTAAACAAAAATTATTGTGCAGTATACCACAAATTATATACTAAATCACTAAATTAACAGAAAGTATATTAGCAAAATTAATATTATAATAGTATATTAACAAAAAAAATTATGTAAAAACTTGTTCTGCGGTATTCATAATCTAGTTGTTAAATAAAAACTCAACTCACATGCTTAAACCAATCAAATGAAATACACTTTTTTTTTTGTGTGTGAACAAATGCCTAAACCAATTAAATGAAATCACATTTGAAGAAACTTAAAAATAATGACGTCATCTTGCTTCAGAGATCTTCAACTGTGAGAAAACTCGAGTCTCGGATGAATCCGTAATCCCACCAAATCTGTTATCCGACTCATCACCGTTGTTGTGCACAATCGAGTTCGTGCTAAACGAATCAGTCACCATCAACCTCGGAACCACCAACGAACCACCGGAGACAATCGCCGTGCTATCATCTTCTTCATGAATCCCTCTACGAACCGTCACCGCCTGAAGCTGAAGAACATACTCAAGATCCCAAATCACATCCGCCATACTCGGTCTCTCATCTCCGTACTCTTTCAAACACTTCTCAGCGATCTCCATGAATTTCACCAGCGAATTCATCTCGATTTGACCTAACAATCTCGGATCTACGATCTCTTCGATTTCTCCGTTGGATTTGCAGTACAACGCCCACTCCGCTAAATTCACTTCTTCGTGAGAAAGATAACGATCCAGAGCTGGTCTCGCGCAAAGGACCTCGAGGAGGACGACACCGAAGGCGTAGACATCTGATTTCTCAGTTAAGATGTGTGTCGATAGATACTCAGGATCGAGGTAACCAAACGTTCCTTTGATGTTTGTGCTGATATGTGTTTGATCTTGATTACGAATCGTTAGTTTCGATAATCCGAAATCCGCAACTTTGGCTATAGTGTTCTCGTCTAGTAGTATGTTCGTTGATTTGACGTCTCTGTGTATGATTGCTCCTTCTGCTCCACTGTGGAGGTAATGCAATCCTCTAGCTGCTCCAATGCAGATTTCTAGTCTTTGTTTCCATGTCAATGGAGGCAGTTTCGAGTCGTATAGATGTTCTTTAAGCGTACCTTTCTCCATAAACTCGTAGACGAGGATCATCTCCGAGTTCTCTTCGCAGTAACCCGTTAGAGATACTAAATGTTTGTGGCGGATTCTTGATAAGACTTGGATCTCTGTTTGAAACTCTAGGATCCCTTGTCCTGAACCTGTCTTGCCTCTTTTGATTGCGGCTTTGGTTCCGTCCCGAAGGATAGCTTTGTAAACATCTCCAAACCCGCCTTTCCCGATCAACAACTGCTCGTCGAAATTGTTTGTAGCTCTCAAAATGTCTGTGAAGGGAATCGTCAAGCCTAAGTTTAAGTTGCGTAATGGCGAGTTGTTGTTATGAGAGATTGGTCTATTGTCTGAACTACCACCTCTGTACAATGGTAATGGAGACCACACGGTTGCATCAACGTCTGGTTTTGTATTCTTTGGTCTCCTTCGCTTCAAGAATACTATAACCAACAAACTCAAGACCAGAACCAATACAGCGGCAGCAACACAACCAGCGATGATGGGAACCCGGGAACTGTTTCCATCTGTAGAATTAAAACCAGAGTTACTTAAAAACTCCATCACCTCCAGACCATTAAGAAAACCAGCATCCTTGTCGGTTTCCTTAGTACCTATACTAACATTCAAGAGTCCAGAACCATCAGAGACAGTCACGACATCGATGTAAAATGGAGTCACCGGTCTATCATACCCTGAAGGCTTTACATCTACTCGCTGATGCCCGTTCACATAGAGAAAGAAATCGGAGTCAATGGTTGGGAAGTTGCTCAAAATATCACAGAAATGAACCCTGATGAAGTGTCTATAGTTACTTTTGACCTTAAACGACCAAGTAACATTCATCAACATCCCCATCCGCTCACTCGAGCTACGGTTCATTGCTTTAGCTGTCTGGTAGACGAAATCAGGAGCAGTGAGGTCCGTGGCTGCAACTGAACCTGGCTGATAGTTAGGCTTCTGTGTTGAGTTCATGTTCCTCGCAGAATCTTTCCGGAAGAGAAAGTCATCGTCTAGCGACCAAGTACGTCCCAAGGTGTCGTTTGCCGGTGTGATTTTCACGCCTCCTACGTTTAATCTGTAAATTGTATGCAGATTCTTGTCGATTTTTGTCGGGATTTCGAGGTCATTACGAGCAGAGAACACTTCGATGGCGTTGACGAGAGCTAAAGAGGAAGGCTCCGGCATAAATCGAATTTCTAAATTTGGCGAGTTGATCATCAGGAGAAACTCTTCAACTCGTGGGGTGTTAGTGGTATTCTGAAGCGAGAAACTTTTGAAGTGATGATTAGAACCAGAAGTAGCAGAGACAGTGAAACGGGCTTTTAAAAGATCTTCCCTAGAAAACACAGCAGAGAAATGGAGACGCACAAAGTGTAGACCAACAGGATCGAGTTGGAACTTGTAAGAAGAAGGGCGTCTGAATATCCTAACCGTCCGGTAGATTAGTGGCGCAACGGACGATTGGTCGTCGAGAACTTCAGTTCCTTTGCCGATCAAGGAAACAGAGTTGTTACTAGAGTTCATATCTCCGACGAAGGTCCGGCCACCATAGTCAGCATTAGAATCCGACCCACAGTTGACGTAAATTTTCTCCGGACGAGAATAGTCGGAAGTATCAGAAAGAGTGAGATGAGGAAGTAGAAGAACAGTAACCATCATAATCGTTACAAAGAGAGATACAGAGTTTCGAAAACAGAGATTCTCCATAGCTTCGATGGAGAGGGAAAAGTCAAGTATTTGAGGTCAATGGATGAAGAGACATGTGTGGTGTGATGATCTATGTGAAGAGGAATTGAGGAAGAAGATGAGATTGAAGGAGAGATAGAGAATTATAATCATTGGTGTGAGAAAAAGAGAGAAGACTTGAGTTGACTTTTCAAGTCATCGTCTTTTGTCATCGTGAAACAATCACTCTCTAATCTTTTCACCTAAGGCTCTCCAAAACTGACCTAGTAAACGGTCAGTATATTTCTGTGTTTTTTTAAACATTTGTTGTTATATATAGTTATATGTTTGTCTGTTTGAATCTTTTTTTTATTCTAACTGCTTTCATATGATTAGTTCATATAATAAATTCGGATCCGCCAGGGCAAGTGGCGTTATTGAGTACGATATGGTACAAAAGCATAGCATAGTATATTCAGACGACATTACATATCTTAGTGACTGTAACTTTGAGACCATGCTTCATGTGCAGAATAATAGAAGGAACTGGCTCGATCTTGTGTCCTTCAACAACTTTTATCTCATAGTTTTGTCTAATTTTCACAGCCACTGTTTTCATCTGTGCCATAGCCACTTCTTTCGCCAAACAAGTCCTTGGACCGGCATTGAATGATAAGAACTTAAAAGAAGGCACATGAATCAACCTTCCACTCTCCGAAACCCATCTCTCCGGTTTAAATTCCGATGCATCTTCACCCCAAACTGATTTCATTCTCCCTAATGAGTAAAGACAGAACACAATCTTTGAACTCGCATCGACTTTGTGTCCGCTAGGAAGTTCGTCAGGTTTTGTAGGAGAATTGTGCTGAAATGGAACAGGTGGATATAGCCTGAGGGATTCACACAACGCGCCATGTAAATACACCAACTTGTTTAAGCTCCTGAGGATTGAATGAATCAAAGTCACAACCCCTGGTTCCTAGAGATAGTTTTGTGTTGATTTCTTGACGAATCTTGGTTATCACATCTGAGTTCTTGGAGAGAAGCCAGAAGAACCAAGTGAGAGCAGAGCCAGTGGTGTCTCTACCAGCTAACATGAAGCCTAAAATCATATCTCTAAGGAACTTGTCATCACTAGGATTCAACAACTTGTACTTGCTTGTATCCCCGTTCATGTAAGACATCAACAAATCTTTAGAAGAAGAGTCAGTTTTAATAACCCCACGGGATATTTCATCTCTCTTGGAAGCTATGCACTTAGAGCAAACTCGGTCAAAAGGTCGAGTGAGCTTTTGTCATCTTCAACTCATCTCCAAGCCCCATAAATCTTTGCATCTTCCAAACCATCTCTGGCTTGAAATGTCTGAAGAATATAGCTTCCTCTGCTTCATCTAAAGCTCTAGCAAACTCGATTTCTGGCATTTCAGTTGAGAGACAACCTGGATCGATCCCAGTCGCCAAAACAAACGTAGTGTCGAACGTGAATCTTTGGAACAAATCTTGTAAATCAACTACTAGTTTCTTCTCAGCAACGTGATTAAGAAATGGGACAAGCCCTTTTTCTAGCTTACTCATGCTTGTCCTTAGTGTAAACCTTTGATATTCCGGATTACTCATTATGCTTTGCGCTGATTTCCTCAAATCTTTCCATAACTCAGAATCTGCGTTGAAAATACCATCTCCTAAAACATCGAATAGCTTCTTGAACTCGGATCCTTTAGGATAATTCGCGAAGTTTGAGCTCATGATGTGATGGATATTGGCTGGATCAACGGTGAATAACATATCGAGGTTCCCGAAACACGGACCTTTGAAAAGATAAGTTAAGTTTGAGGCCTCAAGAAGCTCGGTCATATAGTCGTAAACACGAGGGATTTCCATGAGGAAACCCGGAAGCATACCGAGGAACAGCCAGTTCGTGAGAAACGAACGGTGATGTTTATTAATAATCAAGAAATATCGAAAAAGGAAGGAGAAAAAAATGAAATAGATTGAGACTTCAAGTAAGAATATTAGAGCCATCAGAGAGAAGTGAGAAAGTGTTTCTTCTTCTTCTTTTGAGAAAACTTGATTCTTGATTTTGTTCCTTATACTGTTTATACATATAATGTTTATATTTGTATATGATCCCGCGTGTCATAGAAACTTATGATGTGCATGTCTGATCTGTCGTTTGGATAATGAAAATGAAATATCATCGTGCTTTTTTGTGTGGTTGTTATTGATCCATTTTTGTTCGACCTAATTCGGAAACTAGAGCATGTGAAACCAATGCATGTGACATATTACTTACTTAGTTATTTGTCCCAATTGATAAATACAAAGGATCCAGCTGGTTTCTCTAACCAAGAAACCTCGATATGTTGTTATTCACCGTTACTCAAAGAAACAAACAATAAACTTTTAATTATAACATTTGTCAAGTATATAGTCCGTTCAAATTATAACGAATCAGAAAGATTTGACGGGAAAATAAAATTTTTATGGTTTAATTTTACGGTTTCTGAAATTTAAATATATTCAAGGGAATTTGGTCGTGTTCAAGAATTTTATTTTTCCGTTAAAACTTTAAAAGTTTTTCCCATAAAGTACATTTATATATATTTATACTTCAGAAAAGTGTAAATTTAAATATTAATTTATGGATTTTTATGAATTTATACGAATAAATTTAATTTGTAATTGACAAATTAATATCATAATTTGATTAATTATTATTTGTTTGTAGATATGGTTAAATTAAACATGTGTATATGTTTGACGAAATTAATTACATTGAGAGGCAAAGATATGCAGAACGATCAGTTTTATTATTTTTCAAAAACTAGTTGCACAAGTTGTAAAACAGTTTTTATTTTTTTTTTAAATATAATTTAACATTACATTCAAAAAATATTATGGCCCAAGCAAGTATATTTAAAGTTGTAGCACAACAGGCAAGTGTTTAACGCATCTTTCAAGTTAATTTACCTTTGGAATATTATGCTTAAATGATCTGTTTATTGGCATTAGATGTGCATATTAAACGTACAATAAAGCTCATATATAAGGTAGAAGAGGATGCATGATGCATCACAGCAGCTAGAGTGGAACAAAGTGTTTCAACCAAAACCCTTAATTTATCTTCAAAGATGCATCCATGTGGTCGACAAACAATGATGCGACATACTCTGTGAATTTTCCTTTGGGCCGAGTGTACCCATCATCGGATCTGTAGGTAACATCCATCATTTTCCCACAGTTGATGGCTCGAGAAAGGATCTCGCGAGGGACTCCTTTATTTATCTTCAAGAACTCCGACTTCACCGACTTCTCCAGGTCTCTAACTAATTTATGAAAATCCGTATATGTTTCCTCTTCGGTAGCTCCGTGTTCCTTCATATAATAGTTGACTGCGTTTGCGATAAAACCTCTCCCCATGTCATCCTGTTCATACCATTCATGTTTACTTAGCTCAGAACAAGAATTATTTTGAAATGATATGAGTCATATATATGTACCTTGAAGCCAGTCTTGTCATTCATCAGACGACCCTTTGTTGCCAAATCATGAACGAGTTTTGGTCTAGAGTTTAGCCACTCATAACCTTGTTCCCTAGCCCTCGGTCCCAACCCGAGAAATCCCATTGCTAAAGTTGCATACATTGTGACCCCCACGCCCCCAACCTCCAAATATTCTTCAAATGTTGGCACCTTTTCTGTCTTTGCCCACTCTGCATAGTTAAGGTGGGATCGCTGGAGTATCTTGAACTGCATTATTAGGAGCACATGCGAATTTAAATAAAAATTCTATTTTTGCTTTACATAAATTAATTTTTACATTAATAGAATGTAATACATAAAAGAGTAAAAAAAAATGGGTTGTTCTATCAAAATGTGCAATTTACACTATATATGTATTACCTCTTTTAATGCACCTTCCACATTGAAGCTTCGTCCTTGTTCACAATCTTCAAAAACGTCCAAAGTAAACTTGAAGACGGTTTTCAGATAATCTGGCAGACTCTCCCCAAAATCTGGATCCCATCTGCACGTACATGCGTATTATTGGATATTAGTCTATTGAATGGTTTAAGTAAAATCAGAAATAGAATGTATTAATTACATCAACTTATATTGTGAGAGAAATAATAGGATTTATTAATTCTACTTCTTCAGTTCTTCTTCGTTTCATTGATGTTCGATCTCAACGACTAATACATATGAAGATGCATTTATTATTAAGTCATTAATTATGCTTACATATTACCTTTCGACGCAATCAAGAAGCTTTGCAACTTCAGGAACAGAACCGTATCTATCACACGTGTCATCGACAACGGTCAACAGCACCAATAACTTAGCCAATGTGATTCTACCAAATGAATATTGTGGCTCGAAATACATAATCACTCCATATAAATGGCACTCCACCATTCTGTCTCTAAAGTAAGGTGGGAGCTTAGATGTAAGATCTTGGTCATTCCACCATCTGCAAAACAATGTATAATTAGAGCGGTAGCTAGCTTGTTATTAATCCATGAAAACAATTGTCAGAAGCGACTGATATAGTAAGTAGAGTCTACTTGGTGAGAGTTTTCAGCTCGTGAATCCAGTGGAGTTGAAGGAACTTGAAATTGAGCTTGGCTAACTCGAGTAGGACTTTGTTGTGAACATCTTCTTGGCCATAGAACCAAATGTACTCGCTTGCGAATAATATTTCAGCATTGTGGTGCTGTGGCATGTAAAGCGCATTTTGTATAAGCCTAGAGATATGAGGCGGACACGTTCCACCTGCTAAATACTCCAAGTGGCTCGACGCAAAGCTCATCGCTTCGTCCAAAATATCCTCAGTGCTCGTACCCAATTGCGAGGCTTCATACAAACTTAGAAGACCTTTGACATCTTCTGTAAGACATTCTTCAAACTTCCCATCCTTCCCTTTAAATCTCTTAAACACGTCTGTTTACAAAATATACCATAAGTTGCATACAATTAATTAAAGGAGACAAGTAGTAGAATTGTTGAGCATTAATACGAAGCCTAGCTTGATACTCTTTACCTGAAGACAAGTTATATCCATATGTCCTGAAAACCCAAAACATGACTGAAACTGTGGACAAGTCAATTTCACCGGCCATATTGGTCTCTATCTTTCCGAAGCTGTGTTTCAGATTATCATCTATCTCATCTTCGAAGTGGTATGCCAGACCAAGTGCGACCAACTTATAGATTAGAAGAATCCTCTTCTTTGTCTCCTCCGCGTCTTGTGAATACATGAGCATCTTCCTTACGGTAGGCTTTAGTACGTTCATCTCTTTTGTAAGCGTATCCATATCCTATAAGAAACCAGCTTGTTACTATCTCCTGCACCAATCCTATTTATATATGTGTGTGTGTAATGAACTCACTGAGACATTGATGGGAAGATGAAGGAAATGATCACCCCAATGAGAAGGTGGAAACTTCTTAAACGTACGCGTACTTTCATGAAGCTCACACTCCCTAGTCTTCAAACAAAACTGCTTTGTATGCTTACGAGCAAATGATGTCAGTGGAAAGCGAGAGAGTTTGCTCACCACATTCGGAGAAAGAAGAGAGACTTGAGTTCCAAAAAGGGTGAAGGTTTCCATGGTAAATACTTTGTTGCTAGTGTCACACGTCAAAAGTTTAGCTACATTGTTGATAGAATCGGAGATATTTATATACATACAAAGTCTATGAACGACGTAGAGCATGTGACCACAGGTTTGTTTGGTGCAAAGTTCTTATTCGTATGTGCTTTAGGCCATCATTAAGGGCAAAACACTCTCCCTGTTTTAAGCCTAATTATATAATAAAAAAATGGAACAGTGAGCTTAGATCAAAAATATTGGTCTTGGTTCAGAACTGATCCACAACCCGTTCTAACATTCTTCCTCTCTTCTGATTGGTCGGAAAAAAAATGAGAAGGAAATATTTTCATTTCTCTCATTCCATTGAAATCGTGTCTAGGGTTTGTTTTTCTTTCGAAAACGGCGACAGCTTCGTTCTCGCCATAGTCGCCGCCGAAACTTTGTTTTCCGGCAATTGAAACACCAAAATCGAAAGGAGAGAAGCTAGTTCCGTCCTATTCTGTCCTTGTCTCCGTCGTGGAACTGTTTTAACTATGTTTTTTTTAACTATGTATCCGGATGTTTGTCCATCTTGTTTGTTGTCTAAGCGAATCTCCGATGTTTGAATCCATGTTTAACTATGTATGGTCTCTATGTTTTTAATGAATCCCATTTTGTTTGTTTAAGCGATGTTTAGAATGAATCTATGCTATATGTTTTTCATGAATGTGGATGTTTTATATTTGATTCAATGTTTAGATTATTTCACTATATCTTTATTCTAAGAACACCATAATTAGTTTTCCCATTTTTTTTACCTATGATCTTAACAACTGATCTAACATTATTTTCACTATATATTTAATCTAAGAACACAAAAAAAAGTTCTCCCATTAATGATGCCTTTAGACCTTATCTGTCAAATTGGTCAGAACGTTGTAGGATTAATTGCATTTCAACACCAAATATATATGTCTAAACTTATAATGAATATTTAATCGTAAATGTTATTTTACTTGTATAATAAATCAATAGAATATTTAAAAATTAACTTATAAATGTAATATATGCTAAAAATTTAAGTTATTGCATGGTTTTATTTATAGCATTATTTTCAACTAAAAATATTTTAATGCCAATAAAATTTGGTTTTGACATCTCGGAATTAGTTAATGAAAACATGAAGTTTCTTCTAATTTTTTTTTTTGATCGTTCTAATTTTTCAAAACAAATATCAACTAACTTTTTTGTGAAAAAAAAAAGTTAAGATAATATATTATGAAAAAATATTAAGCAATTGACTTATATATAGTTCCGGTGATATGTAAGATAAACTGCTTTTTCAGCTGTAACACATTGGTTTAAACACATATTGGAATTTATTCAAAAAAAAGATAAACGGTTTTTTTTTTTTGATAAAAAACATTAATAGAATTGAAGATAATCTGCTTTCGTTTCTGAGTTGTGTTTAAAACATACTATATTATAGAAGTTAAGATAATAGTAGGTCTAACCGTCTAAGTTTCGAGTTGTGTTTACAAACATATTATCAAACCAAACAAAATTACTATCACTCTTTAAAATGTAAATAGGCTAGATATGGGGACAAAAGATGGCCTAAGTTGATAATTTGATATCTATCTATCTATCTACCTACGTATCATCACATTCCCTTAGTCTAACCCATGAAGGAAAATAACCCTTGTTTCTTCAGTATACTGACGTAATCCGTTGGTAATTATTAATGACTTATCAACAGAAGTTTTATACCGACGGACAAAAACTTGTTTGTTTCCCGTCATTTGGAGCTGTTTCTGATGGAAAATAGACGAATATGCATATGTTAGTTATCTACCTACTTATCATCACATCTCCTAAATCTAACGAAGCTTCAAATTTTTCTAAAGAGGCAAATGACCCATGAGTAAATTCTCTATTTGATAATAGATACTGTTTGCTTGTGTAATGTGTTGGTTGCCATTATTTAAATAAAGATTCTTAGAGCATATTCATTGGTCATACTCACCGGTTACAAAAAAACAAACCATGGAGCTGACAGAAACACTGGTTAGCAAAAAGCAAGCATATTGGAGTGTTGTCTTGTGCGGACTGCTCCCAATCACGGGTTGTCTTTCTGGATTTTATTGTTGTCTTGTGCCGACTGCTCCCAATCACGGGTTCGCTGCATAACATAACATAAACAGTCAGACCACAGACTTACAAGGTAACCAAAACAAGAGGCAAATCAAGACTGTTTTAACTAAGTTTTGTACAATGTAACCGCAATGTTATATGAGGCCAACAACTAAAACCAAAACGTCCACAAAACACAATGTAAGACTTTCTGTTTCTTGTTTATAGTTTTGACAATTTAATTCCCTAAATTTTGTTCTAGCAAGCAATATCATTCAACCAACAACTAAATAAACAGCTTTAATGTTTAATAATCGTAAGCAAAAAGAAGCAAAGCTGAAGCTGAAATAGATACAAGTCTGAGGAATAACAAACCTTCGACTAAGAAACCCACTCCAATGGCTTCAGTCCCATCGAAACTTGACATTCGTAGTCTCCAATTTTCCCAATCATGTTTGGTGCAAAGTTCTTATTCGTACGTGCTTTAGACAAACCATGGAGCTGACAGAAACACGGGTTAGCAAAAAGCAAGCATATTGGAGTGTTGTCTAGTGCGGACTGCTCCCAATCACGGGTTGTCTTTCTGGATTTTATTGTTGTCTTGTGCGGACTGCTCCCAATCACGGGTTGTCTTTCTGAATTTTATTGTTGTCTTGTGCGGACTGCTCCCAATCACGGGCTGTCTTTCTGGATTTTATTGTTGTCTTGTGCCGACTGCTCCCAATCACGGGTTCGCTGCATAACATAACATAAACAGTCATACCACAGACTTACAAGGTAACCAAAACAAGAGGCGAATCAAGACTGTTTTAACTAAGTTTTGTACAATGTAACCGCAATGTTATATGAGGCCAACAACTAAAACCAAAACGTCCACAAAACACAATGTAAGACTTTCTGTTTCTTGTTTATAGTTTTGACAATTTAATTCCCTAAATTTTGTTCTAGCAAGCAATATTATTCAACCAACAACTAAATAAACAGCTTTAATGTTTAATAATCGTAAGCAAAAAGAAGCAAAGCTGAAGCTGAAATAGATACAAGTCTGAGGAATAACAAACCTTCGACTAAGAAACCCACTCCAATGGCTTCAGTCCCATCGAAACTTGACATTCGTAGTCTCCAATTTTCCCAATCATGTTTGGTGCAAAGTTCTTATTCGTACGTGCTTTAGACAAACCATGGAGCTGACAGAAACACGGGTTAGCAAAAAGCAAGCATATTGGAGTGTTGTCTTGTGCGGACTGCTCCCAATCACGGGTTGTCTTTCTGGATTTTATTGTTGTCTTGTGCGGACTGCTCCCAATCACGGGTTGTCTTTCTGAATTTTATTGTTGTCTTGTGCGGACTGCTCCCAATCACGGGTTGTCTTTCTGGATTTTATTGTTGTCTTGTGCCGACTGCTCCCAATCACGGGTTCGCTACATAACATAACATAAACAGTCATACCACAGACTTACAACGTAACCAAAACAAGAGGCGAATCAAGACTGTTTTAACTAAGTTTTGTACAATGTAACCGCAATGTTATATGAGGCCAACAACTAAAACCAAAACGTCCACAAAACACAATGTAAGACTTTCTGTTTCTTGTTTATAGTTTTGACAATTTAATTCCCTAAATTTTGTTCTAGCAAGCAATATTATTCAACCAACAACTAAATAAACAGCTTTAATGTTTAATAATCGTAAGCAAAAAGAAGCAAAGCTGAAGCTGAAATAGATACAAGTCTGAGGAATAACAAACCTTCGACTAAGAAACCCACTCCAATGGCTTCAGTCCCATCGAAACTTGACATTCGTAGTCTCCAATTTTCCCAATCATGTTTGGTGCAAAGTTCTTATTCGTACGTGCTTTAGACAAACCATGGAGCTGACAGAAACACGGGTTAGCAAAAAGCAAGCATATTGGAGTGTTGTCTTGTGCGGACTGCTCCCAATCACGGGTTGTCTTTCTGGATTTTATTGTTGTCTTGTGCGGACTGCTCCCAATCACGGTTTGTCTTTCTGGATTTTATTGTTGTCTTGTGCGGACTGCTCCCAATCACGGGTTGTCTTTCTGAATTTTATTGTTGTCTTGTGCGGACTGCTCCCAATCACGGGTTGTCTTTCTGGATTTTATTGTTGTCTTGTGCCGACTGCTCCCAATCACGGGTTCGCTACATAACATAACATAAACAGTCATACCACAGACTTACAAGGTAACCAAAACAAGAGGCGAATCAAGACTGTTTTAACTAAGTTTTGTACAATGTAACCGCAATGTTATATGAGGCCAACAACTAAAACCAAAACGTCCACAAAACACAATGTAAGACTTTCTGTTTCTTGTTTATAGTTTTGACAATTTAATTCCCTAAATTTTGTTCTAGCAAGCAATATTATTCAACCAACAACTAAATAAACAGCTTTAATGTTTAATAATCGTAAGCAAAAAGAAGCAAAGCTGAAGCTGAAATAGATACAAGTCTGGGGAATAACAAACCTTCGACTAAGAAACCCACTCCAATGGCTTCAGTCCCATCGAAACTTGACATTCGTAGTCTCCAATTCTCCAACTACAAGTCATTTTATAGCTCTCGCGGATCATCTAAAAATAAACCCGATAAACCTCTCAAAAACAATTCAAACATAGAAGCTCTGAAAATTACAAAATTGGATAAGTAATTTGAGTGAGGCTCACCAAAAGCTTTTGCTGCTGTAGACGTGGCCACCGCCATTGGAGCTCATTACTTCTGCTTTACAATCCCAATTTTCAATTTTTTTCCTCACAAATCAAAAGATTAATACCCAAAATTAGCTCCTCAAAACCCAGTTTACTCAAAATAGATTCTTGCAAAACAGATTCTACTCAAAACCTATTGAAACAAACAGATTCATATAGAAGCCCAGATGTATGCGGACTTGTAGGAACCAAAAATTATTCAGCAATTACTTTGATTGTGTCAACCAAATCAGCTTCTTACCTAACAGAGAAGAACTAAGAGGAATCAAATATCAAAAGAAGACGATGAGGAGACATAAATTTTTTTTGGAAATCGATGAGATCTTTGATTGGGTTGTGAATCAAGTTTTGGAAAATCTGTTTTGCCTTCAAATTTTCGTTTGTATCAAAATAAAAAAAAAAAATAAAAAAAAAAACAAAGGCAACCAATACAATTTTGACACGTAAAGGGTATGTGAGTGTCTAATTTGAGTTGTGCAGAGACACAAATTAGCAAAATATCACAAATAAACGTGGCAACAACAGACTAAGAGCAAGTTCAATGGTGGAGTGTTAAAAAAGGATTTTAAGTATGCTTTTAATTATAATAATTAGAAATAATGAAGTTAAAAACTTTTTAAAAAAACTGTAAAATGGTATGCTCCAATGGTAAGATCCTAATTTTGGGTTCTTAAATTTTTTAAAAAATTAATTTGAAAAGTAAAATATAAGTACAATTGGTTGGTTGAAATTTATAAGCATCTTTTTAAAACATAAATTATTGCATTTCATAAAATTTAAAGTTACATGATTTAAAAGCATATTAAAACAAGATTACACAAAAGTGAATGATAACTATCACATAAGAAAAAGCATTTTCAGCATGAACCATCACCAAGGCACCGAGGAATTTGCAAAAAAACAGTTCCTTTTTTTGCCGCATGAAGAATAGCAGATTGGTCATCTTGTGGAAATTTACGCATATACTTAAGCATCTCTAGTTGCTGCAAATAAGAACATTCAAATATACCTGTTCTTGCAACACAACAACAGTTGTTGTGCTCTCATTTTCTGTTCAAATCCATCTGGTCCTAGCTCAGCTTCTTCACATGCCATCTCCTCCCTACTAAGCTTTGAAAGTAGCCAGTCATATGTAGTAGTAAACTCTCATAAACTAATCTCGTAAGATGGTAAGGAGAGAGAGCTTACCTAGCGAGGAACTTGTAGAAACCAATCATCAACTCTTTATCATTTTCAGATGCAGAGTTCAGCTTTCCCAAGCACCCAATACCAAATCCCGGTTCTGTTTTTAACAGTAAAACCATTCACTTAGACACATGTAATGATGTAATGGTGTGCAAAACAAAGTCACCAACAACGACTAAAGAAGAAAACTATACCAATTCCCATCTCCAAGAATATCTCCTCTTGAATTGCAGTTGTTACCGCTACAGCTTCCTGCATCAAAATGATATATGTAAACTTCTATCAGTGATCAATCCCTCCAATAATCAATAGCCTTTTTAATGATCATCATCATCAACAAATTTCATATCTACTTAAGATTGGAGAATCCAACATGTGATATAGAAAGCTAAACCAAAATCTCAAATAACCACCACCCTAACTTAAAATGTGATAAGTCCCCCAAATTATATAATCTTATCCAATTTGAAAACGACATTGCTTTACCAACAACACTCTTTACATTACAGAGCAAGCATCAGTCAAAGGATAAATCACTCAATCAAACAATTACAAAGCAAGCATTACTCACCTTTTTATCCTCCACAACATCGGAGATTCGTTTCTTCACATCTTGCAACAATAAACCCATTTCCGATTCATTCCCGATTTGGGGTTTGCGTTTGAGGAACCAGATATCGTCGATGGTCACCGTCGTCGCTTGGATGGTGATAACGCCGGATTAGAAACCCATTTCCGATTCATGTATTTTCTCAATTCAACTTGAGAAGAAAATCTCACCGATTTTGTTGGGATCGGCTCCAAGGAAAAGAAAGAGAGAGGAACAAAAAAAAAAAAGCTTCGATGGATTTTTTTTTTTTTTTTTGTTATTTCCAGCAACCAATCAGAGACCAACACATATGAGATCCTTAATGATCCTAAAAATTCTTATCTTAGGATCGATTTTAACAATTATAATTTATTTTGATTTATTTTTAAGGTTAAGCATCTCTTTAAAATCACCGTTGAACTTGCTCTAACGCATAAGGATGCGTGAATCACTAAACCTCTGTAGAAACGATGGTTTAAAAATAAAAAAATAAAAAAAAATTGAACCTACAATAACACAGAAACCATTCACATAAGAACTAACGAAATTAAAGAGATTGATGACTGGAGTCAAAATTTATCATCAAACTAAGATCTAAAGGTGCTCTTTCTATAGCGTTCGAGTCTTTATAAGTATCCTTCATGATATCTCTTTTCACTCTTATCTCTTTTACTTTTGTACCTCGGTCTAATAATGTTGTTGCCGATGAGTTAGCTAAGATGGCCCGTAAACTCTGCCTCTTTCTGTGAGGGCTAAACTGGTTTCTATCTATCTATATGATCTCTGTTTTTTCAAAAGAAAAGATCGGCCGCTCATCCATATACGTTTTGATTTTCTGTGCTGATATGGGTTTGATCTTGATTACGAATCATGAGTTTCAACTTTGGCTACTGAGTTCTCGTGTAGTAATATGTTTGTGGATTTGACGTCTCTGGTCCAATGCATATATCTATGACAATGCATGCAGATTCGAGCTAGGATTAACATGTAAATTTACTTATCATACATCATAAAAGGTAATTCATTCACTAATATGCTCGTTGGAATGCCCTAACTGACTAGAATCTTGTGTACAATGGGTCGAGCTTTACACATAGCTAGCAATGGTGTGGCCGGACGCATCAAGGTCATGGGTTCTTCTCTACTGTCAACATATTCTTCTCCAATTCTCTGCCACTCAAAACACTGAACCATCGATCCAAGAGCCAAGCTCACTACCCGATGAGCTAGGCCAATGCCGGGCAAGCTCGTCGTCCAATCCCAAACGATAACAACTTTTGCTTTTGCTTTTCATTCTCGAACCTCTCTGGCTTGAACATTTCTGGGTCTTCCCATATAGACGGGTCTCTATGCATGGCCCATATGTTCACCAATAACATCGAACCACGTGGAACGTCGTATCCTGCCAACATGCAATCATCTGACGGCATATGTGGATCAAGTGTTGGAGCTACCGGGTAAAAACGTAGGGTCTCCAACACAATCATTTGTAGATAAGGGAGATTTATAGTATCCGGTTCATCTATTAACCGGTCAAAACCGATTTTCGTATCGATTTCCGCCCTAACTTTCTTTAATACTTCTGGATGGTTCAACAAATTCAACATGGCCCATTCTAAAGTCCATGCAATTGTTTCAGATCCAGCAAATATCATAACCTGTAAATTCAAAATCAATTATCAGCCTTTTGATTAGTGTTACTAAAGATAGTATATGGATTACACAATACTTACAAGTATGAGTCCTTTAAGAGTGACATCTGTATAATAATCAGGCTGAGTTTCTTGGAGAGTAAGCAAGTGATCTACCATAGTGGTACCCTTTTCTTTAACTGAACGAATCTCATCCACCAGACCCTGTAAAAAATTATCAAGCCGAGTCGCTAACTTTTTGATGCGTTTCTCAAAATATGTGATCCAACGTAAGATTGGCAAATAATCGGCTGCATTCCCGGCACCAGCGCTAGACATAATCTCGTCAATTAGGTATCTCACTTGCTGCGCAACTTCGTCTTGCTCTGTGCCCTCACCATAAAATCGTTTCCCGGCTACCATTCTAAATATGTTATTGATAGTCAACTCAAAAAGCAAATGTCTCATCTCAACCTTTGCAAACCCCTGATTATAGTCACATAAACAAATTATCAACTCTCACATTTTCATTTTCATACTTCTCAATCTTTTTTTTGAATAAATTACAAAAACCGAACCAAACCAAACCAAACCAAATTAAAAAATCGATTCTGAAACCAAACTAAATAGTCACACCTGAATGCATGGTTAATAAACTCTCTTATATGAATTATCCGAACTGAATCGGAACCGAGAACTGGTTGGTATCTATACCCTAAAATATATATACCAAAAATATTATTGATTATATTTAGTTAGAAATAATGAAATATATACCCAAAAATACGAAAATAATAAAAATAACCTAATTAAATATCCAAAAATCTTTAGTCATATTTCAAAATCATACAACTTGGGTAAAAAATAACAAACTTTTATTGAAATTGAACCATCTTTTTCCCTACACCTATCCGAACCTGACTACACCTATCTGAACCGAATCCAAACCAAACTGATCCGAACGGAGACTAACCCGACATTCGCCGACCCGAATGCCCAGCTCTTAAGACTTTAAGACTCTTGTGTATAAACATTTTTTGCAGTGTGCACATGCAAATTGCCAAGTTTAGACTTTAGACCCATGTGATGATATAGTGGGCAGTACTAAATCACTAGGTTATCAACTTAATTATCTAGCTATATATATGTAATGTTCTGGTATGTAAAAGCTTACATACATGTTGCGAATTTTTGGAGAGACGTAGTAACAAGTGTCGGATCTCATCCTTACGGACAGATAAGAAGCTGTTGAGCTTATTTGACGCGAAGATCTCTAGGGTGCAGATGCGGCGCAGGTTTCGCCAGTGGTCACCATAAGGCGCACTAGTCATAGTGGTGGAGTTATACTCAATATGTTTCCTTACAATGAACTCTGGCCTATTGGCCAAAACAATGTCGTTTTTCGTAAAGCATTCTTCAGCAATGGAGTAGGAAGAGACGACTACCATAAGACGGTTTCCGAGGCGGAGGCAGAAAATTGGGGCACCACCTATGGATTGAGAGAAAGAGAGCAATGTGCGGTGAAGCGGCATCTTCAGGAGGTGAAGGTGTCCAATCAACGGCAGTGGCCTAGCCGGACTTGGTGGTAGGTTGAACTTGCTTTGACTTTTGCCAAACAAAAGTTTAAAAGAAATGAAAACGAAGAAGGCGAGAGACAACATTAGGAAATGGCTTTCCATTAGATCAATGAATTTGTTTGTGTTGAAAATTTGAAATGAACACGAGACTTAAAAGTTATAGCTTAATTTGTAACGTAAGCGAGAGAGTTTACGTGGAGCAGGATGATGAAAAAAAGATGTTTATTTTGGAGTTGTCATGGAACTAATCCCACCCGTCATTAAAGATATCTTCACGTCTCATGCAATTGAACACTTGTAATACATCAACATTGATAAGAAATTGGGGTTCCCCCAGTACAACTGTACAAGTAGCATAGCCTGCAGGTAAGTTATAGAAAATAAGCAACACAAAACAAATGGACATAATAAAACAAAGAAATGAGAGGTTAAATTGAGAATCTTACGGACAAAAGGATGAGCTCTACACATCGATCGCTAGCAGAAACGTTTTGAACTTGATTGCGTTTTCAGAGACAAAACATAATTTTTAAAGTAAAATTTTAAACATGATGTCAAATGCTCTATCATAATATATTGTTTTCAATTTTTAAATACTTTAAACATAATTATGCGAAAAATTAAATGTCATATCAACCAAAAAAATTCAAACTATAAGAAATTTTCATATAACACACCAAATTAAGTCTTCTTTCAACCTTTCACAAAACCAAAATGATTTACCGAAAATACTCACCATAACAATTTGGGACAAAAATACTCATGTTATAGAATTGTTTTGGTTTAGTTTTTTCTCCGAACAAAACGACAATGACAAAAAGGTAGTTACATATTATTTATTTTACTTTAATATATATATGCATGGTAATAAATGACAATAACAAACGTATATGTATATATATTTAATATCAGAATGTCATGTTTAGGAGAGAAGAAACAAAGAACACGAAAATGAAAAACTTGTTTCCAGTAAGAATTAATCGTGGGGTTCGTTATTGAATAAAAAGATTAGACTTTATTTGAATGAGAGATTTTTGGCAAGTTTGAACAAGTGAGAGATACGCGGCGAATAGATTATTTCGGATTTAAGATGAGAGTACCGCGGCGAGAAAAAGGAGACAACGATTTTGGCATCGGAATATTAGAATTGTCTGACCCAAGTCTTGGTATTTAGGATAAGTTATCTCGGTGAGAAAACTTTTGGCGTGAATCTTGGTAGATTCCATCAAGAAGAATTTCGGTTGGCCAGTCCAAATTTGTAAACATTTATGAAATAAGCATGATGCAGCATAGATTAAGTTTGGTTCAAAGATTCGTGGTTGGGCAATACAAAAGAAAAGATGAAATTCTTAATTTAAGAAAAAACATATTTTTAGTTACCATAATAAATAATTTAATTATTCTGTGTGGTGATTGTTTTTCGTCATCTATTATGATAGCGCAAACAAGAAAAATAGTTCTAAAGTTGGTAAATGTTTTTTTTTTTTGTGGCTATTAATGTTAGTGATTTTTTCTCAACGTATTAAAATACTACCAAAAAAAAATACTACCCATTAACACATTAAAGATTAAAAATATGATTTTTCCGAATAAAACATTATTCTAAAAATAAAATAAAAAGCTTTTGAGTAATTACGTGAACACATGTAAAGAGTACATGTTTTTTTAGTAATTTCCCCAAAAGACAGAGAAAAGGAGTTACACTTCAAGCAAAAACATCAAGAATCTTATGGACAATGGGACTAGCTTTACACATGGCTACCAACGGTGTCGCAGGACGCATCAAGGCCACGGTTTCTTCTTCTCTACTGTCAACATAATCTTCTCCAATTCTCTGCCATTCGAAACACTGAACCATCGACCCAAGAGCCAAGCTCACTAGCCGATGAGCTAGGCCAACCCCGGGACAAGCTCGTCGTCCAATCCCAAACGACAACAACTTTTGAGTTTGCTTTTCATTTTCGAACCTCTCTGGCTTGAACATTTCTGGGTCTTCCCATATAGACGGGTCTCTATGCATGGCCCATATGTTCACCAATAACATCGAACCACGTGGAACGTCGTATCCTGCCAACATGCAATCCTCTGACGGCATATGTGGAACAAGTGTTGGAGCTGCCGGGTGAAGGCGTAGGGTCTCCAACACAATCCATTGGAGATAAGGGAGATTTACAGTATCAGATTCATCTATTAACCGGTCAAAACCGATTTTCGTATCAATTTCCGCCCTAGCTTTCTTTAAAACTTCTGGATTGTTCAACAAATTCATCATGGCCCATTCCAAAGTCCATGCTATTGTTTCAGATCCAGCGATTATCATAACCTTTAAATTCAAAATCGATTATCAGCCATTTGATTAGTGTTCTAGAATATAATAAATGGATAACTAAATACTTACAACTATGAGTCCTTTAAGAGTGACGTCTGTATAATAATCAGGCTGAGTTTCTTGGAGAGAAAGCAAGTGATCTATCATCGTGGTACCCTTTTCTTTATCCGCACGTTTCTCATCCACCAGACTCTGCAAAAACTTATCGAGCCGACTCGCTAACTTCTTGATGTGTTTCTCAAAATCTGTGATCCAACGCAAGATTGGTAAATAATCGGCTGCATTTCCGGCGCCAGCGATGGACACAATCTCGTCCATCAGCTGTCTCACTTGCTGAGTAACTTCATCTTTCTCTGTGCCCTCACCATAAAATCGTTTCCCGGCTACCATTCTAAAAACGTTATTGATAGTCAACTCAAAAAGCAAATGTCTCATCTCCACCTTCGCAAACCCCTGATTATAGTCATATAAACAAATGATCAACTCTCACATTTCCACATTCATACTTCTCAATCTTTATTTTGGGTAAGGTTCCCGGGTTTAGACCCATGCATGTAGTGATAGTAAGGTTCATACTTCTCAAACTTAACTACAAATGACTAGGTTCTATATATATATATATATATATAACGTTAAGATATGTAGAAGCTCACATACATGTTGCGAGTTTTTGGAGAGACGTAGTAACAAATGTCGGACCTCATCCTTACGGACAGATAAGAAGCCGTTGAGCTTATGAGACGCGAATATCTCCACGGCGCCAATGCGGCGCAGGTTTCGCCAGTGGTCACCATAAGGCGCACTAGTCATAGTGGTGGAGTTGTACTCAATATGTTTCCCGAGAATTAAGTCTGGCCTATTGGCGAAAACAATGTCGTTTTTTGTAAAGCATTCTTCAGCAATGGAGTAGGAAGTGACGACAACCGTGAGACGGTTTCCGAGGCGGAGGCAGAAAATTGGGGCGCCACCTAGGGATTGAGAGAAAGAGACGAATGTGCGGTGAAGTGGCATCTTCAGGAGGTGAAGGTGTCCAATCAACGGCAGTGGCCTAGCCGGACTTGGTGGTAGGTTGAACTTGCTATGCCTTTTACCAAACAAAAGTTTAAATGAAATGAAAACGAAGAAGTCGAGAGATAAAACTAGGATATGGGTTTCCATTGGAGGAACGAATTTGTCTGTGCTGAAATGACCACGGGAGTTAGAAGTTATAGCTTAGTTTATAACGTAAGCGAGAGTTCACGTGGAGCATGATGATGAAAATAAGATGTTCAAATTTTGGTCCTGTCATGGAATTATCCCACCCGTCACTAAAGATATGTTCAGGTCTCATGCAATCAAACACTTGTAATATATCAACATTAACAGACGATATATATATATATATATATATATATATATCAACATTGAATTTCCTAATAAGAATTATAAATTAATTATATATCAACTACAGAGAAATATATGCTGCTAAAATTTATTTTAGGAAATATTAATTTTACTAAACAAAACTTTAACGATTAACCCTCTTAATCTAGTATTTTAGAAAAATTTAAATAATTTATTTTCATACGGTATGGTACAAAAGCATTGCATATAAAAAATTAACCCTCTTAAGCTAGAACAGAATTCTAGTAATTATTTCTATACCATATAGGTCAAAAGTATATTGCATAATATTCATACCAAACATCTCTTAGTGTCACAGTAACTTAAAGACCATGCTTCATGTGAAGAATAATAGAAGGAACTGGCTCGATCTTGTGTCCTTCAACGACCTTTATATCATAGTTTTGTATAATTTTCACAGCCGTTATCTTCATCTGTGTCATAGCCACTTCTTTCCCCAAACAAGTCCTTGGACCGGCATTGAATGATAAGAACTTAAAAGAAGGCCCGTGTATCAACCATCCGTTCTCCGAAACCCATCTCTCTGGTTTAAATTCTGATGCATCTTCTCCCCAAACTGATTTCATTCTCCCTAATGAGTAAAGACAGAACACAATCTTTGAGCTCGCATCGACTTTGTGTCCGCTCGGAAGGACGTCCGATTTTGTAGGAGACTTGTGCTGAAATGGAACGGGTGGATATAGCCTGAAGGCTTCACACAACGCGCCATGTAGATACACCAACTTGTTTAGCTCCTGGGGATTGAATGAATCAAAGTCACAACCACTGGTTCTTGGAGACAGTTTTGTGTTGATTTCTTGACGAATCTTGGTTAATTATCACTTCTGAGTTCTTGGAGAGAAGCCAGAAGAACCAAGTGAGAGCAGAGCCAGTGGTGTCTCTACCAGCTAACATGAAGCTTAAAATCATATCTCTAAGGAACTTTTCATCACTAGGATTCAACAACTTGTACTTGCTCGTATCCACGTTCATGTGAGACATCAACAAATCTTTAGAAGAAGAGTCAGTGTTAATAACCCCACGGGATATTTCATCTCTCTTAGAAGCTATGCACTTAGAGCAAACTCGGTCAAAATTCGAGTGAGCCTTTTTCATCTTCAACTCATCTCCAAACCCAATCCATCTTTGCATCTTCCAAACTATCTCGGGCTTGACATGTCTGAAGAAGCTGGATCAACCCCGGTTGTTAAAACAAACGACTAGTTTGTTTTAAGTAAATCTGTGGAACACATCTTGTAAGTCAACGACTAGTTTCTTCTCAGCAACGCAATCAAGAAGTGGGACAAGCCCTTTCTCTAGCTTATCATGCTTGTTCTTATCGTAAACCTTTGAAAATCTGGATGACTCATCATGCCTTCAGCTGATTTCCTTAGATCTTTCCATAACTCTGAATCCGCGTTGAAAATCCCATCCCCCAAAAGATCGAATAGCTTCCTGAACTCGGATCCTTTTGGGTAATTCGCGAAGTTTGAGCTCATGATGTAATGGATATTGGCCGGATCAACGGTGGCCAACATGTCGAGGCCCCCAAAGCACGGGCCTTTGAAAAGATAAGTTAAGTTTGAGGCCTCGAGAACCTCGGTTGCATAGTCGTAAATACGAGGGATCTCGACGAGTAAACCCGGAAGCCTACCGAGTATCGGCCAGTCCGTCATAAAGGAACGGTGAGGTTTCTTGCTAATCAAGAAATATCCGGAAATGAAGAAGAAAAAAAGGAAATAAATTGAGGCTTCAAGGATTGCTTGGTTGCTTTGATCTTCCGGGATTGGTTACAGATACAACGTTTTATAAAACGGTGCTTTCTTAATGTACTAGTGAAAGCAAAAGAAGATATATACAATCAACAAAATAAGAAAGATCAAAGGAACACTTTCTAAGACGAAGACTCGAACTTCTTCTAAGTTCTATCAAGCCTTCCTTCTATCTCTGTCGGCTATGTAAAAACACTAACGTGATAGAGGTTGCCCAAAACAGGAAAAAAAAAAAAAACAAAAACAAAAACAAAAATGCCTTTTCTCAAGAAATGGAAAAAAATAAATAAACTTGAAACAGAAAACGCAACACCCACCGAAACAGGCCAATTCAAGTATTCAACATTTTTTTCTGTTTCTAATAAATAAGCCTTTTTTATAGGTTTACTCTTGAAGACAATGTTATATTAGCTTATTTTCAGCCCAGGGAAGAAAATTGAGGCCCGCGTCTCAACAGAGTTCATGTTATAGTATCAAGTTTTTTCTCAGATTAACTCCTATTACGGTTTTTGGATTACTCAGATTAGGCATTCCTTATTTATTCAAGAAAAAACCAACATATATATATTTATATATATACTTCCATTATATTTTATATGATGTTTTAGATATGTATGTTTTGTTTCAATTTCGGTGTAAAGTACACAAATATTTGTTTGTGACATTTGAGAAGAAAAAAAAAATTATAATCAAGTTGATTAAGTAAGTTTTTAATTTAAAAAAAAAGGAAAAAGATAGAGACAAAACCTATAAAGGAGAGAAAAAAAGTGAGTGCAATATTGCAATACGAAGGAACATATTAATTGCGTTTTGAATCCAAAGCTAAAAGCTACGCATAATCTCTGTGTCCCTTTCCAACCATAGCCATGTGACGTTTCGATCAACTTCTCTAAAAATTTATCCTCCCTCTTTTTTTTTTTTATGCATTCGTAATCGAATAGTATGGTATTTGTAAGAGTTTAGGTCCTAAACGGCGACATAAATGTGAATCTCAATTTAAAAATACACTATTATAGATATATGTTACTCTCACTTGATTGGAGTTGAAAACGAGTGTACATTAAACACATGTGTAGAAACATAAACACACGTGTAGAATAAGTGACCAACAAATAATTGACACTGAAACAAGACGTCTCTCATAAAAGTATATGTAGAGACATCATTGTTATCGGGTCATTCCCTCCCGACAACGAAAACGACTTAACAGATAAATGCTTCTGCCAAATTCAGCCGTAATATTCACCGAACTCAGTCTATATTTTTATTATTCTACTAATTGTTACATCGTATACACAATAATTACAAATCTTTCCAGTCCTAATTTTAGTTTGAGGCATAACAAATAAATTACTAGACCACATGAGAAAGGCAGTAAATTAGTTAGAGCAAAAAGTAATAATACAAAGTTATAACTGGATTTTTATTTACATTTCACAAACCTACACATGTACATATGGTGATTTTAAAAAATATTAAATGACCATTATGTCGATTTAATGGTGATTTTAAAACTTTTTGTAATAACTATCAAATTTTAAATGATTTTGTTTCAGCATTTGAGTACATAAATCCCATTTTTCGTTTATAAAATAAGAAAATGTTTGTTTAACATTTTTCCTGCCTATTTTTTTTTGTTGCAAATGGTAGGTCATCATATTTTGCACGTATATAATTATAATTTTATTTGAATGGAAACAGGAAATGTATTAGTCAAACATCACAAAAAAAAAAACAAAAAACAAAAAATAAATGTTATGGATCATAGTTTGTAAACTATATATATAAAAAAAATCAATCTACATTTCATATTAATTTAGTCGTAATGTAATTATTGAAAATATAGATTCCATGTCACGGACCTATTGAAAAATGTCTCCTCGTATAAAATAATACGGTTTAAATTAAAATTTAAACGATTTGATTAAAACCTACCATCATGTTTTTCAATGTTAGGACTTTTCGCGGATAGACTATATTATTAATCAATACACAGACTTGAACCAACCTTATCTTAAAGTGGTTTCGTTTACGTATTTAAGTGTTTGCGAAGTGCTACAATGTAAAGTTAGGTATACCGCATACGTATATGTCGTGGTCCTCATGGAAATGAAAATATCTAGTATATATACAGCAATAACTCACATCTTCGAGTGTTGTAGCCGACCGACAATGTTATATTAGACAAAGCCAAAACTAAACCGAATTAAAAACAAATCAAATACTGAAAAAATTGGTAAACACAAGAGTTTCTTACTTCACAACAAATTTAATGTAATTTCATGATAGAAAAACAAATCGACTCTACTAAATCCTTAAAAAAAACATCGCTAAGAATTTTTTATTTCGAAAAACATTGGTTATTTAGCTTAAGCATTCCGAATTGGTATTAACCGTCTTTGAAAAAAAAAAGAAAAAAAAAAACATTGCATCACATGCTAATCTATGTACATAGACAACTTGACCTAGTGGCTGATGGATAATTTGGCCAACTCCAGGAACAAAAACAAAAAGAAAAGAAAAAGGAAACAGACACATTGTACAAAGACTTTTTAAACACACGATCATTAATTGTTTTTGCTTGTTAATACAAACCCACATAAAAGTTTATTTTCGTTAAAACGGACACATATTAAAGTATCTTTTTGTCAATACGAAGTTACGAACATGTACACATTAAATTTTTATTTTAACAATACGATAACACATTACATGTTTTTCTCTTACACATTGACGTAGTTCCACAAATTAGGTTGTTTTGGTTAGCATTGACAAAATATACACAAGTAAAAGCAATTTTCTGATATTCCTGGTCAGTGATTTACGATTCTCTATATGGATCCAAATTAGGGTTTCGGGTTTGTTTATGGTGAATTAAATAAGAATTCCTGGTTATATAACACAAGCACACATGGTTAAAACACAAAACAAAAAACAAAAAAGCAAGCACACGTCAAAGTTCACATCGAGAAAAAAAGAAAAGAAAAGGAGATCCGTAATGGAAAGACAATAGTAACGAAAGAACAATGACAGTGTTTGCCTATAAACTCATCATGCTCTGTCTTGTCTTGTCTATTACAATGTTCAGTCTTTTTTCTGCATATGCAAAGCTAAAAACGATAGTTGTCTTTAAATATAAAAAGGGTCCCCAAAATCGTAAAATTTGAAATTGAAATTCTCCTAAACTTGGAAATTCTTACTGGCAAATCAATACAAAGTGTGTATTTGTGTGTTTTTGTACTTGTAGGACCGATGATTGCATTTTTTACTTGTATATATCTTCGTATATACTTTAGTAATGAAAATTAGGATTAATAGTTTCTTCGTATAATATGGGCAGATTAGGACGGAGCCCTTGAAGAACTACGAAGAGGTTGAAATTTATGTTTCACGATCTTTTATACGGAATATTTCACGAAAATTCATGAAAAATAAATTTAATTTCGTTGTTTTGTAAAAAATAAGTTCCGGAAACACAATAAAGTGAAACGATAGAGCATGCAAGGGGTAAGGGTCTGATGTTCATTCCACGTAGTGCTTCTAAACAAAGGAATATAAAGTACGTATAATTGTTTTTGTAAATTAAATTTTGACCCGAGTTCATCTTTTTTTTCACCGGTTAGAAATAATGAGGAGGATAACAGTAAAAACAAGATTTTTCATGTTTTTTTTAACTGATCATGAGGAAAATATTTTTCGGTAGAGTGATATTATTTCTTTCCCTCCTAGTTTTACTTTTTTAGTCTCATTTTTTTACCATTTACACCCAAAACATTTTGTTTGATAAAAGACTAAAATTCAAGTGAATTTAGAAACAGGGCCGTATGTCTTGCGCACGGAGATATAAAGTACCAATAATGATCTTAGAGACTATTATTGACAAGAAGTCAACAAACATTAAACGTGCTCTTGTCTAGTACTAATAGTCTATTAATACTAGTATTATTTTTTCTAGCTAATAAGTAATAAATAATGTCAATAACACTGAGATAAGTTTACCGATCATCAAATGAAATAGAAAGGCAAAAGATGTTGTAGTTCTTTTTGAATGGTCTATTATCTCCAATTTTTTGAACGAGTTCATCAGTTCAT
This sequence comes from Camelina sativa, assembly GCF_030686135.1. NCBI lineage: Eukaryota > Viridiplantae > Streptophyta > Magnoliopsida > Brassicales > Brassicaceae > Camelina > Camelina sativa. The sequence goes on along the minus strand of NC_141895.1, from coordinate 25,609,384 downwards.
TTCGTGCTCAATTTTGCTTTTTCCTTTTTTTTTGCATCTCTTTAAATATTTGAGTTTATTATTGTTTAGCTTGGATCAACCATTATTATATATGCGGATGTTGTTCTTGTTGTAAATTCGTCTCTTTCATATAGATTGGACAACCAATCAATGTCTTTTTTTTTTAAATTGAATTATGTGGTTGACAAAAAAAGACATAGAAAAACTTCTTAACTCTGTGAATATACTATAGGTTTTACGTGGATTTCATCTGGAATATAAAAAAGATAGTCAGAACGTATAGTAATTTTAAACCTTATTTGGCCGTAAACAATTACAGAAGGAAAACCATCGGTTAGACATTCTTGTAGTTTGGTTATATAGCTTGTTACCAATTAATTTGTGTATAAATGGTATGCATATCGTACATAGTTTGTTTTATCATTTTGTTATTGATTAATTTGTGTATAAATGGAATGCATATGGTACATAGTTTGTTTTATCATTTTGAATCTGTCCCTCGAACCGGCGATCTCTAGGCTTTGCCAAAAGTCTTTACCAGTTGAGTTATCGACTCTTGGTAAATTGTTAGTATTTCACATAATACCATTTTAGTTTCGAGTAATGAGTTTAATTGTTTGTATATTCTTTATGCTCTATACTGTTCTAAAGTGAACTCAATTTTGTGTGTACTACCTTATCGATACTTGGAATATGTTAGTCTAGACCAAGAAAAGTAGAAACGAATATCATACCTACTCAAGGAAAATAACAAGAAAGTGGGAAGAAATAACTATTTAAATTAACCTATGCAATACTAAGGAATAGTGATTAATATTGACATTTTAGAAAACATTGAAATGGTCCAAATGTTTCCCATAAATGTCTAATCAAAGAGATAAGGCATGAATCGTGCCATCAGTCACTTCCTCAAATTTTCTTCTTTCTTTCATTAGGTCATATTCATGAATACATATCCTCTTTTTATTATCATCATATATATCAATAATAATTGATATTCTTTTAAGGCCCACATGTTAACTGATCGGCTTGACTGCTTGAGTATAACCTTCGAATACATGCTTTATAAAAAAGATACAATATTTGATACATAATTTATAGTATTGCAATGAAAACTTTCATACTTTTTTTTTTTGTTACAAGGCATAAGAATATCATACTTAAACAAATAAAATTGTGGATTTTTTCATATAAAGCAAAATGGATAAAAGTATGTACGTTTAGTTGTTTCTATACGATTGGAATAATTATTTAAACATTGTAAAATGCTTTTTTTTTTGTTATATGAATAATTCACCTCTTGCTGCCCCCAAAAGAAAAAAGAAAAGAAAAAAAAGATAAAGTAAAAAACTAAAAACTAAAAACTAAAAACAAAAGCAAAAACCCTAGAATTAAATGGTACTACAAGTTGGAGTGGGTACAGGCACAGGCGCAGAGCACGATCGACCAAAACGAAATGTCCCATGCATGTCTTTAATTGCTTTAGAGTTAGTTCTTCCAAATCGAGAATTAGTTTAAATTATCAATAAATAGTAGTACCAACTACTAGTCGTACCACGACCTTTGCAATCCATTGGACTAACGTCTTTTATCTTTTCTTCTTGCACCCTCGTGCACTAGTACGCGAGCATACATGTTGCCAAAATTTTTAAAAAAGAACTGGAAAAAAAAAAAAAGAATCATACATATGAATCTTAGACTTCTTAGTTCTTAGTCGACAGTAATACATTAATTTAAAAATAATAATAATAAATAAATAAATACATTAATTTATGCTTTTGAAAATTAGTTTATATAGAATATATATATTCCATTAATTTCAAATTTGTTTTCGTATATGACTGCTTTGGTTTCCTTGTTGTTCTAATTAACGTTCCATGATCCTATCGAAAAGATATGTAAGTGGGAGCGTCTATCAAATAAATCTACGGAAGATTTGTTCTAAAAATATTAAATTCAAATTAATGTGTACACACATATTAACAAACTTATGGTAATCTAGTAGTGGGTAAGAAAAAAATATTAACAGGTTGGGACTGTCATAGTGGATTGATATTTTTATCTCTAGGTCTCATAATATCAACTTTGGACCTTTCGAAATAACTTTTTCTACTTATATATCAAAAATAATTTCATTCTAGAAACGGTCACTTTGTTATGTTAGGTTTCATGGATTTTTCACGCAAAACTATTTAAAATTAAATTAACCGATAATATGTTTACTTATTACAGCCTAAGGGACCAAAGTCAATGCATGGAAAGAACAACTAAATTAAGGATTAGTTGGCCCCGGAAAGAACAACATGATCCCCTCACGCATATATGAAATAATCTAATCAAGTCTTAATCTTTGATAAGTCAAATTGACGACGTCATTACAATTGATTATAAGGGAATCGAATAAGCTATTAATCAGTATTGACAGTCACTATCCGCGACAGGCAGAGTCACAAGCCAAATAAAAGGGAACCGCGTGGTACGTACGGGCTGACGCCTAGCTGCTACGGTCATGACAATAAATTGCCCAATCACAGCAAAATACCAACGTGGCACAGACATATGGGTCCAATATGTCTGCCCAAACTAGCCAAATATTACGTGTCAACTGTCCCCGCTTGTCCCCCTGTCTCGGTCTAGCCATAACAAACCGAGCCCACATTTATATCAACATGGAACTACGCTGACGTGACCTTTTCCTTATCGCCACTATAAATACCGCCCCATCCTCGCCGATTTTTTTATATCTCCTCATCAAAACAAAGTCTAATACTTTCAACTTACCAAAACACGTTCTAAACACTCGTAACATTTCAATCATGACCGTTGATTCAGCTCTACGATCTCCAGTGAACTACTCACCATCCGGTAAGGACGTGAAGGCTCTCAGGTTCATCGAGGAGATGACACTTAACGTCGACTTCGTTCAGAAGAAAGTCATCAGAGAGATACTGAGCCGTAACTCGGAGACTGAGTATCTTAAACGGTTCGGCCTTAAGGGATTCACCGACAGGAAAACATTTAAGAGCAAAGTTCCGGTGGTTACTTACGATGACCTTAAACCAGAGATTCAACCTATAGCCAATGGTGACCGGTCTATGATCTTGTCTTCTCACCCTATTACCGAGTTCCTAACAAGGTATATGATACATAACCCAAAAATGTAAATTATTTTTAGTGTTTCTATACTTAGATTAAGTTATATATAATATATTCATTAATAATTGTGGATTAATCTTTTAATTTTGTAATCAGCTCTGGGACATCTGCTGGTGAAAGGAAGTTGATGCCCACCATTGACGAAGACATGGACCGGCGTCAGCTTCTATACAGTCTTCTCATGCCTGTGATGAATCTGTAAGTTAAATTTCTATTTATTTGATTTTCAATTAATTTATATCTTGTGGTAATAGCTGCATGCCAAGAGTATGAAAACAGTCTAAAAAGAACAAATTAATCCAATTCTAATTTTTAAACGCCACGAACTACAATTTAAACTGTGAAAACTTAATCTGAATGTCTAAACCATATATCATAAATACTAAACCCTAACTGCTAAATTTAAATTTGAACTCTAAAGTCTAAAGACATTTATCTATTTATATACTTAAGTTTTAAGCCATTCAACACGTCTTTGACTCTTTTCAAGACTGTTTAAGATCTTTTGTTTTGTCAGTTATCCTTTAAAATGTTACTTCATTTTATTTGCAATAATCAAATTAACAGTCTAAACTATTAAAGAAACATAAATATTATGGTAACTAATAGTAATTTATTGTTTACAGCTACGTGCCTGGATTAGACAAAGGCAAGGCTCTATACTTTTTGTTTGTGAAGGCTGAATCGAAGACTCCCGGTGGATTACCGGCACGTCCAGTGCTCACGAGTTATTACAAAAGCGAACAATTCAAGAGACGTCCTCACGATCCGTACAACGTGTACACGAGCCCTAATGAAGCCATCCTTTGTCCCGACTCGTCCCAAAGCATGTACTCTCAGATGCTTTGTGGTCTCCTCATGCGTCACGAAGTCCTCCGTCTTGGTGCCGTCTTCGCTTCCGGTCTCCTCCGTGCCATAGGGTTCCTTCAAACCAATTGGAAAGAACTCGCTGACGATATCTCAACCGGAACCCTAAGTTCCAGAATCTCTGACCCGGCGATCAAAGAGAGCATGTCCAAGATCTTGACCAAACCTGACCAAGAATTGGCTGATTTCATAACTTCGGTTTGTTGTCAAGATAATTGGGAAGGTATCATTACTAAGATTTGGCCTAACACCAAGTACCTTGACGTCATCGTTACCGGAGCCATGGCTCAGTATATTCCGATGCTTGAGTACTATAGCGGCCGTCTACCTATGGCTTGCACGATGTATGCTTCGTCCGAGAGTTACTTCGGGATTAACATGAAACCAATATGTAATCCTTCCGAAGTTTCTTACACCATTATGCCTAACATGGCCTACTTCGAGTTTCTCCCTGATGAAGTGGCAACAGAACAATCTGAACTTGTGGAGCTAGCTGATGTCGAAGTCGGGAAAGAGTACGAGCTTGTGATCACAACCTATGCTGGGCTTAACCGTTATAGAGTTGGTGATATCCTTCAGGTAACTGGATTCTACAATTCCGCTCCACAGTTCAAGTTTGTGCGGAGGAAGAACGTTTTGCTTAGCATTGAGTCGGATAAAACTGATGAAGCTGAGCTCCAAAGGGCTGTTGAGAATGCATCGGTGTTACTTGGGGAGAAAGGAACCCGGGTGATCGAGTACACAAGCTACGCAGAGACAAAGACTATACCTGGCCATTATGTCATCTACTGGGAGCTTCTAGTGAAAGATCAAACCAAGCCTCCAAGTGACGAGGTCATGGCTCAGTGCTGCTTGGAAATGGAGGAGTCGTTGAACTCTGTGTATAGACAAAGTAGGGTTGCGGATAAGTCGATAGGACCACTCGAGATACGTGTGGTGAAGAATGGAACGTTCGAGGAGCTCATGGACTATGCCATCTCGAGAGGTGCATCGATCAATCAGTACAAGGTGCCGAGGTGTGTGAGCTTTACACCAATCACAGAGCTGCTTGACTCAAGGGTTGTATCAACACATTTCAGCCCGGCTTTGCCACATTGGTCACCAGAACGCCGTCGTTGAGAAGATTTTGTTTTGGTTTAGAGTTTGTAAGTCGTACAATAAGTCCGGTGTACGGATGTTTACCCGATCAATGTTTACTCACTCTCTCCCTCCTTTTGTCTGACTTCTAAGTAATAAATAATAAGTAATGTAATCCGAAGAATGTCAAGTTTATGCATATCAGTAAAATTACTTTAGAATTTAAATTATACTATATATAGGATATTGATTATATTTAGCTTTCGTGAAACTTTTCTGTTTATAAGATTAAGAATATGAAACCAAGTTGAAACCGTATTTCAATACGATTTGAATCAAGTTTCGAACTCTAGCAATATGCATTTGTAGTTTTGTCTAAAAGAAATATTCAAAACAAAAAATATGTGCAAATGAGATGGTTTATCGTTTATCTTATTATAAAGTTTGGTTTTCTATGTTAGTAAAATAATTTTCTTTCCCTTAACCAAAAAATAGAAAACCTACAAAAAAAATTATATATTTCATATACTAATGGATATAAAGAAAATAATCTAGGTTTTACAATCTTTCAGATTTGACATTTGATATTATTTATAAAAAAAAACTCATTTGTGTGGATTCTTTGCAATATATTCTTTGGATTTTGATTCTAAATTCTAATAATTTACTCATAAAACTCCATTAGATTTTTATTTCAAATGGCACAATATATAAATAATTATAAAGTTATTTAATTTCAAATAACACTGGAATTTAACAAAGTATTTAAATCCTACTTGAATAACACCAAAACAAGAATAACTTCCTTCTCCTTAACAAAAAAAAAAAAAAAATACTAAGAAAAACATACTATTGTAATATTAAGTTAAGAGTGTCAATCAATCAATTATTCTATTTACATGTATCAAAACTTTTTTTAACAGCTAATTGTTTTATGCTAATTATGTTTTTATTATTATTTGATATTCAGTAAGATATAAATTTGATATGATGTAATAGAAATTTAAATTGCATTGCAAGAGGCGAAAAAAAATTGCATTGTAAAATCGAGTGAGTGAAATTTCAGTATGTTTTTTTAAATATCAAATAAAATCTAAAATTAATATGCAAAGTACTCCTTAAAATTCAAATATTTTCAATGAAAAGAATACCATGAAACAAATATTTGAAAATCATCAAATACCACAATGCCCACCCGGTCCACCAAAAGAAAAGGCTACTCCGTTTGTCTTGCTATAACCCCAATATATTATTCTAAAACACTTAGAGTTTGTATAACTTTTTATCCTCCGATGATTGATATTAATTCTTTTATAGTTCGAATTTCTAACCTTCACATGAACAAAACTTGAACTCTTTTGAAAGTCGATAACTGGAAAATGTCCATTTCCCATTGGAGGACTGAATCCATCCGGAGATACAAATGTATTTCCTCCAGATCGTACCAAAGAAGCTCCTTTTTTTAAGTGTGTAAACAACTCTTTAGGCCAATATCCGATTATTTCATCTTCTACCTTTAATGTCCAGTTACCTGTAAAACCATCCTATATAAAAACAAAAAAAATAAGAAAATAAAACAATTAACAAAAATATATTATGTATATGCATATTTATTTTTCAAGTAAAAAATGAAACTTTGGCTTTAAAAGTAGGATTCTCAATATTTATATCAAATAAACTATTTATACATATATTGAGAGAAGTTAAAGAAAAGTTTACCTGAAAAATTTGCGGTGTGAACTGAACCGTTGTTTCACCACCATAGATAGAGGATTTACTAAAAATGCTTCCAATCGAGGGATTTGGTGATACAATTATAAAGCCCGGACAGATTGTGTTATAACATCCCGTCTTTTTATAGCCATCTCTCTAATAAAAAAGAATGAAGTGCAGAATATTATGCAAAGAATTAAAAGGATTAAAGGCAAACTGATTGTTCCATTTTATTGGTGTAATCAAGAATGAATTATTAGCATGTAATGTAACATAACTTTTTAACAATACTATGTACTTATAGTCCAGTATATAGTAAATCGTGTGGAACTGTCTACATACAATCTAGGATGCACCTAAATATAAGTTTAAATTATGTGTGAGATAGATAAATTATTTATGTTTATGCAAACTTTTCAATAATTTAAATCTAACATCTAATTGTAAATTGATTTGTATAAGGTATGATAGTTACTTACCGCCCAACCAACTTGTATGCTATTGTGTCGATTACGAGATCCATTCTCTAACCAAATCTGACTTTTACAGTACTGATTATTTTGAACAGTTACGTTGTGAATACTTACTTCTGCACCTCGATAGATGCTCCTGCTCAAAACGGTTTCGATTACTGCAAACTGTACACATGAAATCAAAGTCGACTTCTTAAAAATATTTTCCATGCTTCATAGCATTAGAAAAATAGCAAAAGTATTATTAATTTATTTTCCTTTAAAAACTGAGATGTTAATAAATTTAACAATTTATATGGGACTTTTTAATGGAATAATTTTTTAAAAAGAAGACCTACATGTTGGCCAGGATACCCGACTGCATCAAGATGAACACTCTCAGTACTATTTCTTTGTCTTAAAATTGGTACTGTTCCTTTTGGACAACTTTGATCATTTGTTTTATATTTACTTTTTTTACCAAGGTTTTCATTTGAACTGAATTTTTCCTGCATCATATCAAAATGATTAAAAAACTACATTAAACTATACCGGAATTTTCGAAAATATTTCCCACATTTATTTGAATAAAAGTCAACCGTTGTACCTGAATTTTGTGGTGTTTCAGCAGTGGATGTTGGAAAGCTGGTTGTTTGTATATATCAACGCAATCGAAATCTTGTAAACTTGACTACAAATTTTTTAAACAAAACTATTTAAAGAGCGAAAGTATCAAATTTTAAAGAAAAGAAAAGACAAAGTAGAAGTTATAGATCAATCTCACATCAATGTATCCTTCGGCCAATTGCAATGAATGCAGATAAAACGTCACAAGCACTAACTGTAAAATCATGTTTTTTACTTATATTTCTCCAATGCTGTGGATCCATTATTTATATATAAACCAATTCGAGTCAAGTACTAATTTTCAGTTATTGCTAGTCAACATAGTCATAATCACTTGCCGTTTATAAACTTACCATAACTGCTAATAGACTATACCATTAACCATTCCGTAACCTCTTATAAACTTACCAGAAATGTTAAATACAAAAATTTAATTCCTAAGACTTTTTTTTTCTTTTGATATAATCAAGACTACAAATATGAAAGTAATTGTTTTTTTTTTGGTCGGAACAAATATGAAAGTAATTATACGAATATGTAAATAAATCTGTGAATATATTTATTTTACTTTCCATATTTATAATATGTTTACCAATTTCTTTTTATTACCGATGTGTAGTAAAAAAAGCAATATCTTTTTGCTAATATTTATATTTGGATTCTTCCTCTGTTTTCACTTGAGAGGTTCACCATCTCTCATCTATCTCTCGATATCGCTCACTTAAACACAAGCACATAGAGAACCTTGTTCCCTCGTACGTTCTATCTAGTCTTTCTCTTTGATACTTATTCTAACACAAAGAGATAGAATAAGAAGAGAGAAAACATTAATTGTCTGTATTATTTTGGATCACTTGGATGGTTCTTACAACACACACATTTATTTATACTACGTCATCTTCTACTTCCACCCGCCACATGCAACCATATTTCTACATTCTAGTTTCTAAAACGTACAACATAGTCTCTCTTAGACAAGCCACTATTACAACAACTCATAACAACTACACTTAAAAGACTCTAGACATTAACTAACATTTAAGGAACTGTTATTAGATAAATGATTTGTGAATTCATATAAAATTGTAAAATTATAAAAATCAAAAGGTATGAAATTTTAAATAACATGTTTTATATTTGGATTTGAATCAAATCAATTTTTTAAATCCCTCTGCAAGTCTTTGAAACCGAAATGTCACAATTCACTCTCACTAAGAGATCACAACATCTCACTAAGAGATCGCAACATCCTCGTTGCGTACCAAAACTATCACCCTGAGGGTGTGAACCCATTCGAGTCCACACTCGTCTGGATTCGGCTTTGATACCACTTGTAACGCCCCGACCGTCACCTTGCTTAGTGGGCTCCTTGTCCACTCATGGCCCATGGACATACAACATACCTCACTTAGTGGGACCTACGTTTACTTCCGGCCCGTAGGTTCACCCATATCAGATGGTCGGTTTGTTACGTTTGGAAAGCTTTTAAAGATTTGTTTACCGTTTCTTCAAAATCACCAAATAGTTTTTCCCTGTGTTTTGTTCTCACTAGCACAATTATGAAAATCATTTTCCGGAAGGTCATCTATCCTGAAACTACTCCAGCTCAAGCACACTTAATTCTGAAGTTATTTCAGAACCCTTGACTGAAAAGATAATTGCACTTTAGTGACTAGATGATCAAATCAATTTTTTTTAAATCACTCCACAAATTTCTGAAACCGAAATGTAACAATACGATATTTATAAAATATATATTTAACACATATATAAAATAGTCTATATATAAGTTTTTACACATATTTGGATAAATATCAAATTTTTAGTAATATTTTTAATAAAGTTCTATTAAGTTAAGTATATGGCAATAACTTTTCTGTTTTTGCAAGACTAGAGAAAGAAATAAAAAATAACCAAAACACCTTTAAATTAAAAGAGTTGAGCGTCTCAACTTGTTTGAAATTTACTCATGATATATAAATCCCAAATTGTTTCGCTCTGGTATTTCGATCCAAACTTACATACGTTTGTAAAATCATCAAGCAAGCGTACGTCCAAACTTCCAAAACGCAGTGTGTTCTTGTTTTTTACCAAATGGAAATGTATGTTTTAGAAAGATTCTTTTATCTTCCCTTCTGAAAAGTGAAACATAAGATAGGATAATATCTTTGAGCAGCTTGGGAAATGTGGTTTTACACTTCGAAAGTTGTGCCATCCATTCCTGTTCTCGAATTTGGCTGTGTGCCATCATCGACTCTAAACAAAGCCCACTACATATAGTATTTATTTAAAAAGGAATATTTCAAATCGTCCGTAGAAAAGTACTCTTTCTGTCTTCAATAAATTGATATTTTGAAAAAAAAATTGTGTTTAAAAAAAAATTAGTTTTGTAGATTAAAAAGCTAAAATGATTTTTCTACTTTATTTTATTTTTATAATTCAGGATAAATTCTTAGACCTATGGAAAGACCAAGACTAATCCATGTGGGACGTGGATTCACGGATAGACCCTGAATTAGATTAATCCATTTTTTTTCTACTAATCCATTTTTTTCTACTTTACTTTTTATTCGACTAAGCTGGTTTTCATGCAAGAACATGAATTGGTATAGAACAATAATATTGACAATTTGACATGGCATGGTTTCACGACGTATTTTGATGATCACGTAATTAAGCATTATATAAACCTAAGATATTTACATCTACGTATATACATTAACCATCAACATATTCGGTAAATAGTATTTTCAAAAAATATTCGGTAAATAGTTATATAAGTTGTTTGTACGTAATTTATGAGCAATTTAAGTTACTTATTATTAATCAATACCATTTCACTAAAATTTAAAATTAGTCGAAAACTAGTTAAAAATCCTCAGTTACTTACCTATCATCATTTTCAAATTTTCATTGTAATTTTGTTATAAAAAAACTGAACCAGTTATTTAGATAAAGAAAATGGCCAAAATTCGATCTTTTGTATTCATAATAGATAAGACACACTAAAGCAAGAATTTTTATAAAAAAAACTTAGTTGCTTTAGGATTTTATTTATTTATTTTTGGTTGCAAATGTATGGAAAACAAAACAAGAAAGAGAAGCCAACCATCTTTATTCTTTAATCTCTGCTAGACTGCTATGGGTTGTGGTTCCCCCCGCATTCGCATGACATGGCACAGTCTCCATCGTTCCTACCACGTCACCAACTATAAGTGGACCATTAATTCGCATGATACGCACCGCACAACCTTTGTTTTTTTATAATAGGAACTAGTACAATACAACCTTTCGATTTTAATATAATACGGTACGAGAATAACAAACTATAATCATAAAATGCATATCTGAATCGTCAACAACTATTAGGTATGGATAGGTTTTATCTGTTTTGGTGTAAATGTTTAAGTTTATATCATTTCATATTTTTTTTTGTTGCGTACGACTTATTAACTAACTAATGTGAAAAGGGGAAAGACACCAAACAAAAGTTATATTCCATTATAGCTAGACACCAAACAAATGTTCGTTGTGTATATGTGTGTTGCGATCTTGCAAGGAGAACTGGTATTGTATCTTGTATGTATGTTGCGTTCTTGAAAGGAGAACTGATATCATGAAAATCGTTCAGTAAAAATATGTTCATATTACAATATGATAAGTGTGGTTAGTTTCAATCCATTGATCATTCTAAATTATATGTTAAGATCAATTACAAATGAAAAAAAAAAAAAATCTAATCATCTTTCCATTTCTTTTTACAAGTTGAATTAACAAGACCTGACCCATAAATAGATACTTATTATGCAAGATAACTTGATTTGATGAAAATGCAAAAATTCATAGAAATTAACTGTCAATCACTTAATAAAATCATTTCTCCAATATTTTTGAGAATTTGTTAGAAATGCCTTTTTGAGATACTCTTTAAAAAAAAAATTAACATTTTTATTTTTACCCTCTTGTACACAATTACAATATGTTAAATTAATTTTTAGAATTTTTTTTTTAGGGTTGGGTTCTCTATTTTACATTTAGTATATAGTTTTGGTTAGAATTTAGTATTTGGAATTTAGTCATTATATATATAGAAAAATTGTATTTTGGAAATTAACAACATAAAAGGATATTTTTGAAAAGTGACATAGGAAAATGAGTATTTTTGAAAATGTCCTAATATATTGCTCAAAAAACTGTTTAAAAATGCTTCATATAGAGTTGACCAAAATATATATATATTTTAAAAGTCAATTTACCAATAACATGAAACTTTAATACTATAATCCAAGACTTAATTAGAATATTTTTAATTCAATAACACATGATTTTTAGTGAACTTCTAATATTATCAATTTAAGTAACACATTTTTAATAAATAACAACTCTTTAGAATTCAAGAAAAAATCACAAAATCACCCCTCGAAGACAAAAAGACCTTCTTCGCCTATAAAAAAGCAAGAATAACGTGTTAAAGGCTTAAAAGCCCCTCGAAAACCACACTCACACAAAAAAAAAAAAAAAAAAAAAAAAAAAACTGAAACTGAAACTGAAACGTCTCAGAGAGAATCTTAAAAAAAAAAATGTCACAACTCGAGAACAACGAGCCACTTCTAATCAACGAGGAAGACGAAGAAGAAGAAGAAGAAGAAGAGACAGCGTACGACGAAACAGAGAAGGTACACATCGTGCGTGAAGAAGACGAGGACGATCTAGAACACGGCGTAGGATGCGGCGGCGCACCACCGTTCTCGTGGAAGAAGCTATGGCTATTCACCGGACCTGGGTTTTTGATGAGCATTGCGTTTTTAGATCCAGGGAACCTAGAAGGAGATCTCCAATCCGGTGCGGTTGCTGGGTACTCGTTGCTTTGGCTACTTATGTGGGCAACAGCAATGGGTCTTTTGGTTCAGCTTTTGTCAGCGAGGCTTGGTGTTGCTACAGGTCGTCACTTAGCTGAGCTTTGTCGTGATGAGTATCCCACTTGGGCTAGGATGGTTTTGTGGGTTATGGCTGAGTTGGCTTTGATTGGATCTGATATCCAAGAAGTTATTGGTAGTGCTATTGCTATTAAGATTCTCAGTAATGGGATTTTGCCTCTTTGGGCTGGTGTTGTTATCACTGCTCTTGATTGGTAATTCTTCATAAAAACAATCTCAACCTTTAGACATGAATTTTATCTGTTGTTCTGTTCTGTCTCTCTTTGAGTCATTGATTCTCTGGTCAATGTTTTTGTTTTGTCTTTTTGTTTGTGTATCTAATTGCAGTTTGGCTAATCTAATCTAATCTATGGATTGTTTGTGTTTTGTGTTAATTGACTATTATTTCCTATGTTACATTCATCTTCAGAACATGAGATTTTGTTACTATGTGTCTTCTTTGGCTAATCTAATTTATGGTTTTGTTCTCATTTTGTGTTAATTTCATTGTTAAAAATGAGCTTTTGGTGTTATGTGTCTCCTTGGTGTTATTGATTCATGTGTGTGTGTGTGTGTTTGTTTTGGCTACAGCTTTGTCTTCTTGTTTCTTGAGAACTATGGAATAAGGAAGCTAGAGGCAGTGTTTGCGGTTTTAATTGCTACAATGGCAGTCTCATTTGCTTGGATGTTTGGTCAAGCTAAGCCAAGTGGCTCTGAGCTACTCATTGGTTAGGCTTTCTTTGTTCTCCTTTATATCCAATTTCTTATTTTAGAAACTCATAAATTTAAAGGAGTTAGCTTTCTTTCTTGTTGCAGGCATATTGGTACCAAAGCTGAGTTCAAGAACGATACAGAAAGCAGTTGGAGTTGTGGGTTGTATTATAATGCCACACAATGTGTTTCTTCACTCAGCTCTTGTTCAATCTAGAGAAGTCAACAAGCGACAGAAGTACCGAGTCCAAGAAGCGCTAAACTACTACACAATCGAATCCACGATTGCTCTTTTTGTCTCCTTTATGATCAATCTCGTTGTCACAACGGTTTTTGCTAAAGGGTTTTACAACACTGACCTTGCTGATAGTATTGGTCTGGTTAACGCGGGACAGTATCTTCAGGACAAATATGGAGGCGGGGTGTTCCCTATACTGTACATTTGGGCAATCGGGTTGTTAGCTGCTGGCCAAAGCAGTACCATTACTGGTACCTACGCAGGACAGTTCATCATGGGAGGGTTTCTTAATTTCAAAATGAAGAAATGGATGAGAGCTTTGATCACTCGTAGCTGTGCTATCATTCCAACTATTATCGTCGCTCTTGTGTTTGATTCATCAGAAGCTACACTTGATGTGTTAAACGAGTGGCTTAACGTGCTTCAGTCTATTCAAATCCCATTTGCACTCATTCCTTTGCTGTGTTTGGTTTCTAAGGAACAGATCATGGGTAGTTTCAAAATCGGTCCTTTGTACCAGGTTTGTCGATTTCTTTTTCAAGCTCTTTTACAACATTTTCATTAAAGATCCCTCTTTGAAGCTCAAACTCACCATTGTATTGCAGACAACCGCGTGGCTCGTTGCTGCGCTCGTGATATTGATCAACGGTTATCTTTTGTTGGAGTTCTTCACCTCAGAGGTTAGTGGCGTAGTCTATACCGGTTTGGTGACTATGTTCACAGCTTCATATGGTGCGTTCATATTGTACCTCATTGCTCGTGGCATCACTTTCACTCCGTGGCGATTCAAAGCAGAGTCTATTCAATGAGGAAAATGGACCAAACAAGACAGTGTAGTAGCTATGTCGTGTGTGATCCTTAGGGTAATGAGTTTGAGCTTTCTCTTTTGTATTATATGTGTTGTTGTTATAAAGCACCTCTGGTTCTGTTGAAGAAGGCTCTTCTATGTATCAGTAGGATAGGTCCCAAAGGCAAAAGATAAGAATTAATAAGATCTGCTATTGTTGTTGTTGTTCTTGATGGAGTTTTAACTTTATAATAATGATAACCAGATTGAGAATTTAGATTTTTATCTTTGTATAACTTGAATAAATATTAGATTTTTATTTTTGTATAACTTGAATATGTCTTAATCTACCAATAGTAACAAAAACAATTGCGATTGTAAACTTTTATTCACTAAGATCATTCAAGAACATAAGATAATGAGATGGAAAACTGTATTTAAAACATAGATGATTAAAATTTTGGTTCATTTAGATGGGGCTCCATTTATACTCTAATTTAGGTATTGTACCATTTGTAGTAAAGTAAATACCATTTTCTCTAGCTTCCCAAGAGTTATGTTTACCATAGTGAACTATCCATCCGTCGCTTTCGTATGACCTAAATTTTGCATGCAACTTGTAATTATATCCTTGCCATAATTCACAATCAAATTTGGTTTTGAAAAACCTATCATAAAACCGAAAATTGTAGATTTATCCAGGATTCAAATATATATATATATATATATATATATATTTTTTTTTTGAGAAAAACCAGGATTCAAATATTGGTAGTGGAGGTCGTCATTTTTGATACATAATGAGCATGGAGAACGTTTTCCGAACCAAGAGAATTCTTAACATGTACCCAGTTTTTCTGGTATGCCTTCGCATTATTGAATCCGGCACACAATACAATTATAACAAGTAAAAAATAAGAAACACATTTCATTGTTTTTAGAGGTTTAGTTTTTCTTTATTTCGCTCATCTTTATATAAGATGATAGCCACATATGAATATGGGAAGGAAGGACGGAACAGATTATCTTTTTTTTTTTTTTGGGCAAAGGACGTAACTGATTATCTATTAGATTTTTGAATTGTAAAGCCGGGTTACTTCCACTCTTTTATTGAAATTGTGTTTATTTTCCTTTATTTGTGTCATTAATTGGTTATATATATGAGTGGTTTATATATCACATAAAACTCTTTATGATATGATATATTTGCTTTGTCGAAAAAAAACCATGCTTGTTTTTTTTTCAAATATATAACATATTTTTAATTTTCAAAAAATAACGTAATCATAATAAAGTAATATATAATAAAGTAATCATAATAAAGTAATATATAATCTGTTCTTCAAAGACAAACTCTAATAAGGTGACACATGTCACTTTTTTTTTGACATGTTTAAAAAAAAAACCCATTACTAATATAAATACCATTAGTTTTCAGTATATCATTATATTAAAAATATCTATAACAAGACACATTTAACCTACATGTTTGCTCAAAAAAAAACCCTACATTATATTTATTTTCAATAAAGAAACAAACTACTTTATGTCAAATTGAAAAACAAAATTACATATTTTATATCAAAATATTAGAATATAACTTTTCTACTATGTTATATATATATATATATATTAGCAATATAATGTAAAATAATATTCTATTTATTAAATAACACTTCAAATAATTTCACTTAATGAAAATAAAAGAAAAATTTTAAAACATAATTAAACTATTTTATATCAAAATTATTGCTCTATAAATTTTTCTACAATGTTACATATATTTTAGCTTTTGGAAAAATTACGTTTCTAAAATGGCAAATTTATTGATAATTTCATTTGGCAGGGCATCTTTAACTCATTTATCTTTAACTCATTTCTTTAACGTTTAATATAGACGGATTCTATTTTGCAATCAGTTTTAGGGATAGTTTTACTTCGGCCCTATCCTATTTCCAATTCTAAATCTATTTTAGAGTTAGAAATAAACTAGGGTAGAGAAATAATTTCTATAAAATAGAGTTTAGAAAAAAATATATAGTAGTGTTATAAATAGTCTTATATAACTCAAACCGAATTTTTTTTGGAAAAATTAATCTTAGAAAATAAAAACCGCATAATAACAAATATTTTTTTAATTATGGTCACTAGTTACATAATTTATAGAATGATTCATTAGTCACGAATTATTGATACCTTGCAAATTTGCAGAAATTTTTTACTTTGGGTCACTAAAACATATTCAGGAAAAAAACTGAGAAAACTAGTATCCAAAAAAAGAAATTCTAAAAAACCAAATGGATACTAAACTCAATATCCAAAAACCAAAAATACCGAACCAAACCTAATATCTTAATGGCCACGACCGATAACAACATCAAAAACATAGTAGATGCTTGTTAATATTTACTCCCCCATTTTATAGTATATTGCGTTTTCGAGAATTTTTTTGTTTTATAATATAAGACGTTTTCAAATTTTTTATGTAATATTTAGATTAATATAATATTTTATATTATTTATATTTTGAAGTCATACACAAATAATTGATTTTTTTTTAATATATTTTTTAATCTGCAAGATTTTAGTTAAAACTTCCGAACCGAAAGAATATAATTTATGTCATTAGATCATATTTAATTACCAATATGAGTCAATAAGTAGGGTAGTTTTTTTTTTCTAATATAAGGTTGATTTAATAGTTTTAAGAGTTTCTATAAAAAAAATAGATTTTGGCTTTAAAAGCAACGAAGGAAAAAGAAAAAAGAAAAAAAAACTTAAGTGGAGGAGGAGACTAAGCTGACAACAATGTCCGGAGACGGCTTAAAAACGGCTAAAACGCCAGCAAATTTCTGATCTGACCACAGAGCTATTCTCAACTTCTCTTACCTTTTTTTTTTTTTTTTTTTTTTTTCCTTTCTCTTCTTCTTCTTTTGGGTAAACAATTAAAAAAAACAAAAAACACAGAGAAGACGAAGAAGAAGAAGAAGATTTGCTTTTTTTTTGCGTGCTCTCAACTATAATCGGCGAGACAGAGAAAGATTTGATTTTCCCCTGTTCACGTGCATGTATTGGTTTCTTCTCTCTCTCTCTGTCTCTCGATCTATCTATCTACTTAGGCCTTTTCCTCTGTTCCAGTTCTCTAACCTCTTTGCTTACATTTCTCGAGAAACCCATTTCACCAATTCGACTCTTTCTCACGGTTTTTTTTTTTGGAATTTGGGAGATTTAGGGTTTTCTAATGGCGTTTTCCTTTAGGGTTTCCTTTGATTTGACGGATTCGCTTAAGTTCGTAGGAAGCTAATTCGTGGTGCCCTTTTTAATGTAAAGTTTCAATTTTTGTTTTTTGTATTGAACAGGGTGGAAATGGAAGTATCGGTGTTGAAGGCTCTTCTTGGAAGTATCTCGTCGTTTCTAAATCTGTCATCTTCCAAACATATTGATTTAGACCCATTTGATAAGTACTACAAGAGAGTTGAAGAGCTGTTGAGAGTGTTGGAGCCAATTGCAGATGCTGTTGTTAACTCTGATGATGTTGTTTTTGATGAGAAGAAACTTGTTAAGGCGTTTGAAGAATTGACTCAGGATGTTGATCAATCCATTGATCTTTTCAGGAGTTGGCAAGCTTTCTCCAGTAAAGTCTATTTTGTAAGTTTCTAACTCTCAGGTTGTTGTTTGAAAGCTGTATGGAGTTTGCTTTAGGCATTACAAACATTTGTATGTAGGTTGTATTTTGCTTTTAGCTTGAATCCCTCATGGTTTTTAGGATAAACACTAGTGACCATTGTGTTATTCTCCACTCCTTGCTTGAGCTTTGTTTACTGATATAATGTTTTGTTGATGATTAGCCTCTTATTATCTACGTCTAGGTTCTCCAAATTGAATCTTTGATACCGAAGATGCGAGAGACTATTGTGGATGCTTTCCAGTTTCTGATGTCTTCTAAGAATCATTTACCTGATGAGCTAAGCCCTGCTTCCCTTGAGGTACCTTCTCTTTTACATTTAGAAGATTCTTGTATTGATTTCCATGGTTTAGATCATGTGTACATACGTGGTGGTCTCTTCAGAACATTAGCTTTAGGTTTGGAAATTGAAAATGGGGATCAGTTTCTAAGTTTTATAGAAGAGATTGATCTTAATGATGCTGACTGCTTTGTGTGTTTCTACGTTAGCAATTGAATTGAGTTGCAGGAGATGCGAATGGTTAATTTACAAAATATTCATAATTGCAGCAATGTCTAGAGGAGATTAAGCATCTTAACTATGAAGAAATATCTTCCGTCATTGATGGTGCTCTGAGGGATCAGAGAGATGGTGTTGGACCAAGCCCTGAGATCTTGGTGAAAATCGGAGAGAACACTGGTCTGAGATCAAACCAGGAGATTTTGATAGAAGCTGTTGCTCTGGAGAGGCAGAAAGAGATGGCTGAACAGTCTGAGAATAATGCAGAAGTCGAGTTCCTTGACCAACTGATTGTTATTGTAAACCGCATGCACGAGCGTCTTCTTCTGATCAAACAGACTCAGACATCCAGTGTCGCCATTCTTGCTGACTTCTTTTGTCCTCTGTCGCTTGAAGTAATGACTGATCCAGTGATTGTGTCATCAGGACAGACATATGAAAAGGCCTTCATCAAGAGGTGGATTGATTTAGGTTTAAAAGTGTGTCCCAAGACTCGACAGACTCTGACTCATACGACTCTAATACCCAATTACACCGTGAAGGCCTTAATTGCTAACTGGTGTGAGACAAACGATGTCAAGCTGCCTGATCCCAATAAATCAACGAGTTTAAACGAGCTTTCTCCTCTTTTATCATGTACAGACTCCATTCCTAGCACGAACCCTGATGTTTATGCTCATAAGGTTAGCAACAAGTCACATGATTGGGATGCTTCTTCAAGTGAAATCGGGAAGCCCTCATTCTCAAGCCGAGCAATTGAAAGAGAAAGTGCTTCCTCTCCTTCACGTCCTGCTTCTGCCTTGGGGGCTTCTTCACCGGGGTTATCTGGAAATGGGTATGGATTGGACGCCAGGAGGGGATCATTAAATGATATCGAAGATAGATCTAATGATTCTCGAGAATTGAAGACAGATGCACCTGGTAGGTCATCTGTATCTTCAACTACACGAGGCTCAGTGGAAAATGGACAAACATCTGAGAACCACCATAATAGGTCCCCTTCTGCTGCTAGCACTGTTTCAAATGAGGACTTTCCAAGAGCAGATGCAAATGAGAATTCAGAAGAATCTGCTCATGCTACACCTTACAGCAGTGATGCTTCAGGAGAAATTAGATCAGGGCCTCTTGGGGCAACCACTTCAGCAGCTCCTCGGCGAGATTTCTCAGATTTTTCCCCAAAATTTATGGACAGACGTAACCGTGGTCAGTTTTGGCGACGTCCATCAGAGAGGCTTGGTTCAAGGATTGTTTCAGCACCTTCGAATGAGACAAGACGTGAACTTCTGGAGGTCGAAACCCAAGTTAAGAAATTGGTGGAGGAGTTAAAAAGCACTTCATTAGATATTCAGAGACAAGCAACCGCAGAACTAAGGTTGTTAGCGAAGCACAACATGGATAACCGTATAGTCATAGGGAACTCTGGGGCAATCATCTTATTAGTGGAACTACTTTACTCAAACGACTCAGCTACACAGGAAAACGCTGTTACCGCCCTTCTCAACTTGTCTATTAATGACAACAACAAAAGTGCAATTGCTGATGCTGGTGCGATCGAGCCGCTCATTCACGTGCTTCAAAATGGTAGTTCTGAAGCTAAGGAGAACTCAGCAGCAACCCTCTTTAGCCTCTCTGTGATAGAAGAAAACAAGATTAAGATCGGTCAGTCGGGTGCAATAGGGCCTCTTGTGGATCTACTCGGTAATGGTACCCCTCGGGGTAAGAAAGACGCTGCTACTGCATTGTTTAATCTATCGATACATCAAGAAAACAAGGCGACGATAGTGCAATCTGGTGCTGTAAGATATCTTATAGATCTTATGGACCCAGCAGCTGGGATGGTGGATAAGGCCGTTGCTGTTTTGGCAAATCTAGCTACAATCCCGGAAGGAAGAAACGCGATTGGTCAAGAAGGTGGGATCCCTCTTCTTGTTGAAGTCGTTGAGTTGGGTTCAGCTAGAGGGAAAGAAAACGCAGCAGCAGCTCTTCTTCAGTTATCAACCAATAGTGGCCGGTTCTGCAACATGGTTCTCCAAGAAGGAGCCGTTCCTCCACTTGTTGCTCTCTCACAGTCTGGTACTCCTAGAGCTAGAGAAAAGGTACAAACTTTATAATAATTTCATGTTCCTCTTGATTCACATTTTGTTTAAGCAGCTACTCTATATTCATGACTTTTGGATTGTTTTGAAAAGTTATTTATTTGGAGAATCTTGTAACTTGTCAGGCTCAGGCTTTGCTGAGTTACTTCAGAAACCAACGGCATGGAAACGCCGGGCGTGGCTGATGGATGATGATGAAGTTGTTGTTGATAATGATGATGATGATGATGATGATGATGATGCACAGATTCTGGTCCCTCAGTGCCTATTCTATGTTTTGTCTTCTTACCTAAGTAGTGATTTTGTACAAAAGAGGTTTCTTCTGCAAATAATTCCATACCCAAGATTTCTTTTTTTTTTTTTTTTTTGTTGGTTCTCTGTATTCTTTAATTTTCGATTGATTCTCAGAATAAGCTTTGATTTGGAATAGTTTTTTTTCCTAATTTTTCTTTTTCTGATTTTACATGTCTTTGAAGAAAACATTGTAGCTATGGATGTGACTGAGTGAGAATATTTTACCATTGATGGGCTAATTAGCAAATTTGCAGAAGATATCAAAATTATTCTTTTATATATCAAATGCTGAATACAAAATTTGAGCTGTAAAATGAGACAAATGAGACAAAAAATTATTAGAAGACTAGAGCAAGTAGGGGTAATGTGACTCCTGCCACCATCAGAATTTGCCTTACACTTGTTCTTTGTGCTCCGCTCTGCATTAATTACAATTCGATCTCAAACTTTTAGAAAAATCAAACCAAATAAAAACAGCAAAATGTGTACCTCTTTTAATCATATTACTATAAAATTAGTGAGTATTTTCATTTAATGAAACAAAAGTTACATGAAAATTAAGAAACTAATAATGCAAACAAAATATATTGTTTCCTTTTCAATGAACTATTACGAGACTAAATCTATCAAACGCAAATTATGGCTACTAAGTACTAACTAACATGTTAAATATGGTATCTAAAATATTCCATTTTTGCATTAATCAACCATTGATTAAGGTTAAATAATTCTTAAATTACCTGATCGTCGGCGGCGGTAGAGAAAGCATCGCTTGGTCCAGGACCAGGAGCTTCACCTGGTGGTGCAGGCGGGCTTAGAAGCTCCGAAGCTGGTCCAGGAGCCGGTGCGGTCATATGTTTCTTCGTCTTCTTCTTTTGTTTGCTCGGAGCTGGAGCCGAGACGTCTTCGGATGACGGTGCATCCACAGGAGCCGAAGGAGTATCAGCTTCCGGTGAAGGAGCCGGAGGAGAGATCTGAGGAGTAGAAGAAGCCTCAGGTGTAGGAGAAGGAGGAGACGTAACCGGCACATTAACTGAGGATTTAGGTGCCTCAACGGGCGGTTCTACCGGTGCATCCGAAGTGGGAGTGGACTCGGGGGTTGGAGCAGGTGGAGAAATGGCGGGAGATGTGGATTTAGGCTTATGATGAGGAGGAGATGTAGAAGGAGAATGGATCGGCGCTGTGGCCGGAGATTGGCCACCGACGACGCCGATGAAAACAATGCAGATCAATGCAACTGTTGAGAGCATTTTGGGATCCACAGTTTGTCAATTTGTTGAGAGAAATAAGGGAACTATAGAGAGAAAGAGTGAGTGACTCTGAGTGAAGAATGAAGATAATAATAACTTCACTTATGTGTTATCTTTTGCAAGTTAAATATATAGGAGAAAACTAAAGAGATCTTGACCGTTGATTTTATTTTAATAGACCCTACGGTGATTAGTAGCCGTTGGAGCAGAGTCTACAAAATTTGGAGTTAGGCCCAAGTCTGGCAATGGGCCCAATATTTTGTTGTTGTTTCTCAATTTTGGTTTTTCGATATATTTTGTTTTTTCACAACCAAGGCTACAAAGGATGGACAGCTGGGAAGGATTGGCATATTCCGGTGATGTTCCAATCGCAGCCACCGATTAAACAGCATTTTCTTTTCAGTGATATTCTTATTTTTGAGCTTTACTTTGTTTCCATTATCGTATAGTCTTTAGTATAAAATCCACTTTTGTACCGTTTCTTTTTGAAGTGGCGATCCCATTTGTAAAGACAATGACATATGGAAACTACCATCGAGAACGGCGTGTCGACAATGCCATTATTTTTTTCTTTTCTTGTGGTCCTGACGAAACAACTTATGGGTTGTACATAGGCACTTTTTCAAACAGTTTACAACTCATGCAATAATAAGCTTTATTGAAATTTGTTATATATATTTTCCATTTAACCCGTTTGTTAAAAAGACGCAGATAATTATGTTACAATTTAGGCCTTTTTCTGATAAAGGGTTTGCAAACAATTTAAGCAAATATATCTTAATAATACTATAATAGCGACTATTAGGATTTTTCCGAGTACTCACCTTCCCCATAGCGACTAATAGAAGAATATCGGCAGCTAATATGTCCACTCAAGATACAAGCTAAGCATCTGCCTAAAGCAAGTCTAATGTGTTATTGTAAGCTCATGTGTGTTTGGATTTCTTTGCGAAGTGATATAAATAGAAATGTTAAGAGATGTAATAGTGAGAAATATTTTGAGACAATTATCCTTTTACACTTTCATGAAATATTAGCCCATAATCTTTTGGTTCTTGGTGGCAATTTAAGTTCTTCTTTAGTTTTTCACATTCTTGCACAAAATGAACTATTTTAAAATATGTATTTTTTTTAATTCGTTAGCTTCAATTAATATTCTCTTGGATTCTCCTACAAAAAAAAAAAAAAAAAAAATCAAGGCCAGTAACCAATCATAGTTCCCGTATAAAGCTGATTTAGTCGACCCAAACCAAAATAAACATCTTTTTTTGTGTACAACCAAAGTAATCATTCTAAAGATAGCTAGTGTATTTTGGTTATTGGACTTCAAACATTATACAGTCTTCTAATAATACATTATGAGAAACCCAACTCTATATAATATTAAATTGATATAACCCAACTATATATATAGTTACAAATCTACTTTCTTGGTTGACTACATATAATTTGTGAGCCACATATTCTATATACAGATTATGTCCAAGATTTGGCTATCACCAACCACGTGTACGTTGGCAAATAATATATTCCCACACCATATATTCGATCGTGCTCACAAGTCACAAAGCCACCGACTTCGAGCATCATGGCTTGATGATGATCATTCACCGGCCCTTCAGAAAATGATGGGAATAAAAAATGAATTCGTTGTTTGATAAAATATAATTAAAAAAAAAACGAATTCATGTTTTCATATGTGAATTAGTAGTGTTTCATATAAAATTCATTTTTCTTATCTTGTTGTGGATAGTAGTGTTCATGTAATTCCAAACCAAAACCAAACATTGGATTGAGACACCCATACTTAAAAGCGTAGATTGAGATAAAATTGAATAACATTGGACCTCTCGAATAGGAATGAAGATAACATTAATCACTAAATCATTACAACTTCATTTCTTACAAAAACATATGATAATGTTTTATCTTATGAAACTCGGTAATTATTTTTAGCACTGAGCATTACACGCAAATAAATTTTTAATTAACCCATAAAAACGTTAAGAAAAAACGAAGCTGGATCAGTTATTGAACATACGACAAGTTTGGGTTATTTTCTCCAACGATCCAACTAAAACCCATAAATTATGAGTCTTTCTTTATTCAGGGAGCTTTCGCAGCGGTGGTGGTGGCGTCGGCAGGTGCGTCGCCTGAAGGAGTAGGAGCATCGGTGGTGCCACCACCTAGACCAGGCGTAGGCTCTTGATGGCCTTCAGCTCCATAAGCTTTCATCTTGTAATCTTCCAAAGTACCCGTAGCCATGTAAGGGCTATTGGTTGGTAAGTCGTTGTCTTTCACTTCTGGCCCAGTTTTCTTTTCCGTCGTTGTCGCCGGTGTCGTCGTCGTCGGTGGTGTTTTCTCAGCCTCCATTTTTGTGTATTGTTGTTGTTTGTTTCCTTTGTTTTTTTCTGCTTTTAGATTTGTTTTAGGATCTTAACTTGAGATGTCTCAGCTTTTTATTGAGCTTCTAAAAGTACACTGTGGCTCGTATGATTCCGACACGTTAACTACGCGGCTCCTCGAGATCTACGTGGCCTTGTGGGTAATTCTTAACTGAAGTCGGCTGTTGAGGTTATGGGCTTTTTAATGGACTTTTTAGTGGGCTCTTTTGATTAAGGAGAATAGTTAACAAGACTAGAATTTGGTGACACTGATCAAGTGACAACAATCTTGGGTATTGGAATGGAAAATAATGGCTAAAATATCAGAAAGATATATAGTATTAAAAGTATCATTTGAAGTATCAGAATAAGATACAGAGCATGTAAGACTATCCTCATCGGCACAATTATGTTGTTTCTTAGTTTGTTTCTTAGGGGTAGATAATATTAATTATTGAAACCTAAGCTAAGAAATGCAAGATTCGTTTCTTATTTTAGGATTGCAAGAAACGTCTCTTGCTGGACAAGTGTCACAAAATCAGTGGGTCGAGTTTTATTTGGGACGAAGGGGTTTAATTTTTTTTTTCATCTCTCTTTCACTTTCCTTTTTTCTCTTTTCTCTCTCTCTCTCTCTCTCTCTCGAGACTTTTCGCGATTTCAGCTTGAATCTCTTCTTCCTTCGATTCCGGAAACTGATTGCTTCTCTTCCAGTTGATTCCCACGGCTATTGGACTAGGATTTGGCCGCGATTTGGTTCCGGTGAAGCAGGGGGCATGTGATTCCGGTGGTGAGCGATCCGTCGAAACCCTAATATTTGGGGAAGATTCAAGCCATTCGATTTGTTCAGGTAATTGTTCTTGCATGTCTAGTAATTGTTATTTGTTTATTTGAAAATT
This sequence comes from Camelina sativa, assembly GCF_030686135.1. Taxonomy (NCBI): domain Eukaryota; kingdom Viridiplantae; phylum Streptophyta; class Magnoliopsida; order Brassicales; family Brassicaceae; genus Camelina; species Camelina sativa. The sequence goes on along the minus strand of NC_141895.1, from coordinate 25,583,736 downwards.
GTCTCAATTTTAATTTAATTATGTCTTTTGTTTGTGAGACAATTTCGGTTGATCTGGGAAACTTAGATTAATTTTCGGTGAAGTGTTTGTAACACTTCTTAATCTCCTCATCTTATTATTCACTGATGAAGTTGTTGTTGGTGAATTTTGATTAATCTCTTTGTTAGATTCTCATAATAGGTTGAATTGGGTTTGTGTATCTGAAACCGATTGAATCAAAGTTTCTTCCTTTACGTTTTGGATGCCAAGGAGTTTTTCCCTTCTTACTACAACCCTAAGAAGAACAATCAGGTTGGGAAACCTAATCAATTTCTCTCTGCTGACGATTTTGCTACAGCCAAGAAGCAATCAGGTGAAGAATTTGAATCTGATGCCAAGAAGGATGATAATACCAGGAAGGTAAAAATAATTCTGTTTGTTGTTAAAGCTTTAAACTTTGGTTAAATGTGCTTGCTTTATATTCTGTTTTATTGATGTTTTTGTTATTACAGAGAAGAAACAATTATAGCCAAGGGAGGAGGAGGTTGACTGGGAGGATTTCTAAGGCTCAAAGATAGGATAGTATTAGAAGAACAGTGTATGTTTCTGACATTGACCAGAGTGTAAGTTTTTATTAGTACTCTCTGTTAAGGTTGTGTGGAACGGATTCTAGTTAAGTTGCATCAATGTATAACAAATCTGTTTTGTGATTTTAGGTGACTGAGGAGGGTCTTGCTGCCTTGTTTAGTAACTGTGGACAAGTAAGCTTTAAATTAATGTTTGTTATATATCTTTCAACTTAAAATATAGTATTTTTTAGGTTGTGTGACAAAAAGCTCTATAGGGATACTGATCAGAAGTTATACTAATCATTTTGGTTTCAGTTTTGAGTTTTGAATTGTTTTAGAGGCGGTCGCGTCGTATGATCTCTGGATATGGCACGCGTTTTTTGGGTCTCCAGGTACTTTTAACGATATCAATGTTCTTGATCGATCTCCTGTCTTTGATGATATACTTTATGGTCAAGCTCCACAAGTTACTTACTACGTTAACGGCAGAGAGTACAATTTGACTTACTATCTGACAGACGGTATTTATCCAAAATGGCCAACGTTTATTCAATCCATACCACTACCACAGACTCCAAAAGCATCTTTATTTGCTGACCGCCAAGAAAGCTACCGAAAAGATGTTGAGCGTGCGTTCGGTGTCCTACAAGCTAGATTCGCGGTCATTAAAAATCCATGTCTTTTATGGGATAAAGACCAAGTGGGATTGATTATGAGGGCGTGTATCATACTCCACAATATGATTGTCGAAAATGAACGAGATGGATACAGTCAAGCTGAGGTTTCTGATTTCCCACAAGCAGAGGGTGTGGATCTTTCATATTCTATCAATATGAATTCAAATATTAGCAACGTGTTGAATGGTCAAATAATAATCCGTGATAGAGAAGTGCATGACCAATTGAAACTTGATTTAATTGAACATTTGTGGACTAAATTTGGATATTAATTATGTTTCATGTTTTAATTAAATATGTTTCTATATTTTATTTCATGGTGTGTTTTATGTTTTTGTTTTTTAATGTTTTGTGTAATAATTTAAAATGTTGTATGTTATTTTATGTTTTTCTTAATAAAATATGTTTCTTTGATATATAAAATAATTTTGAATATTTTAAGATATTAATTATTATTTTACTATATTTATTATTAAGAAACCCTTAAATTTGGTTCTACCAATAATCAACAAAATTTTCCTTAACTCTTAGCAAAGTTTCTTCTCTTTTTTTTCTTATTAAATATGCCTTAAGAAACAACTAAGAAACTAAACCAATGAGGATAGTCTAAGCAAACTTACATCAAAAACACGTTAAAAGAAACGAAACAAGATCAGTTTATTGGACAAACTAAGCTACATTTTAGTGTTTATTGGCGATCCCACAAACCCATAACCAAGTTTTTTTCTTCCTTCACGGAACTCCCTGACGGTTGATGGCACCGGTGGAGGAAAGATCCGTCGATGCAGCACCTCCACCACGGCCAACGCCCCCTGAAGGAGTGGGAGCATCGGTGGCTCCACCTCCCATGCCGAGCTTAGGCTCTTGGTGGCCTTCGGCTCCGTAACCTTTCATCTTGTAATCTTCCAAGTTATCATAGTTCAAGTATGGGCTCTTGATAGACTCAACGTCGTTTTTAACTTCTTGCTCCGTCGTTGGTGGCTTTTTCTGATCTTCCATATTTGTTTCCCCGTTTGCTAATTCATGCCGCGGATGAGAGGTTTACACTCTTTGCTTATATGGAACACGTATGGCGCGTATGTTTCCGACGCGTGCTATAAACGTGGCAATTATGGAGCTCCTTGAGACCTACGTGGCTTTTATGTTAGACCATCCACAATGGAGGTGTTCGAAAAAATTATTCAACTGACTGCAATGAAGGTGTCGAAAAAAAGAAAAAATGATTAATTCTTGATGAAACAATTCAACAGTTTGAAACTGAAATTTTGGGCCCTACAAACACGTGAAAGCTCAAGTTTTGTTTTCTTTTTTCTGAAATTTTTTTTTGAGAGAGGGACATATATTGTATTTTTATTGGAGAGCGAAAGTTTCGAACATTTTTTTATTTTATCATTTAAAATTAATTATTATGTAGTAAATAACTCTTTTATAAAATAATTTTTATATTAAAATTCATCATTTTTTAAACTCTATAAATAGAGATTTGGTTTATTTTATTCCGACAAAAAAACCATAATTTTTACTATATTTTCCTAATTCTTTTCTAATAAATTTTTGTTTATTTCACTTTTTTTTTGAATGGATCCCAACAAATTCTACTAACTATCCTTTTTTATTTTTAAATTCTATTAATTATTATTATAAATGTATTGTTATCAAATTAAGTAAAAATAAAAATATAAAATGAAAATAATGGGATAAGGTGTTGAATTTTATTAAACAAAATTATTGGAAAAGTTAAAATTGATTTGAATATTGAATGATTAGATGGAAGAAAGAGAAAATGATGTAGAGTGTTAAAAGTTAATGTGTAGGATGTTGAATTTATAAACCATTGTACATGGTCTTATGATTCAATGGTCTTATGATTCATGTTTTCTTGAAGGAGGCTTATTTCACTCTTTTGGTAATGAATCGAGAAACCCAACACGAACCGAACTCTTAATAATGGGTCATTGGTAAAAGATTTTGCTCCATTAGCAAATAATGCTGATAAGTCCAAGTGTCCGACTGTCCGAGTAACATTTGCCATTTTCTTCACAAAATATATTAAATATATTTTTTTTTGAATAAAATGTAAAATTTATTTAAAAATATATATATTTTTACATCTAATGCAACTTATTATTTATATAATAAATAGCTTAATGTTTTTAAAAATTGTTACAACTTCTAAATATAACCTTTTGTTATACAAAATAACACAAAAATACAATATTGTTATATTATATATGTATGTATAATAATAATTTATACTAGAAATAAAAAGAGAGACGAGAGGTTGTTACTTCTCTCTTCGGTAAAGGAAAAACTTAGTAAGAGAAAAGGGAGAGTGGACGTCAGTAAAACTACTACTACCCATATATCTTCTTCTAAAACTAGTAGTATCCTACGGGAAATACTAAATAAACTAGGAGATGTCCCATCAACATTTTTATATTTTTATATTAACAATCAAATATAAAAATATAAAGGGTGGTTGTCTTTGTATCATTGAAACTAATAACAAAATTATTGGTCTTCACAAACTGAACGATTTAAAACCAAGATTAGAGCTGGAAGCATCGAATTAGTTGAACTAAAATAGTGAACGTGCGAGCCTCAAGATAGAAAGACTCTGGAAGGATATTAGAAAGCGATGAAAACTTGGCTTCTTCCTCTCTAGTAAACAAACGCAAATCCATATGGCACCACTACATGAGAAGAAGCTTCCCGTAATCAGGTTCTGCCCCCGCCTGGACAAGCTACGATCTAGACATGTAAAGCGATCTGTAAGGCAAAGGTTTGGCCGTCGCCATAGCAGCAACATTTCGCAACAGCCGTGGCCGAGATCTAAAGAGATTTGCCCTGTGTCAGATCCGGTTGAACCGCATAAGCTCCAACGCCGCCGTTTACCGATTCATCCTCGTCTCTCTGAGTGCTTCGGGTGCAAAGGCAAACACTTGGAGGGAAAAAGGTATTATTACTTTTGTCCCCTTTGCAATTTGGAATTCCACAGAGGCTGTCACGTGTTACCACAAAAGATGAAACACCCTCTTCACCTTTCTCACCCACTCACGCTTATTTCCCTGGATCCTAATTTTGATACCTCTAAGATACCTCAAGAATGGGGAGAATCGTCGTCGTCCTCAGAATCAGAAGGTTATTTTGGTGGTCGTGGGGGTCTTCTTCGTCGCCGTGCTCGTTTTTTTGGCCCTTTTTCTGATGATGATGATGATGATGAGGATGACGATGATGATGATGATGATGATGATAGTCCTGATGATGATGATGATGATGATGTTGCCTATTCATCAGATATATATTATGGAAAATGCAAATGTTGTCAGAAACGTTTCGAAGATATATACTATCATTGTTCTGTTTGCAACTTCAGCCTCAATTTCACTTGTACAATAAAGCCACCACCTCTCACTATCACCCACCCAAAGAGCCACAGCCACCCTCTCACTCTCTTTCCTAGACGATTTCCTTTGCCTTGTGATGTTTGTGGGTTACCTCTCAATGACGCTCATGATCCAGTTTACGCTTGTCTTCCTTGTAACTACATGGTTCACAGAACATGTATAAATTTACCTCGTGTCATTAAGATCACCCGCCACCAACACCGCCTGTCTCTCATTTCCTCTCTTCTTTCTGGTGATTTTTCTTGTGGAGTTTGTCGCAAAACCATTGACGTTAGCTACGGACATTATTCTTGCACTAAGGGATGTTGCTATGGTGCCCATTCTAAATGTGCGACGAATAAAAAAGTGTGGGACGGCAAAGATCTCGAAGATGTGCCTGAAGAAACAGAAGAAGTTATCGAGCCATTCAAAAGAATTGATGAGGAGACGATACAGCATTTCACTCATAAATGTCATCTAAAACTCCACGGGAAGGGTAGCCAACGCGGTGCAAAGAAGTTTTGTAAGGCTTGCTGCCTTCCAATATCGATTTATGATGCTTTCTACTGTTGTTTGGACTGCCACTTTGTTCTGCACGAAGCATGTACATGCCTTCCTCGCATACAACATCATCCACTACACAAGCATCCGCTTATCCTCAACAAAAGTGACCCCTCCCTCCATCAGCTTAGTGTAGGTGGTCATGATGTTGAAGGGATGTTTTCTTGCAGTGCTTGTTGCCGACATAGTTCGGGTTTCGTGTACAGTTGCGATGTAGAGTTTTGTAACTTTCAGCTAGACGTCAAGTGTGCTTTCGTTCCAGATACATCGATCCATGAGAGCCATCCTAATCACCCCATCTACATCAATTTGACCAAAGGAGAATGTATCGGTTGTAGTAATCCATGTTCACGTAAGTACCTAGAATGTGTGATCTGCGATTCCTTTTTGGGAGTTAAATGTGCTACTTTGCCAAGTGTAGCACACTACAAGCACGATAGCCATCCACTCACTCTTTGCTATGGAGAAAAGGGTACAACAAGTGGTCAATGCTGGTGTGAGATATGTGAATCAAAATTAGATGAAAGCGAGTGGTTCTATACATGTGACTCTTGTAGAGTCACTCAATAGTGAAATGCTTGTTGGGAATAGACATGTACATGAAACCTCAACATTTCCTCGGAAAAGAAGGAGAGATTGAAATTGCTCTTAACGATGGTAACACTCGACCGTTTTGCTCTAAATGTCATGTACGTTGTACTGACACTTCGGTATTCAAGTACCAAGATAATTTTTACTGTGATTTGTATTGTCTAATCTGCCTTATTACATATGGTGATCGGTAAAAAAAAAACATCGGATATCTTTTTATTTATTTTATTACGTGTAATATTTCGTGTGTTTTCATACTTACGTATTTGCTCTAAAACTTGGGTTGGCCTTCGCTCTCTTTCTTTAGAATCCTTTAGAGAGTAATTTCATCTCATCTTTTTTTTCCGATACGATATTATAATTCCGGTTAGTCCTGTCTTTTATCCCTTTGCAATTTCTTTTGTTTTCTCTAGATATGTTTGATTTTACTCATGAAAACCAGTTATCCTAGCAACCTTTAATTGTTCAGTCTCCGGTCTCCCCTTCTTCTTGTGGCCAAATTTTTTCTTTGGAAGGAGTGAATTCTATCTTCACTCTTCCTTTTATAGCTTTTAATATAGGTATAATTAGGTGAAGTTTCTTTTGATAAGTCAAGAAGTTGGAATGATTTATGTGAAAAATAAGAAGAAGCAATGCGACGATCAGGATGGCAACTCCTCAGGTGACTATGATGGAAAACAACCTATTCCTCCATGGACTCAGTTGTATCAGTACACATAAATTTTGAGTCGTTCCTAATATATATTATATAAACATTTGTAAATTTTGAATTTTTTAGAACAATCAAAATCCGATAAAAAAAACCATCAAATCGATAACAAATATTTACTAGGATGTCACATGATGCCAATAAATGACGTTGTTCCATTTGAATTTTACTACATTTTAACATGCGTTCTATCGCGAGACAATTTTTTGAAATAATCATTAAATAAAAATATATGTTTTATTTTATGTTTGTTTTAATATGTTTTGATTGATATTTAGATTTTATAATTTTATATAGATCATATTTTTTTGTGTATGACCGGTTAAGATTAGTGTAACACATTTCGTTAACTCATTTGAAATCAGACTAAAATATTTTGTATTAGTAGATCAACTTTAACCTGTTCTACAACATGATTCCACGGCCAGTCAGAAAATTTTAGATGCCCTAAACCAAAAAAAATTAAAAAAATTAAATACTATGTTTATTATTGTATATAAAAAAATTATTTTCATAATTTAGATTTTAAATCAACAAACCTAAATATGTTCTTTTTGCTTGCTCCCTTTTTTCATTTTTCTTTGTCTTTTTATGTTCATTTAATATTTTATATGAAAATAAATATTATATTGCCTAATCACTCGTTATTGTTTCAAAACTCTTCTAATATGAATTTTTTTTATTAGAGTTATAAATTTGTTTTTCTAAATAAAATTTTACTTTAAAACTCATTAACAACAAGTTTAGTTAACATTAATCTAATGATCATTCACCAACAATTAAAAATATGAGATAAATTTTGTGGAAAAGTGGGAAGCTCTCAGACCGTGTGCAGCTAAGCAAGTATGGTCTTCTTCGGTTTGGTTCAAAGGAGTGGTCCCAAAATATGCTTTCAACATGTGGGTTAGCCATCTCAATAGACTACCTACTCGGAATCGGCTCTTGGCTTGGGGGCAGATACAAGTGGATGTCTATTGTTTTTGCTCCATCCCCTCAGAGACACGGGATCATATTTTACTGGTGTGCGAATTCTCAGCACAAGTGTGGAGTTTGGTTTTCAGCAGAATTTGCCCCAGCTAGAGATTGTTTTGCTCCTGGACAGAACTTCTCTCATGGACTCGACGCTCTACTACAATTGCTCCCTCGCTGCTGCGAAAGCTCAATTCACAAGTAGTGGTCTATAATCTCTGGAGAAACCGAAACAATATCCTTCACAACGCCCGCAGGCTTGCCTCCCAGATCCTATTCTCATTCATCGACAGCGAGATAAGGCTTATAATCACTGCAAGAGGACCTAGACGACGCTGGCAACAACTCGTCTCACTTTGGTTTCGTTAAATCACCCAAATCACTTTCCTAACTCTATTGTAACCTTGTTTTAATTTTTTTTTGCCGAGGTTACTTTTTCTGTAGGAGATACTTTTGTATAGCCTATTCTTCATTTATATGAATTTTACATATTTAGCAAAAAAAAAAATTTGTGGAAAAAAAGAAGAAGAGGAGAGAATATTTTTCATAAACCTAATAAAACTTCATCTGTAAATTGGATATATCTACATAAATAATATATTGTTTTCTTATATAGAACTTGAACTTATTAATACTTTTTGTATGTGTAAAAAAAAAAATCTAATAAAAAAACTAAATATAGAAAGAAAGAAAAAAAAATTCTACATATATAAGGCTTAGAATTTTTGGGCTAAAATATGCTCCAAAAAAATTGATGCCCTAATCCTTGGCTTCGCTTGCTTGTCCTATGGGTCGGGCCTGCATGATTCACAAAACCCATAAGACTGCATGATTCACAAAAATTTTAAAAAGATTTAGCAAAGTAAAAGTATTTAGAATATTTAAATTAAGAATACTAATTTCTTTTCAAATTATTTTAAATATGTTTTCTGGATATTACAAAAATAACTTTAAATTTTGATATTTCTTCAAATAGAAAGGGTAAATTAACTTTACCAAATCTTTTTAAAATTTTTGTTATCCTCAACTTCTGTTACAATTAATAATGCCCAAAACCAGCGGGGGTGTCTTGTCGTGATTCTAATACAGAGCTTCAATGGAGCACAAAGAATTAGGAGCATCAATGAGAGAAGAATATTTTTGGGATTTCAGAGTTTGAATTGTAACTTATCTCTTATTAAACTCATAATATAAAGTAAGATTTTTCGTCCTAAACAATGCGGATCAAAAACCTAAACAAAAATAGATGATTTCGTAACTGTATAGCACCTATATAAAAAAAATAGATCACTTTATAACTGTTTAAATTTATAATACAATCTACATTAGAATTGTATAGATAAAATATTGTTAGGGGAAAAAAAGAAGTCAAAAACAGCATATCACAATTTTAATGAAATGAATCCCAATGTTTATGAAAATAATTCAAATTTTTACTAGTTTTGGACTTTTTGTTAATTCAACCATTGAAGAGAACATCTTTAAAATAACTACAAACATAATGTCCTTTTAACACATTAAGAAGTTTTTTAAATATATAATATATTCCTAATTAATAATAGAGATAATTGGCAGAATGATTACCATTTGGACTTAAATGTCTTTTTTTTTTGTCATCTGGATTTTATTGATAAGGAGGAAGGATACAAGTTGAAATTACAATAGCCGGCGGACTACTGAATGTCCCCAGAGTAATTTGGCCAAACGAGGGAAGCAAAGTCCCAAAAACACGGGGAAACTGATTAAAACAAACTCATAAGCAAACATCTAAAGATGAGCAAAAGTTTTGGAGAGAATGAAACCTAAACACTATAATTGAACAAAGGCACGAGAGACTCCAGCAAAGCTTCTCTATAGAACATTTAACGCCGGAAGCACCAATAAAGCCAGAAAGACCTCAACCGAAGCCAAACCAGAAGCAGACCAGACGCAAGCAAGATACCAACGCGACCAAAGACACAAATACAACTACCCAAACACCTCAACAACCAAACTAGGAGAGCAAGAAACCCTAGGGACAAAGAAAAACCTTGAAATCGACTGGAGACAAGCCACGCAAGATCAACTGTTCTTACACGCGGACCTTCGTCGACCCAATTTCAGCCACCTACAGATATAAAATTGGTGACATCCTCGCAAGAGAAGAACTAGAGAACGAATCCACTGCTTCGACTAAAACCTAACTCCAAAACTTCACAAGGAAACTCAAAGATAGGCTAGTAGGTGACTCAGCAACAAAATACCATCCAAATGGCTCACATCGAGAGCGAACCCAGAGAAACTCACAAACACAACCCAGCAAGAGGACTAGAAGCAGAGGTAGAGCAAAGATCCAAGATCAAATCCAAAAACCCGAGCCAAATCCAACAGTTCATGCCTAATGTACCACAAAGAACCTTAAAGGAACCCATGGCAACGCCATACAAACCCTAGAAAGACCTCTAAGAAAAGGAGCCTAAGACCCAACAAAACACTATACTAATCCCACAAACAACAACAACTAAAGCCACCATCAAGCAAACATGAGATATACCAAACACGCTTAACTTGGTGAGTTTGAGATCTTACAAGACAGAGAATCAAACCCACTTTCCTGTGATAAGAAACCCCTCGATTAAGCACCATCGAGCATCGAAACCGAATCAGATCTGGATCTTCAAAGAAAGGGAGAGACTTCACTGAACCAGCAAGAGAAGACAATCCAAGGCCAAACAAAGACAGAGACAAAGAGAAAAAGCAATTAAGCACAAAAGAGGCACAACGTCGGGGCAATAAAGCCACCGGACGTTGGGCAAAAGCAATAGCGGCGGTTTTGTTTTTTTAGAGAGGAGAGAGGTGGGAGAGAATTAGGGTTTTTTTTTTAACAAAAAAAAGTTATTATTAGCATAAATTCATTTAGACTTAAATGTCTATTACATTTGATTTGAGTAAAAAGTAAATTTTGATTTTTAATTTATATAATCACATTGATAATGTAAAACATAAAAAAAAAAAAAAAAAAAAAAAAACACAACTATGAAAAAAAACATTAAGTTCGAATCTAAAAGACAGGAAAGTTTTTAAAGGGAGACAAATGTCCCATAGAGAATCTACATTAGAAACTGAGAAGATGACTTAATGACGTGTAGTCACCTTTACTCATCTTTATCTCTCTCTCTTTTTGTCTCTCTCTCTCTCTCTGTTTCAGAATTCAAGTTCCCGCCGTCGACAGAGAGATGAGATCTTATGGCAAAGAGAAGAAGCAGCAGCTAGGGTTTCCTTACATTTTCATTGCGTTTTGCTTTCTTTTCGCCATCATTGGTTTCTCCTTCTTCATTCTTCTCTCTCAGGTCTTCTTTTGTTATCTTTCTCTCTTAATATTCTTCGATCGAGTTCCGTTGAAGCTCTTTCATAACTCTGTTTTATTTGCTACAGAGACATTACAGTGACATTCCAACACGAAGATCTGTAAACGAGGAAACTGAATCTTTAGATCATGGTTCTGTCCCTAACAACATTCCTTTTCAGGTCAGTTACTTCTCAAATATGTGACAATATCAAATAATAATAATAGATTCACAAGTATAGATGATTTTGGTACATGTTTTTGATTAGGTTTTAAGCTGGAATCCTCGAGTTTTTTACTTGAGGAATTTCGCAACTAAACAACAATGTGAAGCCATAGTCGATATGGCAAAGCCTAAGCTTAAGCCTTCTAAGCTTGCTTTAAGGAAAGGCGAAACGGCAGATACCACTCGAAACGTTAGAACCAGGTTTTAAGAAAAAACTTACATAAGATCAGTTCAGTGGCTAGCTAGAGAGCATTTGATCAATGAACATTTTTCAAATGCAGCACTGGAGTGTTCATCGGTGCTGATGAAGATGAGTCCGGGCTTTTAGATGCCATCGAAGAGAAAATTGCTTCAGCCACAAGAATCCCTAGTGATTATTACGAAGTAAGCAGATATATATTCCAAAACGTCCAAGAACATGTGTGGTTTTCTACTTATGAATAAGACCTTCCATGTGTTTTTTTTTCTTTCTCTAGTCATTCAACATCTTGAGGTATCAGCTTGGCCAGAAGTATGATTCACATTATGATGCTTTCAATCCAGCTGAGTATGGTCCTCAGATAAGCCAAAGGGTAAGTAAGCAACTTAATTTAGTTTCCCTGCTCCGGACTTCAAAACTACCATCTGTTGATCCTCCAATCAACCTGTGAATGCAGCTTGTGACTTTCTTATTGTTCTTATCAACTGTTGAAGAAGGTCGAGAGACAATGTTCCCATTCGAGGTAATCATTGTTTTGTTCTTTCGGTTTAACATGCTTAGGGTACTCTGGTTGTAAAACAAGATTGGTTTTGAGGAAGCAGAATGGGAGAAACATGAATGGAAGTTATGATTATGAGAAGTGTATTGGTCTGAAAGTAAAGCCGCGACAAGGCGACGCCATTTTCTTCTACAATTTGTTCCCAAACAAAACAATCGATCAGGTAAGTGTTTCAGACAATCAAGAAACCCCAATTTCAGACATAGAATGTTTGATCTTTCACAAAATATGGTTTTGTTGTTGCAGACATCTCTCCATGGAAGCTGTCCTGTTATTAAGGGTGAGAAATGGGTTGCCACCAAATGGATACGAGACCAAATTTATGATTGAAGACTTTGTACTTCTGATAAAAAAATTCATTTTCATTCATATTTACTTGTACAACAATAATGCCTAAAAGGTCCAAAGGAGATGATCTTGATAAGATATGAATAGAACAAAAAAAGAAAACAATCATTCAAAATAATAGAATCCTCTCAAAACTAACGAATCAGACCTCTTATACTGCTTTCACTGCATCTTTGAGCTTCCAGGTTTGTGTGTTATAGCTCACTTCATGCTGCTACAAAATCGAAGTGAGACTATTCAACACAAGATTACATACGAACCTGAATATTGTTAGGAAACATGCAGATTTGTCTTTGATTTGCCTTGTCCTGCTTCCGCATATGTCTCATAACCAGAGACAACAGCTTACTCAGGATCATAGTTTGTGCCAATCTTGATGTGGTGACTTTCCCCATCGTCTCAATAAGTATATACAACCAGATGCAGTGAATAAAGAAATGGCACCAAAAGCCATCATTGTTGAGTTCTCAATCTTGTTAGAGTACCCTCTCTGCAATATTAAGATCATTAAGGCGACTGAAACAGAGGAAAAATAGCTTAACAACAGTATTTTTTTATGGCACATACCTGTATTAAGCAAAACAAAATAGCTGCATTAGCTGGGACTTGAGAGAGGCTTATCATCCCGCCACGCAATTCATTTGGCACATACCTATAAATAAAGATTGCATTCCATTACCAACCGAGGAGAACGATTCTTCTACTAACAAAGAATGTGTTTTCAAAATGATCTGAAAAATGTGAACTAGTCTATGTACATAAGAGCATTACATTGTTCTTAGTCTTGCAAGCAATGGCAGGGCAAGTCCAGCACAGCCATGAAATAAGCAGAAAAGTACTACTAAGATTCGGATTTCCTGCAGGATACGGTTTTTAATGTGTGAGAGAGGCCTTCCATAAGAAGCAACAAGTATTTACTGAAACTAGCAAATAAGTTACCTGATAATCATAGGCTACAATAGAAAACACAATCCCAAGTATTGCATATATGTACACTAAGCAATCTTCAAGACGTAGCAATGATTGTCCACTCATAAGCCATGGGAATACTGTACTCCCAAGCATTCTTGAACCCAAGAAACATGGATATATTAATCCTAGATTTACTTCTCGCCCATCAGCCTGACCCAACATAACATACTTTTTAATATAAGAAAGGAAAAGATCATTGCATTTTCGAAGAAATAATTATCTCGTCTAAAATGATAATGGATCAATAGAAAGCTTGATCATACCACGATGGTTGGTGCCCAAAGAATCCAAAAGACTGCAGTGGAAAACTGGAGGCAGGCTTGTGCAGTTCCCAGGAACCATATTCTTTTATCTGATTCAAATTGACAAGCAAACTTAACTTAAACTCTGAATTTTTGTTACAAGTTTAATTTAAATATGTGAATTGAAATGGAGAAACCCTTACCACCAAGAACATATGCATAGAAAGCTACAGAATAATCCCTAAATGGGAGGGTCTTCAAAGGCTCTTTCGCAGTCTGGACAATACAAACAATGGCCACAACAGACAATAACAAAGACGCCATAGCAGACGATGCAATACCATGCTGAACATTTTCATCTACAAGCCAATTTGCTAGAACTTGACCTCCTAGTAAAGATGCAGACTCAAGGAAAGTCATCAACCAGAATGTTTCATTTAACGAGTCATTCCTCTGACTTTGCTACAAAGGTACAAGACACACATAACAATAACATTACTAAAAAAATCATAACTTTGTGTTCTCTAATGATAAAAAAACTCAAATGCTGAGGCGAATCAATTACCTTTTCATGTTCCACAACTAGCCAAGTCTCAAACCCAAACGAATATACAAGACCAGCAAGAGAGAGACAAATATTTGCAAACCAAGCACTAGGACTCATTGTAACCCTCTTCCACACACCAACAACGAAGTGCAATACACAAAAGAGTAGACAAATTCTCTTCTGACCCCTACAAAAGTTTCGCTATTATCAATACCGAGCACCATTGGATTTTTTATTTTTAAGGTTAGCTATGATCAACATTGTAGTAAAAAGCTACTTACATGAGATCAGAAATCACACCAAGTAAAGGACCGAGAACAAGAGCAGTCGAATAGGCAACACAGAGATAAAAAACCATTGATTCCTTACTTAAACCATAAGATGATAACACCAATTCTCCATACACAGACCATAAACCTTCCATCACTGTAAAAATCCAAATTTGTAGCAAAGGATCCACTTTAGATTGAAGAGAAAAGGCAAAAAAAAAAAAAATGAAAGCTTTATGAAGAAAGAGATAAAATTGTGAAGACCCATTTGTAGATATACCTGAAGATAGAGTGTAGATAGCTAGAAACCATCTCTGGAACCGAGCGAAAGAAGAGGAAACAGAATGATCAAAGGTACCAAAAGTTCTGTTCTTAGCCAAGTAAGGAAACAGAAGTATCGATAAAAATGTGGAAACGAAGAAGAAGACGAAGAAACTTGAGCTTGGTTCCCAGATAATAGTCTCAATTACGACACCCATCGATTCCAAAATTTCACACCGGTAAAGTCGCCGGAGAATGAAAACAAAAACGTCGGAGAAGAGAGTGGGATTTGAGATCTTGCTGATGATAATAAAACTCATAAAGTTTAACAAATAGGCCCAACACATATGCAACCAAAAAGGCCTTAAGGCCCAATAAGTGAAAAGTCGAATTATCTAGAATAAAAAAAAAAAAAAATACACGCGTTAGGTGATTGGTGTGAGTGCTGAGTGGGCGAATTAAATGTAAGTGGACATTATAGAGAAAGAAAAAAATAAGAAGCAAGTGGCATTATTATTATTTTTCTCCTCATATAAATCTTTTCTCATTGAGTCGGCAAAAAAAAAAAAAAAAAAAAACTTATTCCATTTCGTGTATTTCTGAAAATTAGGGTTTGAGTTCATCTTCTCTTCTCTCTTTCCCTTCGATCAGAACAAAAAAGATGGGTGGCGGAAACGCACAGAAGTCAGCCATGGCTCGCGCCAAAAACTTGGAAAAGGCAAAGGCTGCTGGAAAAGGTACACGACCCGACCAGATTCGATTTTTTTAATAGGTTTTGTCAATTTGGGAGATTTAGCTCTACAACTCGTGTTTTGTAATGATCTTTTTTTTATCTCTCTTACAGGAAGCCAACTGGAAGCTAACAAGAAAGCTATGTCGATTCAGGTGATCATTTGTTTTACCAAATCATCAAAGATTAAAGATTTTTTTTTCAATTCTTGGGTTATTATTCTTAATTACCGATGTTTATGGAATCATGAAACCTTAGTGTGATATTTTATCTCATGTTGATCTATTAAGCAGTTTTATGATTGGATTGTGTGGTGCTAACTAGCTTGTTATTTCTTGATGTGTTTATTATTATAATAAACAGTGCAAGGTTTGTATGCAAACATTCATCTGCACTACATCGGAAGTGAAATGCAGGGAGCACGCCGAGGCGAAGCATCCCAAGGCTGATGTTGTCACTTGCTTCCCTCACCTCAAGAAGTGATCAAGCAAAATTACTATTATCTCAACTATAAAGGATTCCAATGTAAAACGTTTTGGGATCCTCTTTCCTATGTTTGTATCAAAAAAAGTCTCTGAAAATTCTATGGTTCTGTTTTTTCTCTACTTAAAAGATGACTTGTTTTCAACAATAAGTTTATTGCGATTATAATTATATCATAAAGCTTTGTTTAGAACCTTTGTTTCTTTTTGTTTATCAATTATGTTTGGGTGAGAGATTATAAATTACCACAATTTTGATACAACTTTCTGGTCTTTTTTTTTGGTTCTTACAACAACATAACAATGTTTTTGGTTCAAAAATAGTAGTAGTAGGCATCAATCAAGCTTTGGTTTTACTGGCTTAGTAGCCTGTTGCTCACTGCAGCTTTAACTTGAGCGAAGTATGGATGAGCCTATATAATAGATCAACAGAGAACCACAGATTATAAGTTTGATGAGATTAATCGGGTAAAAGAAAATAAAAGACAAGTGCTTGAAGAGGATTTTTACCATGGCTTCTCTTGCGGTTAATCTGTCTTGATGATCATACCGAAGAAGCTTATCGAGAAAATCAATGGCCTGAAGATGTTCATACATTGACAGTCAATACAACCATAACTAAATGAAGTAGTTTACGTATTGTCTAAAAAGAGTCAAATCGAACCTCAGGTGAGACCAAATGTTGGTTGTCTGCATTGATAAACTTAGACCATGGTTTCCTGTTATGCCTGCAAATGAGAGTGGTTTCAAGTTTGAACTCATTTGTCCTAGGCAGGACAAAGCAACTAGTTTTGACTTTTAAACACAGACTCAAGAATGAAATAATACCTTCCAACAAGTGCTTCCAGTTGAGGATCTAGATCTAGCTGATATTTGTTAAGGTAAGTATTTAACTCATCGGTTCCCAACACCTACGCATGGGGTTTCCACCAAAAACCAATAAAATAGACCAAAACTTTTGTAATGTAATCTTATGCAAATAAAACAGCAGTTTGGAGACTAGCAGTATACCTTGGCGATTTTGACAAGTTGATCATGATTATCATGGCCATAGAAGAACGGTTCCTTACGAAATATCTACAGCATCAGCATTTGATAAGTAAATAAGCAACATCAAAAGTTGTTAACAATTAAGACTCGGAAACTCAAATGTTTGCAAAAACTTAGACATAGAGAAGAGTGAGGGGATAATCAGTTCTCACCATGCCAGCAAACATGCAGCCAAGACTCCACATGTCTAAAGAATAGTCATAATCCTGTAGATCAACTAGTAGCTCGGGACCCTTGAAGTATCTGACAATTAATTCACAGACTTTTAGTCTAATGCATTTTACTACAACTACAAAAAGTTAAACAAGCTTTGACTACAAAAAGCTAGTTTTCACATTGAAAATGTTTCAATCATCAGCGTCTATGAATGCCCCTATTGGGCGTGGCCAGGCAGGTCGAATAAAGCTGTGGTATATGATATTACCGTGAGGCAACTCGAACATTATACTCCTTTCCAGGATGGTAAAACTCAGCAAGACCCCAGTCTATCAGACGAAGTTTACGCAGCTGATGATCTATCATGACATTGTGAGGCTTAACATCCCTATGCATTATTCCTTGAGAATGACAGAAATCCAATGCCTGAAAAATACAATATTATCAACTACGGATTCCGACAAAACATTCTATGTATGGTAAAAATCATTTCTAGTAAGTAGCAGATAGATACATTACCTTAAGCAGCTCATAAATATAGAACCGGATATCGTAATCAGTCAATGTCGGATACAAGACTTTAAAGTCCACACTGTTGACAAACTCAAATATCAAGCTAGGTGTTTTGGAGTGCTCATCTCTGACAATATCATACAGCTTAACAATATTTGGTCCACCACAGAGGTTCTGAAGTATCTTGATCTCTCTCTTTATCTGCATAAACATCAAAAGCAATGACTAAAAAACAAGTTTCAACAAAAACAAGCAACACAAACGTATGGTTCATGTGCTTAAATTAAAATCACCTTCTTCTTCTTGACGGGTTTAAGGATCTTGATAATGCATCGTTCGTTGGTATTGACGTTTTTGCCTTCGAACACTTCACTGTATTTTCCTCTACCAACTTTTCTCACAACCTCATAATCATCTTGATAACTACAAAACTCCCACAAAAGAGTTGAAGTATTATCATCAAATCACTCAATAATTTTACACAGATAAATTTCGAAGTTCAATATTTGCTATTAGCCACTTTAACAAAGTGTGTTCAAGGAACCTTGCTCAAACCCTAAAAATTCCACTTTCTCGGATTCAAAATTCGATTTAGGCAACAACAAATCAATCAAATTCCACAGAAATCAAACCCTAAAATATCCAAAATAAAAGATTGAGCAGTAAAAGGCGAGAATCATTTACCCCCATTGAACAACAAGAGAGTCGTAGTCCCAGTACTCTTTGGGACGAACAACGTTAACATCGGTATAAACCCTAGATTTCGACATCAATTTCGATCTAAATCCTCTCTCTCTGCAGATTCTAGCGATCACAATCCTCTCTCTCTTATCGTCGGGTTGGTTCAAGTGGCTGATGATGAGGACAGACGAAGTGCGTTGCGCAAATGCGAGTCAGGAACTCAGGATAGAAAACAAAAAAGGTTGAAGAAGAAAACAATCTGAGAGTCACGATAACCAAAAAACCAAATCGGACCGATCAAGTAAGTTAACCCGGAATAAACCAAGTAAACCAAATCGAACCGAGTTGTTTAATACTGTGCCGGTTTGATGGAAACCAAAAAAAAAAAAGGAGAGAATTAAAGCAAAAATACGTAACCTTCTCTCTCTTGAAGGTTCATCATTATAGAGTTTAAAAGAAGACATTAATGGCCTTAAGGCCTTGTACTGGATTCACAATCTCCTCTCTTCGCAACGCTTCCGCCGCCAACAACAATCTCTTCTCTCTCCTCTCTTCGTCGTCTCCGGCGAAGAGAAACATCCTTTTCTCCTCTCTCCGGGACCATCTCCGTCGTTTCGCATCCAGCGCCTCTCTTTACCGTCAGCATCTTCGGAATCAGCAGCAGCAGCAGCAACAACAGCAATCGCGCGTGAAAGATAAATCGGACACGCTGGCGCAGAAGATCGGTAAATCTATCCGGCGTGCCGGTGCGCCGTCGAAAGCTAGGGTTTACGCTGATGTCAACGTTGTTAGACCTAAGGATTATTGGGATTACGAGTCTCTTGCTGTTCAATGGGGGTATCTTTCGTCTTCCCTTCTCCTTTTTGGATTCTTTCTTTCGTTAAACCTAATTGCTTCGAGTTCTACATGTTTGGCTGTTGTATTAGATTGGTTTTGGGTGATTCGTTGGATTAATGGTTCTGAAATCAAGATGTAATGTAGAATTAGGGTTTCATTTCTATGAATATGCTGTAGATATAATCTTTTAAAAATTGTAGCATTGATATTCTTTGGTTACATAATCTCTTGGACACTTGTGGCCTATGTGAACTACGGTTGATTTGGTGGTATCTTCAGTTTGTATGGTGTGGTTATAATTCTGTATATCACTAATTGGGGTAGCTTAAATGATTATGAGGATTCAATCGCTCTCTAGATGTTTGCCATTGGTATTAGAGTGGTTTTGGTGACTGAGGAATTAGTTCCAACAATCTTTGTGTTAATATGGAATCATGTCAGATATAATCTCGTAAACAATGCAGAATTGATATTTTTTTTGTACATTAAAAATTCAAATTGGTATCTTGAGTGTGTTAATGTTTGATGTGCCTTTCTTTATTGATGTTGCAGTGTACAGGATGATTATGAGGTGGTGAGGAAGGTAGGAAGGGGGAAATACAGCGAGGTCTTTGAAGGCATTCATGCCACTGATAACGAGAAATGCGTTATCAAGATTTTGAAGCCTGTGAAAAAGAAGAAGGTTAGTAGATTTCAGCTGCTTGCTTGTTTTGGCTGAACTATGTTTAGGATGAAGCGTGTTCCTGGCCCTTTGCTTTGTTTGAATGCGTCACTAACATGTTTTGCGTCTTTTCTTGACACAGATTAAGAGAGAGATTAAGATTCTGCAGAACCTCTGCGGTGGGCCAAATATTGTTAAATTGCTCGACATTGTTAGAGATCAGCAGTCGAAGACGCCCAGCTTGATATTTGAACATGTGAACAATAAGGATTTTAAAGTCCTCTATCCAACTCTCTCTGACTATGATGTTCGATATTATATATTTGAGCTTCTAAAGGTATATCAAGTTTCTTTTATTTATAAAATGGTTTGTACTTGTGATTCGTTGATACTCTAGCAAAAATAATGTAAGATTAATGTTTAACTTGTATAGCGTCAAACATGTGGTCGACATGTATCCTAGATCAGTTTTTCTTGTAGAGATTAGTCACTAGATTTTGACTTTTAATCCTATACTATGCAGTAAAAGAAACAGCTACTAATCTGTTTATAATTGTTGTTTCTTATAACATTTATGCAGGCGCTGGATTTCTGCCATTCACGTGGAATCATGCACAGAGATGTGAAACCGCATAATGTCATGATTGATCACGAGCAGCGGAAACTTCGTTTAATTGACTGGGGTCTGGCAGAATTCTATCATCCAGGGAAAGAATACAATGTTCGAGTTGCTTCAAGGTAATCCCTTCATTTTATTTGCTAATCACTCTGTCTCTGCTGCAGGATTCTTTCTGTTATAATTGGTACGACTTTTCATAGAGAATTTAGACTAGAAATGCAAATAGTTGGGATGTAGAAGATTTTGCATGCGCAGAGCTCTTGAGATTTTAAAATTTGAAAACATATTATCGTACTTCATCTGGTTGAGACATAGTTCTAGTGTTTACTTTTATCATTTCTCACGTCATATCTGATGACAGGTACTTCAAAGGTCCAGAGCTGCTGGTAGACTTACAGGACTATGACTATTCCTTAGACTTGTGGAGTCTTGGGTGTATGTTTGCTGGAATGGTGAGTGTTTCTAAGCTACAATTAGTTTTAACTTGGTTTAAGTGGTTGTGTCGTGATAAGAATTCTGACTTGTGTTTTAAGTGATGTTATACATAGTGTATCTGATACTGAAACTTGCTGCAGATATTCCGCAAAGAGCCGTTCTTTTATGGTCATGACAACTACGATCAATTGGTCAAAATTGCAAAGGTAAGATTACAAAAAGCTTTCATTTTTTGAATCTTCATGTCCCTTCTCCAATGAAAAGAATTTATATTTCTCCAAGTTATAGCTACAAATACATACACTTCTTTATGTGTACTGTAAGATAATATGTGTTTATAACTATGGCAGGTACTTGGCACAGACGAACTCAATGCCTACCTGAACAAATACCGCATAGAGTTGGACCCTAATCTTGCATCCCTTGTGGGCAGGTAATCTGGTTTTTAGAAGTTCTGGAAAACTCTCAAAACGTTAGTTTTTTTCAGAATTTAAATTTTGCACTCTTGATATTATATAGACATAGCCGGAAGCCATGGTCAAAGTTCATCAATTCTGAAAACCAGCACTTAGCAGTTCCTGAGGTAAAACACTTGTTTTTCTCTATATAATTACGCCTTCATGTTGGAATTTTGAATGAACGTGACTCTGATGTTTTCATTTACTTTTTGGTTTGTGAAGGCTATCGATTTTGTGGACAAGTTGCTGAGATATGATCACCAAGAAAGGCCAACAGCTAAAGAAGCAATGGTAAGAAACAAGTTTCCTTATTTTCTGTTAGATCTCTTTGTATACTCACTTAAGATTTACAGATAAGTGAACGGACAATATGATGATTTTTTTTCAGGCGCATCCATATTTCTACCCGATTAGAAATGCAGAAAGCAGCCGTACGCCACGGGGCCAATGATCCTGAAAACATTTGCTTGTTCATTCTCTGATTTTTCATTTCTTGACGGATTCAAATTTGTTATAAATTGATTTGTCATTGTTTCATTCTCTCAAAGTGTGCGTGTGTTGCTGTTTTGCTCTTTGTCGGTGTTTCAACTCTCTTGAATTTCAAAGTATAAAATCCACAAGACGGGTTAAAGAAGTTTTCTCTTCATTTTTAATTTTCGAGGGTATCCATATCTTTGAGTTGGAGGCATTGTTATTTTTATTTTTTTGCTTGTGAGGGGAATTCGTGTCTGTATCCTGAAAATTTTGCAAAGTTTTTGGAATGAATGAGCTACGGAACGATGGAAACAAAGTTCAAATTCAAGCAAGTAAATTGATTATGGGTTATAATGGTTGTTGATGCAAAAATAATTATGAAAAATAGATCTGAAAGTAACAGAAAAAGAAAAAAAAAAGTTATTTTTAATTAATTAAAATGTATTTTTAATAAATTATATATAAATTGAAAAAGAATGTTTCAATCATCACGGAAAATAAAAACAAAAAAATAACTATATTTTTATTATTATCTATTTTCTACAGCTAAAAGTCTCAAATTTGTGACTTAAAAAATTTATACTGTTAAAATAATAAAGCAATAAAAACTTGATTGGTAAAATTTTGGCTTTTAAAATTTTAAAGCGTTTAAAGTATCTTCAGTCAGAGTTTATTGGCCCTAGCTGTTCGATTTGTAATCGTTGGGTTAGCGTTCAGCGACTCAAAATAATAACTAATTTGGGTGTTAAGTATGTGGAGAGTAACACGGATAACACCGACATCACTTCTTAATATAGTTGCAGCGACTATAAAATCGATCACCGTTTTTTGTAGCAATATCGACGATATCGGCATCCCCTTTAAAAATAGTCGCAGCAACACTTTCTCTCTTCTTCAACCGGTTTCGCTGTTGTTGTTAACGTTTAATTTTCTATTGCCGCGTTTTCGGCTTCTCAATTTCTTGAAAGACAACGACACTATAAATTACTTAAACCCTAGCTTCTCGGCTGTGTCATATATAGTTAAAGTTATCTTTAAATTCCCTAACAATCTAATATTTTTCAGAAACTACAAAATTCATGGAATCTTGTCTCTTCACTCTTGGAAAAGCATGTGAGAGCCGTAGACAAAAGATTCGTTGGCATATATGATTAGTTTATTGATAAATAATCTTTGTATTTTTTTAGTTATAGTTAAAGTTATTTGTGACGACTCAATATAATTAGGATATTCGACTTATTCTATTCTTCTTCTTATTATTTTAACTTTTACTTGTGGACTTGTTAGAATAAGAGGATGCAATTGGTATGCGATTGCGACTATGCGTAGAGAATATTGTCCAACGACGAAGATCACCAATTCACCATGATGGTATTAAATATTATATGATGAAGAGCATAACTAATATATATTTAATATATGGATTAGAATAATTATGATACCAAAAAAAAAAATCCCAATAACCCTTACTATGGGTTAAATGAAATTATAAATGCTTTCAAGTGACTAAAACAATTTAGAAAAAAATTCATAAATTTAATTTTAGCAATTCTTTATTTTTATTTCAATTTCTTATTTTACCAAAGTTATATAGTTAGCATTTAAAGATAATAAAATTCAAACAACCACATAATCGATTAACAAAGACTGATGAGGAAATGAAATTACACATATTATCATGGCCCTTAGAAACTTCATCAGTTTGTTGATGATGGCTGTAAGAATTTCGACAAAAAAAAAAAAGACCTTAGGTCAACATCCGATAATATTGTTGAATCCACAATCTCCTCGATCGCCCTAATTAAGAGACTCGTATATCTACGAATTACTCACAAATACTTGAAAATGCAAGGGAAAAAGTAATAAATGAAGAAAAGCTTGTATTTTAAAAGTTAACTAGGTAACAACCAGCACATAGTGGGAGTTAAATATTTGGAGATAAAATTCGAATTATGTTTAAATTTATTTTTTGGTATCTAAATTATGTAAAAAAAATATATAATCCGTGAAAATATGTTTAAAGCAAATTATTATATATCAATTAAATATATGTATAACCTCTTTCTTAATCTATGCAAGATTTTTTATTTTTTAAAAAATTTCTTCTATTTTGTGTAAGAATATGTTTCACCCGTGAAATATTATACCAATGATATTAAATAAGTCAATTCCCTATAATAATGATTATTGTATAGTTTTATTTTGGAAACTTTAAATATGTGAATAGTAATCATTTTTTGAATAGGTGAATAAATTCCGGTTTTGAAAACATTTTAGATCTAATGATTTTATATTTTAATAATTAATTATGTTATAAAAATAATTAAAATAAATTTCATTAATTGTAAAGGAATATTCTTTAATCATTCAATAGCAATTATGTGTAAATATCCATAAAAATGAAGACAATAACTATATTGGTGTTCCGAGCTCTCTAACGACGACACATTATCATTTTCTTAAATGCGTCTCTATTAATATATAGGGGATATTAGTTTGGCACGAGTCTAAACAAAACTCATACCACAAAAAAAAAGTCATTACAACTAAAGTCAAAGTCAAAATCAAAATTAAAGTGGTGGTCGGTCAATAAATTAGATAAATAAATGTAGACAATAAGAAAGCACGAGAATCTCTAATCTAACCCAAAGAGTGATTAGGGGACATTAAGCACATATTCCGATCTTGATGACTGTCTGTGGAAACAATCTATCCCTGTCTTTATAATTGTTTTAGTTTAGTTTAATCTCTCTTGTTCCCTTTGTCCAAATGATTATGTAACCATCCTATTTTATGTCGTTATTAAATTTATATAGAGTCTGACTCTTTTCTTTCTTGTCGAAATGTGCTTCAAAAAATTATTGGGGAAAAAAGATCTTTGAAAATTTGGTGAATTACGCACACCCCCAAAGATATTGCTGTATCTAAAAACATATTGAACCAAATATTCAAATAATATATAATTGATAACTGTAGGGATATAAATTATATATCTCCATAAATATAAGAGGACCCTTGGCAAAACCAATAGTAAAAAAAAGCCACTTAATAAAAAAAATGGATCCTTTAACCTCAGAATTTTGTTTTGATATTAATTTTGGACCCATGACAAATGTCTATTTTGCCAACTCCATATGTTTGCAGTTACTCATCACACACTTCCTTTCTATTTTTAGTTTTTAGTTCTATCTTGAATGCATAATATATAAGTATATTTTTGTTAACATGTGGAGTTTTAGTGAATGACCTTAGCTCCCTAACGAAGATTACAATTTTTAAGCATAATCAATATTACATCCTCACTTTTTTTTGTTTGTTAAAGATCAATACATTTTGCAGACACACAAAAAAAAAGATCAATACATTATATCACACTCAACGGTCAAACCCAAGTACGTACGTACAATAATATAAACGCTAATTTTTTTAGACCAATGCATACTAAAATGATAAAATCTCCCAAGGGTTATTTATTTGAAGTTACATGAATCAACACGTTCACGTACACCGTGAACAGAACAGGACTCGTATATGTATACTTCAGAGCTTCGGTGGTTATAGAAATGCATATTGGATTTCTGGAACACATAATATTTGTTTGTCGATTTTTTCCTAAAAGTAATAATTTGTTTATCGATCGACGCCCGTTGATTAAATTAAGTAACCTAATAGATATTGACAGTGCTTTTTCTTTGTGAAAGGATATACAATATTGACAGTGCTACCATTCTTGCCCTACATTATTTGTTGTCCCTAAATATTTTTGTTTTATTTCCTTATTGACACGTAAATTGATGTTATTGTTATAATGTTAACCTCTGCATGTTCCGTAGATTTCATCATAAAACATGGTTAAGACATGTTAAAACAATGATTAACTAAATCAGTCATCAAGAAAGAGGTTTGCTTCTTATGTCTGCCATGCATGGGATGTATATAAATCATGATGATATTAATGCATGGCATTGATTTGACAAGACGAGAGTGATGAAATGGCAGAAGCTATGATGACCTCATTCTCATTAGCAGTAGACAACGCTCCATGTCTCACTTCCATGTCTCTCTTTTTATCATCCTTAGCCAAGACAGAGGAAATATCAAATATTCAAATACATTCACATATAGCATATATGTATTATATACAGCTTGACGTAAAAATCGAAGAAGGTAAATTTAGCCATCTTGATCAAACAGAAGTCGCGATTTTCTTATAATGCATATAACTCATACTATGTAAACTGTTAAAAAATGCTTGGTAGGACCGTAGGAGATAAGAAATAAGTACTAATAAATACCGATTCAATAATTATTTTAGTCTATTCTAATTTTCGTGTGTGCGCGTATATGTTACTTAAATAATGTGATGCTATGAGCAATAAATTATCATAAAATATTATTATTTTGTAACTTTTTTATTTATTGCCTTTAAATTAAATTGTCGCATCTATTTATTGCCTTTTTGTTTTGTCTCTCGTTCCTATCCACTAGTTCGCTTAGGGGTCTCGTCTTTTATCTCCCCACCACAGGACCCTCAGATAAGAGTTAGTATATATGCTGAAAAGAATCTCTGTGTAGAGACATTGACGAGCCTCGAGTCATTTCAAGCACTCTCATCATAATGAGCAAGACAAAAAAGTACAAATGTAAATATAAATATTATATGTAAATCGAGGTATAATGAGATCAGGTGTTAAATCCAAATTTCCTACAAGTTGTTCTTCGATTTTTGTTTGTTTTATATTCTCGATTTATAAATATTAATATTTTAAATAAAACTAACTTTAATCATAGATGGTTTTGGTACGATTTTTAATTTGATGTAAATTTTGATGGAATATTTTACTTTTAGAAAAAGTTAGGTTTTATATTGGTTTATTCGTTTTCAGTTTGGTTTAATTCACAATCGCTTTCATCTGATATTTCAAATCATTTATTTTGAACACTTAGTGTTTTTTGATCGAACACTCTTGAAACTAGTTACACTCGTGAATACGTATAAGTTTCGTATAAGAACATGTACGTAGAGGTATATACAAGATTCATGAGTCTATCAGAATTCAGAAACGTAGGGACAAGGTGCACATCCGGACGAGCTATGGCCTTAGCCTATGTGTCGGAATCTGCCCTCACCATAAATATTACGTCTGTTTAAATAAATTACACCGGTGTTTTTTTTATATCAATTCAATACAATAAAACTTAGATGTTTTTCACCAGGGTGATGACACTTTGGAGAATTCTAGAGCACCTCAGTTAAAATAAGTAACCAATCAAATTAAAAGAATTAATACAACTCATCATTTTTCCTCCAATAATAATTTTCGGTTCCGCGTCACTTTAATCTAGATTTTTTTTCTTATGTTAATGTGTTATCACCATTAAGTTTATACTATGCGCAAGTAATCAATCGTGATTATAACTTTGCCCTAATATAAACTCTCCCAAACAAAAGCTTACACATCATTAAAATTGTGTAACCAATCAAATTATAAGAAATTTATACATCAGATCAATATTTTTCAAAAAAAACAAATGTTTAAACTAAATTAATAAATCATTTACAATTAAAAAAAAAAATAATGATATCAACCAAGTATTGATATCATTATATGTCGTATCAATATTTTCAAAAACATAGGTGTAAATTATAGCTTAAATTTAAAATAAAATAATAAATCATGTACAACTTTAAAAACAAAGGTATACTAATACAATCAATACAACATAAGTATCATATAGTAAAATATAAATATAATACAAATATAATATAAATCAAGATTAACCAAGAATAACACAAAACCAAACTAATGTAAAAAATATGTATGCGTATATTGACTTAAATGTAATTATTATCAAATAAAACAAAACAATTAGATATTAAAAAAAGAACAAAAGATAAATAAATAACTTCTTTGACAACAAACAAACTACAAAAATAATACACCACAAAATCAAGCTACACTAATATTTCTAAAGAAAATAAAATTTGAGAGGAATGTTGATAGTGATTTTATATATTATAACACGAACTAATGTCAAATTAAACAATATATAAGTTCCAAAGTTGAAGGTTTTATATTATAATTTAAAGCAGTGAAAACTAAATAATCATCTACTTAAAATTACTTAAAAAATTAACCTAATCCTTATGCTATTCAACAAAAGTATTATAGTATTAAAATAATACACGAAATCAGAGGATAGTGTCTTTAGTCAAGTGGTTACAGGTTTACAACACCACATTTACGACTGATCCCTCCAAAATATGTTTATGTATTTTTGACCAATATTAAGTTTTCTAACAATTAAAAAGACACTATAAAACAATATGTGATTAAATTTATATTAAATACAAAAATACACTACAAATTCAAACCACGCTAATATATCTCACAGGGTATAGAAAATAAAACATAACATACATTAGTGTTAGTTAAGCTATTTATACAATTAAGTCCATTCAATTTAAATGTAACCATAAATGTAACCATTTATAAGCCATCTTAGATTTGAGATTTCTCAATCATTAATTTATTAGTGCGTTTTCTATTTTATTATTGTATAAACCATAGTTTTTACAATTAATCTAATTCCAAAAAAAAAAGTTCATATTTTCAAGAATTCAATATATCTAAAAATAGTTACAAAAAGTATTTCTCCGGCGTAGCGCGGAGCTAACCTAATAATTTTAAATTCATCAGACTCATAAGTAGCAAAAATTATCACACATAAGCACACATAAACACGTGACAATTAAATGGTTTTGGTTGTAGTGTCTAGTGAGGTAGACTTTACTACTTATATAAATATTGTGTCAATTTTTTTGTATTCCAGAAAATTGAATCTTAGAGAAATGTTATAATTACTTTCATATAACCAGAAAAATTCAGGTTGGAACTTTTAGTATTTACATACTGGATGAAGCATATAAAAAGTCTTTGCCACTAAACAACAATTTGTTTCTAGTGGTCAAATTATTTCAAAAAATAATAATCATTGTATGAGTTAAATAACATAGTTTAAAATTTTGAATAATTGTGAGAAACATATATATATACATTCTACACTGTTAACGTTGTGTGTATATCTGGATTTAAATCCGCATGTAGTATTGTTTTGACCACCAGAAAAAAAAGGCTAATTAATAATTCTAGGGATTAACGTGATGCCTGATATTAATAAATAAGATTTGTGTAGTGAGACTGTGAGAGCACCTCTATAAAAAATATTTTATATTGATTTCGTTTTATATATTTAAAGCATACTTTTTATTCTCTTTTACTATAGTTTTATTTCGTTTTAATATATTAAAGGGGCAAAAAAATTGTTTTATTGTTTTCACAATAAATGTTAAAATACCTTAAACAAAGTTTATATTGAACGAAAGAAATATATTATAAACCATAAGCTAGCACGGTGGGGTTCCTGGATCGATCGGTCTTGCCAATAAATTATGGGTCGGAATGGTGACCGCGTATTTGGTTGTGCAGAGAAAGTGGTTTTAGAATACGATACGGATCAACTGTGGTACATGCAGTTTGCAGGACAAGTGCGGTTTATACAAAATAAAGGGTACACAATAAAATTTGATTGGTGAAAAAAATTATTTATGGTTTACAAGAAAATGTTTGAATGGTAAAAATGCAAGAAACAATACAAAATACAAATTATAGATAAAATTATTAAAGTATATGGTGAAACCCATATTTTGTTTTTTTTTTGTTTTTTTGTAAAAATGGTGATATATTACATATTATATGTTTATATAAAATTATCTTTTAATTTTGATTATAATAAAATAACTATATATATTTATATACTAAGTATATTTATCTATTTACAAATGAAATATATACACTCTATTATTGTAATAAAATCTTGAATTAAGAAATTATAGATTAATTCAATGATTAGTACATTAAAAAATAGTATAAGAAAATTTTTATGATCTCATTGTGTATTTGATTTTTTTAAAGATAAGTATAATATATGGAACAAATATTTGTGAATTAATAATAAATAAATTGAAATTTCAATTGGCTAACTTTTTTATATTCTTTAAATCTGTTTTTTCATAAAAACTCATTATTTTATAACTTACGAAAAAATTAATGAATTAATTATTCTAATTGGTAAAACATAAAAACACAAAACCGCTAGCTAATTGGTTAGTCATAACACAAGTGTGGTCCATGAGTTAAATTGGTTCCTAAAAAAACGCAAACGTTTATTTTTTCTCTTTTTTAAATAACGCAAATTACTTTGTTGTTTTGTGAATGGTATAAAATTTAGTTTTTTGAAAATCACACTTCCAATTAAGCACTTTATATGTCACCACTGCCTATGTTTACATATTGTTTTTTGCTCTGATCGTTGTTTGTAATTTACCCCACTGATAGAAATTTCATGCATATATAAAATTACCCGAACTTGTAAAGCTTCCACAAAACTTTCTTTGCTTTGTAATTGACTTATACATAACATAACATAACTACTGCTTCCAACCCTACTACATTTCATATGTTTTTAACTATTTTTTTACTAAACTTTTTCAAATATAAACGTCGGTAAAAGAAATACCGCATCTATGTGACGATATCTCATATGACATGTATAGTACGTAGTTACTCGACCAAAACCCAAACCCACTGCATTGTTTAATTGGACATAACCTTAGCAAGTAATCTCGTTACGTTTCTCCCACACGACAACACGATTTTGTCTCTCCTCCTCGCCGCTTTGTCCCCCTCCAACATTCACAGCTGGACCTCACTTTTCACACAACTAAGTGACATAATAGGGGCATTTGAGTCATTTCCGCGAGTCATCTTGTGATTAAGGAGTAGTAGTATAACTATAAACTTTGGCTCGTGGCTTGACTGGTCTTGGCCTCCTCCTCGTTATGATGTGCTGAATAAATCAAGGTAACAAATATTAGGGTTTACAGGCTAATTACATAAATAAGTCAATTGTAATAGGTTTTGTAAGCAATAGTGATCACATGGCTTATATATAGAGTCTCGATCGATGCTCTTAGTCTTATAATATAAAAGTTGATCTCGTAAAGATTCTTGTGTCGTAAACATAAGCAACATATAATTTCTTGAATTCACACTTCTACTGATCTGTTTGTTTCTGATATAGAATGTAGGAGGATGTCGTTTAAATGCACTGTATTACTTTCGTGTATATAATCAAAGTGTTGGGATAATAATAATTTCTTGTCAAAATTCTTTAATATATGGTCAACTTTTAAAGAACTCATTGTTGAAATATCAGACCAGGTAGACTTTGTTGTAAAAAATACCTATACCTTTTATTAATACGAATATATATTGAGATTCTTGAGAAAATTCTTTCCAGTATTACATCTTTTTAAAAATGTCACAATAACAATTTGTTGTAGATGCATGTCGTTCTCTTTTGTGCCATCGATTGCTCTTAACCTACCTATTTCGTCAAGCCCTCGTTTTCAAACATAGTCGTCTTCTCCATCATATACACTAGTTAACATTAGTTAACTAGATAAGCCCAAAAAAAAAAGATTCGTTAAAAGTCTAGTTATGGTGTTGTGGGGGCAACTTTCATTTACTTTTTTTTTTACGGTTTAGTAATCGTCATTAGCTCATGTAAGAAAATGCGGATAACAATTATGAGTCTTGAACTTTGCAATTTGACGACGTGAGTAGTAGTAATTATATAACCTATTATTGAAGACATATGGGAACGCGAGAATGTACTGCACCGGCCCTACGTAGTACGTACGGATCATCAAAAAATATTATCACACAAAGAATTGGATAGAGATAGTCATCTAGATCAAGATCGTTCCAAATTTTCAATGATGTTCTCGAGGAATTTGTCGTGGAATTCGTATGTTTTATATTCGTTACAGTTGGTCATAGGTACATATAATAAGAATCATAACAGTACATGAAACGTATGTTTGAATTTTTACAAATTTGACCGGAAAACACTAATCTGTCTGCTAATCACTCGACATTTTGCGTCATTCGCTGTGTGGTCCATGGTTTATATTATGTAGTACTCCTCATCGTATAACAAAATCTTAGTTAAGGATATCTTAATCTCATTGATTTTATATTAGGCAATCCAACCACGAATGATATATCAATCTTTATATTACAATATATATATATATGAGAGTGTATTATTCTGTTAAACCGACTCAGTTCAGTCATCTAAACTGAATTAAGAAACTTTGTTTGAAGATCGAAACAAGATTTTAGTTTATATATATATATAAATTATGTACTCCTCATCTTATATACAAAATTTATTAATTTAGTACATGTTAATCTCATTGATTTTATAAAAAGCAAGCCTACGAAGGATATAGCTATATCTTTACATCTGCATATATATGAAAGTCTATTATGCCGTTAAACCGACTTAGTTCAGTCTAAACTTAATTACAAAACTTTATTTTCAGATCGAAACAACATTTTAGTTTAGTTTATACTTCAAAAAGCCAAAACCAAACCAGAAAAAATACTTTTGAAATCTTGTAACTTGTATACATGCACAAATGTAAAGGTGGGGAACAAAATAAGGTAAGATGGGAAGCGGTGTCTAAACTACGCATCGCTATATTTGCCTGAGCGCACATCTTCGTCTTTCGTTTGTTTATTGTGAATCCAAATGACGTATGCGCTTTTGTCATTAACATCATTTT
Source organism: Camelina sativa (assembly GCF_030686135.1). Taxonomy (NCBI): domain Eukaryota; kingdom Viridiplantae; phylum Streptophyta; class Magnoliopsida; order Brassicales; family Brassicaceae; genus Camelina; species Camelina sativa. The sequence goes on along the minus strand of NC_141895.1, from coordinate 25,551,555 downwards.
CATTTACAAAAGATAATTGGGATGGTTATATTTTCTAAAGGAAATTATACTCTTGATAAGATGAAATTATATAGCATACATATTACCATACATGAAATTAATATGTGATATATATAAGATAAAACACTTATAACGACAATTATTTTGAAAGGAAGAAAACATTGTAATTTCCAAATTTTCTTGGTTAAATAGAAATACATACTCGAAAGCAATAATGAACGCGGTTATTGTAAATTTTAATATTCTGATATCAAAAATACTTTTCATATATGCATCATGATTAAATCCTCAAGATTGTATAGATGTAAAAATTTCATTATATTAAATAATTTGGAGAAAATCTCATGTTGAAATCCATATTAATTTATAAATTATACTAAAAACCTACTATTTTCTAGCTGAAATACTAATTTATGTCGATATTTCACAAATTTATGAATAATTTATAGATACTTGCACGTTCTTACTTCACCCGTGGAACAGTCATGGAACCGCTGCCGCACAAAGGTTCAATTCGTGGAAGTTAAAGAGACAAAACTAAGGGTTTGGGTGGATTTTTGGAAGTTAAAGAGACAAAACTAAGGGTTTGGGTGGATTTTTGGATAACTTGAGGGAGAGAAGCAGATAGAAATATTTTGGATTAGAGATTCCAATTTTTTTTTCTTTTGTATACCTGATCAAGTCTCAACCCCTGCTTAAATAGACATTTTTGTGTGTTTGATTAATACATTTTCTTTTGTCCAAAAAAAAGGTTTAATACATCTTCATTTTAAATGGAGATTGTTGATATTCGGATTTTGTTTAAAATTTCTATATGATATGGGAATGGGAGAATAACGATCAGAAATATTATACAAAGGTCACAGTAACTAACATGAGATGGATATTAGGATATACGTAAAATGATATCTTATTATTATTATTAATTTATTATAAAAAGAAGTAGAATCCTCATCAACACCATATCTACGATTAGACAAATCCTTTGGGAGAAAAAATAATGCTTGATCCCATGAATAGACAGATAAGATATAATCAATTCCAAATGGTTTATGTCTATAAGCATATATGATATACATCAATTGACTAATTATGGCGACATACTTATTTTGAAATTTGACGGAATAATTAGGTGTTTTAGTGACACACCACTTGCTAATTTAATTGAACTTTTAGAATGAGTTTGATTAAAAAAACTTAGGGTGTGAATGATTGCAGCGGTTAGAGTTGACAAATCCATCTGCAGATCAAACCGCTTTTTATTTACCATTCATTATGTGTAGTTTACACTAGTGCGGTCTACAGAAATTAAAAATAAAACCGCAGCGGACCAACTGCATACCGTTTTTCCTTACAAATAGAGTTGGACTGCTACGATTTGTTATCTATACTTAAAACAGGACGGTTTGGTCCGCATACGGATTTGTTCGCCTCAACCGCAGTTACCATTCACATCCTTATATTGTTATGGAAACAAGTGGGGGTCATGCCCAAAACGCACTTTCCTACGATATTATTCATTATTCGATTTTGTTTTTGCTGATACAATTCTCGATTACAAATTTCATCGTTCTGATCCGATTTCTCAAGAGGTGAATATTACCAAGAGTTAGAAAAATGATTAATTGTGTGATTGGAGGTAGCCTGACTTAACTTTGCCTTTATAAAAGAATAATTTTTTTCAACTAGTTTAATGAGTCGAACCTATCAATTGTTTTATATGGCCAACTAAAATGTTGTCGCGATACATATTCTCTACTATTAATTTATGGGCCATGAAGTTTTTTTTCACGTTTTTTGTCCGTTTCTTTTTATGTATTTATTTTGTGCAACCTTTCTTGTCCGTTTCAAAACATGATAATACAAACGAGAATTTGAATATATTATTTATACAAATGGTCATGTCTTTTTATAGGAAGAAGATTGGTCGAGTTTTTACCATTCGACTAATTTTTTTAAGATAAACGAAATCGTCCAATAGAGTACTCACTCAATTCTTTAAAAAACTTTAATCATATTACCATTTTCAATTAATAATAATAATGATTTATATATAGTTATTTTCTGATCACAAAAAAAGTTAACTTTTGGATAATGCTATAGTATTTATTTTCTTAATATAACTGCTCGTTTATGATGCCGTGTTAATAACAGTAATGAGTAAGTGCATAAGTGGGATTCAGAGCAAATGATTAGAGGTAATAGTAACAATCATACATACGTTCATGAACAAGATGAATAAAACGAATAGTTATGAACAAATGAAATTAACAAAAGAGAAAATGAAAAGAGAGAGAGAGAAGTCATAAGCCGCCATTTCCACTTCTCACTAAACACTTTCCACGTCTCTTTTCTGAGCAAGTTCGATATCAAATGCTCGTGTCTTAATCACCCCATTAATATTCTCACATCATAACATCGACAAAGCACTCTTTTCTAATTATTTTTACTAAAATATTATTCTAATTCCATATTGAGTTCTTCTCTGATATGTTAATATATATATATATATAAATTCCATAATCAAACAGTTGTTTAAAAAATAATCTATTAATCGAGGAAAAGAATAAGTGAATAATGAACTCAACCCTCCATTAGAATATATTGTTTTGATATACTAATCTGATCATTCCAAATTCTTTTTTTTTTCCTCTGTGCATGATCTCACAATATCATTTTATTCTAGACACGTTCATTTGTTTTTGATATTTCTTCACCTACTAAATAAAATAAAGTATATTCCAAAAAATGAATATTGGGAAATGAGCATAATTGATAGGGAATTAATATTGGGTCCTATTAACTCTATCCAATGATAAATATAACTAGTAGTAGTATTCTATAGATTTCTCAACGGCCTAAAACCAGTGAATTTATTACAAATTATTACTATTCATAATCATATAAAAAAAGCAGTCGAAAATAATACCAAAAGTCATTTTCAGAAACTTTTAAAACTCATTAAAATTCTCTTTCTTCTTTTTTTTTTTCCCCAAATCCTAAGTTCATATATCTCAAATATTAAAATTCCATATACACTTAATAAAAATATAAAAAATCCTATGTCCTCGGAAAATTCTGCTGACTTTTTTTATTGCATCAGTCTCACTTCTTTCCTCTCTATATAAAAAACCCTACGCTACCACTTCACACATTGTTCTCAGTTCTTTCATCTTTTTCACTCTCTCTCTATCCTCTGCTTCTTATTTATAAGAGATAACAAACAAAAAAACAGAGAAATATGACGGTGGTTGTGGAGGTTAGAGAATACGACCCTAGTAAAGACTTAGCCACCGTCGAAGAAGTTGAGCGGCGGTGCGAAGTTGGCCCAACAGGAAAACTGTCTCTCTTCACTGATCTCTTAGGTGACCCAATTTGCCGTGTTCGACATTCACCTTCTTACCTCATGCTGGTAACTTTCTTTACTCCAAAACTCCTAAAAGTTATAAACTCATGTTTACTATACTAGTTCAAAGTTAAATTTCAATTCTTTACTCAACAAAAATTCTTATATGTTTTTCTATAATGGCGAAGCAAAAATATGAAACAACTTGATTTTTGTTATCAACAAAAATAAATGATTAATTTTTTGTTTTTGCCTTTTTTATAAATTAATTAATTAAAAATGACAGGACACAAACAACATTCACCTTCTTGCCTCAAAACTCGATTATATTAAGTACCTCTTTCCTTTATAAAGAAGCAAATACATGAACTAACTAACACAAAAGTTTAATTATCTTTTATTTTTTTGGTTTAATTAATATGTAAAAAGAACGATTTATCTAAAAATTTGGAAATTGTAACAGGTGGCTGAGATTGGTACGGATGAGAAGAAAGAGTTAGTTGGAATGATACGAGGATGTATCAAAACCGTTACATGTGGTAGCACCAAAAGACTTGATTTAACTCATAACAAGTCTCAAAACGATGTCGTTATTACCAAACCTCTTTACACTAAACTTGCTTACATTTTGGGCCTCCGCGTTTCACCTACGCACCGGTACGTTTTTACAATCTCACGTAATTAAAACGTTACACTAAATCACGAGTAATTAGTGGCTTAGTGCTTAGACTAATCACGTTTTTAATTATTTCAGGAGGCAAGGGATAGGGTTTAAGCTCGTGAATACTATGGAAGATTGGTTTCGTCAAAACGGCGCTGAGTATTCTTATTTTGCAACTGAAAACGACAACCATGCTTCCGTTAACCTTTTCACCGGAAAATGTGGTTACTCCGAGTTCCGTACACCGTCTATTTTGGTTAACCCGATTTACGCGCACAAGGTTAACATTTCTCGTCGAGTTACTATAATCAAGCTTGATCCAACTGATGCTGAGTTGCTATACCGAATCCGGTTTAGTACAACCGAGTTTTTTCCGAGAGACATTGACTCGGTTCTAAATAACAAACTCTCGTTAGGAACATTCGTTGCTGTTCCACGTGGCAGTTGTTACGGATCCGGGTTAGGCTCATGGCCCGGTTCAGCTAAATTCTTGGAGTATCCACCCGATTCGTGGGCCGTTTTGAGTGTGTGGAATTGTAACGATTCGTTTCGGTTAGAAGTTCGCGGCGCGTCAAAGTTGAGGCGCGTGTTAGCTAAAACGACGCGAGTAGTTGATAAAACGCTGCCGTTTTTGAAAATTCCGTCGATTCCCGCGGTTTTCCAACCGTTTGGATTACATTTTATGTACGGAATTGGCGGAGAAGGACCACGCGCGGAGAAAATGGTGAAAGTGCTGTGTAATCACGCGCATAATCTGGCCAAAGAAGGAGGATGCGGTGTCGTGGCGGCGGAAGTAGCGGGAGGAGAACCGCTCAGACGAGGGATACCACATTGGAAAGTGCTATCGTGCGCAGAGGATTTGTGGTGTATCAAACGGCTTGGAGAAGATTACAGTGATGGTTCTATTGGTGATTGGACTAAATCTCCACCTGGTGAATCTATTTTTGTTGACCCTAGAGAATTTTAATTTTTATAACTCAAAATTCACAAAATTAATTTATATTTAAAGGAAAGGAATATTAATTATATTTCTTCTATCAGATTAAGATGTCTTTAACTTTTGGTAAGCTGAGAAGATGTTAGTAGATTTTTGTTTTATAATGTAATATTTTTATAAGAGAATCTCTTGTTCGTGTGGGAATTTGTTTATGATTTTTTGTATTCTTTATATTAGTACTAGTTGTGATTAATTTAGTACAATATAAAAAGTAGAAGAATCACTGAATTTTTTTTTGTTGTTCTGACCATATCATAAATTTAACCATTAATATAATAATTACTTATATCCTACTATTAACTCTATTATTTAAAAACGTTTTTCAAGTGTACCAAGTACAAACACCTAGAATTGACAATCTGATTTAACTGATTTGGATTTCGGTTTGGTTTAGTAAAAACATAACTTTAAAATATAATTAATAATCAGAGATAGGTTTTGATTAATATTATAGAATATGATTACAAATATGTAAATCTAAGATTTTATAATAAAAAAAAATTATTCAATTTGGTTTTTGGCTCAAGCTCGATTTCAGATCAATTAAACTAATGGGGTTTAGATTGTTTTTGATTCGGTTTTGGTATAAACTTTGCAGTATTTCTTGGATTACAAATAAATGATATATATATTATACATATATTTTCTTTTCCGATTTCAGTCTCATTAGAAATTGAGATGGAAGAGCTTCAAGCCAGACACAAAGCCCATTACCACCTGACCCATTTGCAAAGGTCAAGGACCAAAATGTTTCCAATTCAGATAACAAAGGAAACTCAAAAAGTTTGACGTAGTTCTGAAGAAACAAATGAGAAAAAGATACAATAATATGCTTAGATTAAAACTCTTTATCATGGTCCCATTCCTCATCCTCAGTGTTTAGAGTCGTTGTAGTTAGCTCAGGAGTGCTGTATCCTGTTGATGAACCATTGGCTCTAATCTGTTCAAAGAAGAGAACTTGCACAATCACCCGCATTGGCAAACGTTCGTTCTGCACCGCATGTTCACACGCTTCTGGTGATAGTTTCCTACAATCCATTAACCCGCATATTCTTTTCTTCTCGCTCTTGCTAATACTCGAATGTTCCTGGAAAAAGAAATTTCCAAATCAAACCTAATGTCAATCAAGAAATCATTATGAAAAACAGTGTATTTGAATCTTGTTTTCTTACCTTGAGAAACATGTCTATGGCGCGATAAAACCCGTCATGAGACTGTCTTGGGAAGCTAGAGAGTGTCTCAGCGAGAGAGAGGAAGTTCTGTAGAGGGAGATTAGGATCTCTTGATTTCTCAGCTAAGTATCCGTCAATGAGCTTTGCGACGGATACTTTCATTTGCGTTTTCGGATCTCTGTTCTTGAACTCCTTCACTAGGCTTTGCACCATATCTAAATCATACAATAAGATATCATGCACTGTTGCCTCTTCAAGCTGCTCGCTGATTCTTTTCTTTAACCTGTCTTTAACGGTTTCTTCACACCCAAGAAACATCGATGCTCGATGTAACTTGGTCAAGAAACTAGAAGAAAGACTTCCTTTCTCATCCGGGATAAGTTCTATGATTATATCAGTCAAAGATCTATCAATGGTTTGCACTAAGCCTTTGCTAAAACCTGATATTCTTCTTCTTGCATAAGCGTGTAACGCTTCTCCTATAACGTTATTTGGTACTTTCCCTCGGTTCTTGATTGCTTCGATGGCTTGTTTATATAAATCAATGTGAAGTTCGCATAAATCTTCGACCCACCAGTCTTTTGGAACGGCTTGATCTTCGGGTTTTCCCACCTTCTCAAGCTTCTTCTTCCTGTTGTAACTGTAAGACCACTTGACTTTCGAGGTGTCAATCGAGGCTGTTGAAGCAATAGAGTTGAGACAACGCTTCACGAGCTCGTCCAAGTAATTAGACAAGAGATCTTTTGTGGTCTGCAGAACAATGATAGAATCTTTCCAACTACGGAAGATAGTTGAGTTCAAGAAAACATCAATCTTGTAAACGAGATTGCTTTTCTCAAACGTTTCATTCATCTCTAAGAACTCAGCTGCGCAACGAGCTGCGACCACATTGTAAGCGTTTAAAGTTACCATGATGCCATAACAGAACTTTACACAAATCTCAAAAGCAACAGAACCACCAGGAATCTCTGATATGTCAATCTCATTAATTTGGTTCTTCTCCTTCTCTTCATTTTTTGATGTTGCTATGAGTTTCTGCAAGAATCCGCTTTTGGACAGCAATGGGAACTGAAAACACACGCAAAACATTAAACTCTTGCTTTTGCCTGTTCTTTGATGTTTTAAAAAGGTAAGATTTTTTTTATCATACCTTATGGAGATAGAATTTGACATTGCCAACGATTACGATGATCTCTGTTTCTAACTCAGTTGTGACATACCTAAGAGCAAGAAAAGCAATACCAGTTAAAATAAAAACATTGTTTAAGAATCATGAGACAGAAAGCTAAAAAAACTGTTTTTACAAACCTAACATTGTCTCCTTTAGATTGAAACGAATCAGGTTTGGTTCCAAGTTTCATAAACTTCATTTTCTCTTTATGAAGTTATTGCACACAAGACTCTCAACACAAAAGAGAAAACAAAGCTAAGAATCTTAGAAGTGATCTATGCTCAATCTTGTTTTCAAGAAAGCTTAAAAGGGTCACTGAAAAAAAAATTACTTATAAAGTTAATAGTACTATATAATTTACAGAAAACTTAGAGATTCACAACAACACACCCACCAACCTCAAAGGCTCGAAAACCCAAACACCAGCTTGTTTGTTTCTCTTTTTAATCTAATTCTCTTTTTTTTTATAAATCTTTTTCCCTTAGTGCTTCACACATGAACTCCTCTTTGTGGTTGCCCATTGTGCATTGTTACCAAAACAATAAACCCAAGGTTTTGGTTACAGAAAAAAAGCGTTTTAAGCAGTTCACTGCAGTATCAGAACTTCTCGGTAACATTAATTCCAAGGAAAAAACGAATCAAATCTTTTTGTATGTTTTCTATAAAGATGGGCTAGTGAAAGCATAACATCAGAAGTCAGAGATCGTTTCTCGATACACATATGTACGTTTCTACTTTTCAACATACTTTAAAAACTTAATCAAAATTCAAGAACCAAAATAGAAAAATGAAGATAAAAAGAACCCTTTTAGAAAATTACAACAACAAATATCAGTACCCAAGTGCGGTTGGCTCAATCGTTTACAAGGGGTGTTACATTTTAGAAAGAAAGATGATTTACACTTGCATATGTTAAACAAAACGCAAAAACATTCAAGTGTGAATGGTTGCAGCGGTTAAGGCGGACAAATCAATCAGCGGATTTGACCGTTTTTTATTCAACAATCATCAAATATAGTCCGCAGCGGTGTGGTTTAAAGATAATAGAAAGAAAACCGCTGCGAACCGTTTTTGTGTACAAATAGAGTTGGTCCACAGCGGTCTACTGACCGCCCTATTTTTGGGGCGGCCTAAATCGCTGACGGATTTGGTCGCCGTGACCGCAGTCACCATTCATAAATCAAAATTCCAAATACAAGAATTAATTTATTCCAGTTTATAACTTTTTTTTAATCTGTAAATTTATTAAAAATAAATGAATACTAAAAATAAATTAAAAAATTGTTAAAAAGTTGTGAAAGTTTTAAATATTATTCGAGTATAAGTGGTATCATTTTAATTCTAATGAATGATTTCTTTTTTACTTTTACAATTAATGTATCTCCTATATAATAATACGGAAGTACAAATTTTTTTTTGTGGACTATATAATTTTTATAAGTTGGTTACAAAATATGTTATAGATTAAATATAGGTTGGTTACAAAAAAAACTTTATAGATTAAGGCCTTGAATTGTTACAAGTGTTTAAATAGATTTTGGTTTTAGTTTTTCTAAAAAGCTAATTTTTTGCCATTCAAGATTTTATAAAATTGGTTTTCCTAAAAAACAGGGAATCTAGCTTTTTGCAGATTTTACTCATTTACAAAAAAAAACCAAAAACCATCTTATAGTGGTTTTTCTAATTGTTAGTGTTATTCATTTTTCAATTTTAATTATTTTTTTTTTTTTATGTTTTAAACTTTTTAGCAAAAACCAAAAAACCAAATCTCTAGAAATCAAAAAACTAAAATCTAAAAACCAAAAGTTAAAAACTAATTTAAAAATTCATTCCATTCATGCCCTAAATGGTCATTGTGTGGGTTATATGAATACACTTAAGAATATCCCAAAGAATCCTCTTAAAGAGAATATTCCAATGATTTATACATTTTTTTAAATAAAATCTTTAGTATTCCATGTATTGTTACAAAATATACACTTCGACATAAAAATATACTCTTAGTTTTATCTTGGCAATTTATCACATTTAATCGTGATTTCCAAGATCTTATTATGTAGTGGAAAATAAAATCTACCTAAGCAAAGTCATATTAAAAAACTTTCACCAAACATGTTTAAAAATAAAAATAAACAACAAATATAACTATTTCTCATACATAAAATTACAAAATTAACAATATAAAACTTATAACATAGGTGTTTTTTTCAAACATATAATTTTATTAAATAACGTTTTATCCAAAAAAAATTTTAAAAATAATCATGTAAATTTATTTTATTCTAAAATTATAATATAAATAAAAGAAATTTCAATCCAATCCATGTTGTTGCCAGGTCCTAATCTAGTTTTAGTTTTGTATGAAAACGCAGCAATTATGCATGTTGCAACAAAATATTTGTCTCTCTTTTAAGAAAAACAAAAAAAAACCAGAACGAACGAACCCAAACGAAACGAGAGAGGGAAGAAGAGAATCGTCAAAGTGTTAAAGTGGTGGTGAAGGTATATAAAACTGTTTGCTTTTTTTTGATCGTTTACCTCTATATAATAAGATATATAACTGATAGGTTTATGTATGATTCAAGCATGGGTTTTGGTAATTGATAGTTAAAAGAGGCCTTGCACACCAGTTGCTCGACGAATTGTCTAACTCAGATCTTCCTTTTTCCACCCTTATGCAGCTAAATTTGAATTGGGCATAAACATGTTGTGATCATACACACTTCAGATTTTAAGAGTCAGTTCTTCTCTAGTTATATGTGTGTATAGATGAATCAGTGATACAAAAAGACTTATCCTTTTTACCTTACTTGATCAAAACTGTGCCTTTATATGCATTTTTCAAATACTCTTCTTTTGAATTTTTTTGATTTATTTGTTGATGATCACTAGGAAGAAGTTGAGCATGGAACCTGAACATACAGAGGCTCTTTTAAAGTACGTCTTTGGTGTTTCGTTTTTTCTTAGCTCGTGTTGTGTCCGTATAACGATTCACTGTTGTTAGTATGTAAAACAGCCATTTGGAGAAGCAAAATGGATTGCTCACAGAAACTCATAAAACCATGACTCAAGAACTCCAAAAGCTTCAGGTTTGTTTCAAGAAACTTTAGTGTTACATTTGAAAGTTCTCTTCGGAAACAACATGTGTTTTTTTTTTTTTTTTTTTTTTTCAGGTGGAAGAAGAGATGATGATGCGGAAGTTATATGAGCTGATGTCTACATATCGTCAAAATAAGAAGGTTTGTATAATAAAGATTGCTTTTTTTTTCTTGAAGATGTTGGATTTGATTGAGATTAATGTTGTTTTCTTTTCAAGAAAATGGAGGAGACTCAAAATGTGTCACATGGTAAAGAAATAGTGGTAGTGGAAGCTTCTGATACGATGTCTAGCACATCCAAGGCGTTAATCACATATGTGAGAAGAAGGAAAAAGAATCAAAAGCCAACACAATGAAGATTTTCAGTTCTTGTGTAAGTTAGTTTCTCTTTAGTGACATGTTAGTTCTACTTATTATCTCTGTATTTTTTTAAAAGGGTATTTGCGATGTTTTCTAGTTTTTACGATGGCTCTTATGCCTATATAGCGGGTAGTAGTCTTCACCTTGTTTATGCTTGTAAAATGCAGCTTAAGTTTTTTTTTTTTGAGTGATGAATAAAGCTGTTTATGAAAGGCCTGAAACTCTCTATGGACACTTACTATGGAACATGTTCCACATGTACTATATATAATATAGGTTAAATGGCTCCCCACACTCTATGGACACTTGCAATGTAAAATAAAGGGAGCTTAGAAAAAGAGTTAGGTTGTTACTAGAATAGGTTAGGTCTTAAGAGATTCAATTGGATCAGTGATTTTGGTTAGGTGCTCGAGCAACTATTCCCACGCAACAATCATGCCTCCATGTTGAAATGTAGTCTTTAAATGGAGGATGGAGCGTATGTAGAAGTTAGGGGTACATCCCTTATTATTGTTCTTTTTTCCATTTAGGCAACTCCATAGCCATAGGCTTTTAAAAGTTAAATTTGATTGAAATAGCTGACCAACAGTAAGGGGCACTATTATAGCTGACCAAACAAATAAAATATGAGGTTAGTTATAATTGGATGATTTCACTTTTCCAAACCCTTTCTCTCTGATCTGGACAACCATAAAAAAAGTCTATGCTACCACTTGTAAGTGCAAATAATTTGCAAGACTCAACAAACGTACCGAAGTTTAATAGTGTGCCTAATCGTCAAATAGGCAAACATACAGATATCACCTAATTAGAATTACACACTATCAAGATACCCATTGACGTGTTACCAAAATCTAGTCTCAAAACCAGCTTTCCCAAGATTATATAAACTTAGAGAAACTTCAAAACCTCTTTTACAATCTATCTAAAGAAGAGACCCTTAAAACCTTAAACGTGAGTAGCTGTCTCAAATAATACCTACTTCAGTTTGAGATCCTATTTGTACTTACATACATAGAAAGACTTATTACCACTGTCACTTTATAGATAAACGAAAACTGTCACAGAATTATCAATCAACCCGGACTCTAAACCAAAACTGTACTAAAGAAAGACTTGCTAAATAAAATGACCATTGATATCGTGAAAAGCTCTTTCAACACTTTAGTCTAGTTTAGTAGTCGTCATATTTGCTACGTGTAAACTAATATATAACTTTCTTCTCTCTCACTCTATCTATATATCTATATATCTTTCTCTACAAATATTTAGGAAGAGAGGATTCATAAAACAACATAAAAGTATATATTAAAGTACCATTTCAGATAAGCGAGAGAAAAAAAAAAAAAAAGCTAGCCATGGAGAAGTATGAGATGGTGAAGGATTTGGGATTTGGTAATTTCGGATTGGCTCGGCTTATGCGTAATAAGCAAACCAACGAGCTTGTGGCTGTCAAGTTCATCGATCGAGGCTATACGGTCCATTTCATTATTTCTTTTCTTCTTTCTTTTGTATTTTTCGTTATTTTTCATACTAAGAATCTCATCTTAATTATTACCCAAACTGATGCTTTGATACAGATAGATGAGAACGTTGCAAGAGAAATAATTAATCATAGGTCTCTTAGTCATCCCAATATTGTTCGGTTTAAAGAGGTAAGTTTTTTTTTATTTTTATTTTTCTTTTTCTGTCAACGAAGTAAATATTTGTTTTGTTAAGAAATAAACGTACGTCGTGTTTGATTTTGAATTTGGATATTCCCACAACTCCACAAGTTGTTTCGCAAAGATATGGACATATATATATATATAGTCCCATGATCTATTCGACATGTTCCATATTCAATCCATAATTTGATGTTGATAAGAGAAAAAAAAAAAACTTAAAGATTTGGTGTTGATGATTTTAGGTTGTTCTAACTCCTACACATCTTGGGATTGTAATGGAGTATGCAGCTGGAGGAGAACTGTTCGAACGGATATCTACCGCGGGTCGATTTAGCGAAGCCGAGGTTTAGAAATTAAATTCTTGTCAATAACATACATTTTACCGAGTATCAAAAAAAACAAAAAAAAAGCATGCATTTTACTTGTTAATCACCACATATAAAAAAAATCGCCAAATATTGTTTTTGTTAAACTTTTAATTTAATTTAATTTAATTAATTGATCTACTTGCAGGCGAGATATTTTTTTCAACAACTCATTTGCGGAGTGCATTACTTACATACAATGGTAAAATTATTTGGATATACACCAATTGTATATTTATATATATATATATATATATATATATATATATATAATAGTTTGTGTTATATGTTTTACTAATGAAACAAATGAATTTTGCAGCAAATATGCCATAGAGATCTGAAATTAGAAAATACATTGCTTGATGGAAGCCCAGCACCACGTTTGAAAATTTGTGATTTTGGCTACTCTAAGGTTTTTTTTAAATAAGTAATTTTAATTTCTGTTTATGTTAGTTAAAGTTTGTATATTAAAATCTAAATTTCTGAATGTATAATAATTTCTAAAAATTTGCACAGTCTTCAGTTCTTCATTCCAACCCAAAATCAACGGTGGGAACTCCGGCATATATAGCACCGGAGGTTTTTTGTCGATCAGAATACGACGGAAAGGTAAATAATTATACTATTATTATTTTTTCATACAGGATAAGTTTCAGTAGTAATGAAGATATTTTTGTTTTTTTTTGTTGCCTTCAATAATGAAGATATTTACAAGTTTGAATTCCACTTTTAATAGTTTTTTTAGGTGGACATTCCACTTTCAATAGTTTATAAAACCATAATTTCATGGAAAAAGAGTAGTACACGACAAAAAAACTTTTGCTTCATAATATCTCACTCATGACATGTGTTACCAATCTTCTATAGTAATAGTATACGTTATATCGACTTTCATCTAATATATTCAAAAATTTAATGGCCACTTTGAAATAATTAACGTCATCAACATCATTAGTCAACTTAATATTTGTTTTCGGAAATAACATGCATAAATGTCGAGGTATTACATTTTATATTCATCAAATTACTTTGCTAGACACTTGTCCATTTCAATCAACCGACTATATGATCTGTGAACTAAACTTAAAAAAAAGACACTTATTTCAATCTGTTTTACAGTCAGTTGATGTGTGGTCTTGTGGAGTGGCACTCTATGTTATGTTGGTAGGAGCTTACCCTTTCGAAGACCGTAAAGACCCTCGCAATATTCGAAAAACTGTTCAGGTATAAATCTTTTATTTTAAAAATGAAAACAAACGAAAGTACTATAATTCGTATACTAATCGTATATATAACATTTTTGTGGTTTGATTTTGAAGAAAATAATGGCTGTAAAGTACAAGATTCCAGGATATGTTCACATATCTGAAGACTGCAGAAACTTGTTAGCTCGTATATTTGTTGCCAATCCATTACAGGTAAGTATATAATATATTAAACTATATAAGTTAAATGATTTCGACCTATTCTTGTTAAAATTTTGTTGGTTAATTTGTAACTATTACAGAGAAGTACGCTTAAAGAGATCAAGAGTCATGCATGGTTCCTAAAGAATTTGCCAAGAGAACTTAAGGAGTCAGCACAAGCAATCTATTACCAGAGGAATGTTAGTCTTATCAACTTTTCTCCACAAAGAGTAGAGGAGATTATGAAGATAGTTGGTGAGGCAAGAACCATACCAAACCTTTCTCGTCCGCTTGGAACAAATGAAAAAGATGGCGAAGAAGAAGAAGAAGAAGAAGAGGAATATTTGGATGCTAATGATGAGGTATGTTATTATGAGTACACTTTAGGAGAGAAATCTTCGAAATAGTCAAAGCATTTGACGTTTATAAAATATGTTACATGTTGTCAAATTATGAACACTTGTTGTAATTTTATATTTGAATATCGTTTTTCTTCTCTCTTCTTGTTGGTTTAGAGAACATTCAACATAGTAACCAAATTAGAATAAATTAAACGTTTTGTTTTATTATTCAGTCATTGAATATTTGGATTTAGAAATTAAACACATTACAATTTTGTGTTTTTTCTTTCTAATTATATTTCTTCGACTCTATTAAGTATTTTGTTAATTTGAGTTGTTATTAAATATTAATCGTCAAATTTTAAAAATTTAAATCTTAGTTTTTGGTTTGCAAACGATAAATTTATACAAACAGAGTTCTGATCAAGTGAACACTTGTTGAAATATATAAGAAAAATGAAATGTTACATTTGCTTGTTGTGTTTTGCGGTTGAGAAGATAACTTAGATGTAACCAGTTTACTTTAAATTGATAATATAAATACCTATAATTAAAATATCAGAGTGGCGCAGCGGAAGCGTGGTGGGCCCATAACCCACAGGTCCCAAGATCGAAACTTGGCTCTGATACATGTTTTTTTTTGTCGTCAAAGTATAATCAGTTCTCATTTCTCAATACATTTTTGTTATTAAAAAACAGTCTTTTTTTTTTCTTGGACAAAAAAAACAGTCTAAACATACCAACCTGTGTCTCTAGTTTTTGCACCAATTACAACAATATAGGCCAATCCACTAATTTTTATTTGATTTCTGTTGGAAACCCATGAAACGATAATAGGACTAGAGTTTAACCCAAAGTATGATCGATCACAAAATGGAGAATCCTTAACAGAAACTTCTCTTCAAAGTTGTAGTATCAAGCCGTGACAACCAGTAATACAAAGAGACAACGGCCATGATCAGTCTCCACTACAAATATTTCATGGTACATATATTTTATTCTTCATACGTTAAGGCAATGAGCCTCAAATTACAAAGGCTGGCCAGTGATCCACCTTTGGAACATGATAGAGGTCTCCTTTGGTAGATACTCTGCCGTGTGTCCACCTCCCTATAATCAAAAATGTCTAACAATTAAAAGTGCACTTTTAAATTGTAATGCTATGAAAAATATATATGTTAAATCGAAACAAGAAGACTTGCTTTAACAGTAGCAAATGTCATCTTATTGGAATAAGTTCTGGTGTATCTGTAATAGCAAAAAAAATAAAAAAAAATCAAACAATGGTATTAGAATAAGCTTGTGATGTCGAGAAAATGAAAAAAACAAGAGAAACAGATATATATTACCCAGCGATTTGATGGTTTATCATCCAAGGTCTCCAATCATCAACGATGGAGTAATTTAGAGATTTTATCCATGCCTGAGTTGCTTGGAAAGGCATGGTTATGTCATGATCGCCACTGTTCACCATAAATCACACAAGTTTATTCGACTTATATCAAATAAAATTTACTTATAATTTGATTTGGTTTCAGTTACGTATGATGCGAATTCAGTTTGTTTTTTTTTTTCTCCCAAGATTGACCGTTTATTACTTGACTAAGGACTAAGGTACATCCCCATGAATCCTACTTATAAACCTAAAAAAATATAAATATTTTTCATAAAATTAGTTTTGTTTCATAAAATTAATTTTTTCATAAAATTAGTTTCAGGTTTTCACCAAAAACCTGTTTCTGATCTTCAATTTTTTTCTCTTTTTCTTGAAACAATAAAACCAATAGTTTTTTTTTGTAATACAAAATTTTGGTTTCATTTAATTTCTGGCTATGTAATTTTTGCTTACCTATATATACTAGTACAGATGTATAGGGAAATGAAAAGAACATTAATTAAACTCTAACGTTCTAACCTGAAAATAAGAGATCGGTAGCCATTAATGCTGTTATCCATGTGGTATGGTATGCTATTTTTAATGTCGAGACTGTATGGGATATTCCTACCATTATCCCTTATCCATTCTCCTATACTCCCCTGCAGTAGTTTTACATTCAATATATTTTCTCTAAAGTTTCACGCTTTATAGCAAGTTATATTAAAAATGTCATTATTTACCTTCTTAACATGAAGAGCTTTTCGAACGCTCTCATTGTTGGCCCAACATTCAACGAGATGATACGGATAGTACTGCAAACGCAACCTTGTAAATATCTATCGGAAATAAGGATATGACTACTCACAATATTTGATTATCTTTGTCAGCTCTCTCTAAGTTATTATTTTGGAGCAAATTAATAGGAGCAGAAACATATAAAATCAGATGAGATATAATGTATTACTTACGTAGCAATCAGGAGATATATGTTGTGTATTTGTGTCATCGCAATCTGGTATTAACGTATGATGGCTATTTATTTTGTCAGTACACTATAACCAAACCAAAAAGAAAAATTCTGAATTAGTGAAACTAATTACCAAGCAAAAACAGAAAAAAAAAAAAAAACATCTACCAGGGTTTTATAGCGTGTACCTTACGGTATTCTTCTACAAGTTTTAAACATTTTGTGTTACGCGGATCCACATTGAAATAATTTCCTTTGCAAAATTTCTTCAGTGACTGTAAGAAATAATGTTTTTAAATTTGGTAAAGTTCAATTCGGCTCGTAAAAAAACAGAAATACGGAAAAGACTAAAACTCTCTCGTGACAAAATAACAAATATATTAAGCATGGTATATATTTCATTACCGTGTAGAGTTCGTCAGAGATTAGTGACATCCCATGAGCAAATGGAATACGATAGTTTTGTTCAATTTCGATATGCGTTATCGGGTTTCCTAGCACATAACCCTGTATTTGGCATCAAAATATTAAGTGTTCGAGAAGCTATGTACATATCATAAGAAGCAATTATCAAATATCTGTGACCTGTAGATTTATAGGAGGGTTGCAACATATATAATTCCCTGCATCACATTATCTATATTATTAAAACGTGAGAGATAATCAATTAAACAATATTCTAAAAGAAAAGTGTATTGGGATTGATTAATATGATAAGAGATATCATACCTTTTGAGATTGCTTGAACGAGGGGCGGAACAATCATACCTGAATAAGAATCTCCAACAACGTATAAAGGGTTGGAGGAAAACTGTGGATGCTTTCTTAGCCACTGCAAAACAAAAGCTCTAGCTAGATGTTAGGTGTTTACATGATATATGAGCTAACCACTCGTAGAATACCAATAAACACCTAGGTCGTTTTATTTTTGGTATAAGGAAAAAAAAATCAGAACGTCTTAACTTAAATGAGACGGGATGGTTTCAACAAGTTGGCTAACCGGTGTGGTTAAAGCCTACATCACGCCGAGAAAGGTTTCTCGAAAACATACACATGAGCGTAATGACACAAAGACCAACGGTTTAAAAAAGAGACTTGTGTTTGTCTTAAATATAACCTTTTGAAGAAACTCGTGGATCCTCTTAACTTCATTTGTGTCACTAGTTTTTTCAATTGGAGTTCTTGAGTAGGAGAAGCCAGATCCGACAGGCTGATCCAAGAATATTATGTTTGTCGTCTGAGAGAATATGATCCAAAACTTAAGATCAAGAATATATCATTAGGTTTGTGACACAATTTGAACGTACTTCATCATACCTTTGTCCATGAATATGTCGTAGAGACCAATGAAGGAACACTTCCATTGTAAACCTCGGACTTCAAAGCCAACGGTCCTATTTTTTTTATATGTTTCCCAGTTTAAACAATTGTCCTTAATTAGCCAAAGAAAAATATATTAGATTTACCGTTCTCAAAGAAAAGGCCACTAAGACAAGAGCATCCAGGTCCTCCATTTAACCATATAATAAGAGGATCTTCTTTTGGGTTCTTCTCAGATTTGATGAAATAGTAGAAAAATTGCACATTTTCTTCCTTATCAATGCCAATGTACCTTCATTCATAAGAATGTCTAGTTACTAACTCCAAAATCACAACACATAATTACCTTGGTAAAAAAGAAGAGACATTTTACAAACCCGGTTTCGAGTTCAAATGGCAGAGGGCCTTCAAAACCAGGAAGAAACTTGACGATAGAGCCAGAATCAACATAATGACTCAAGAAAAGTAGAACAAGAAGCAGAAACCGTAAGGTCAAACTCATTCTCTTTTCGTTTCTAATGACGAGTACTTTAGGAAAAGATAAAATAGCTATCGTTTCGCTAACATGCAGTAGTTGGCTAGTTGATTGACGTTGAGTAGGCCCTCTTGGGATCGATAACATATTAGGGCATCTCCAACAATGTCTTCGTTTTAAAAGGAGTTCATCTTCAAAATAAAGGTTTGAAGGTGACTTACTCCAATGGTATACCGTACACCCTTAAATTTATTTTTAAAAAAATTTCTATTTACATTGTAGTTCAAAATCTTACCAATAATTTGTTATAATCACAAAACTTTCATAGATAAATATAAAATATACAATGAAAAAATATATCAAACAATATTAATAAAATACAATACCTTCTACGATAAAACAACATATATATATATATATATATCAAAAATATAAAATAAAATTACATGTAAAATATAAAGTTATTCAATATAATTATTTCTATAGATATATTTAAATAATAAAATTTCTATAGATATATTTCAAATAATAGAATGTATATAGATATAAATCAAACAGTTCAATTTATATAGATAGATTTCAAACAATTAAACTTATTAGACCTATTTGTAAGATAGAAAAGTTATAAAGACTAAAATGAAATATACATAAAATTTTAAGAGACTGAATAGTGCACCCTCGAATTTGAAGGTTCACTATTCAAACCCTTAAAAATTAAAGGTTTAAAAGTCTGTTGGAACTAAAAACCCTCAAATTTTGAGGGTTTAAAAGTTTGTTGGAGTTGGTCTTAGAGTTGGTTCAGACAATAATGTAAATTTAAAGTTATCTAGTTTTCCGTGCCACAACTAGGAATCAAGCTCATCCAAAACTTAAATGTACAATTAATACAGTCAGTGGCGGACCACGTTATGGATGGTGGATGATACAAATATTTTTATTCTTCATACGTCAAGGCAATGAGCCTCTCCGTTACAAAGATTGGCCGCTGATCCACCTCTGGAACACGATAGAAGTCTCGTTTGGTAGATACTCTGCCGTGTGTCCACCTCCCTGTTAATTAAAACACTAATTTATATTAATTAAAACTTTCATTGTAATGCAAATATATGACACTAAATTTTTTTAAATTGAAACAAGAAGACTTGCTTTAATAGTAACATATGTCATCTTATTGGAATAAGTTCTTGTGTATCTGTCATGAAAAAGGGCAAGAATGATTTGTAAGTGAGTTTGAAAAGAAATTGAATGAACAAGAGAAACCTAAAACACTAAAAGACATATATTACCCCGCGATTTGATCTTTTATCATCCAAGGCCTCCAGTCATGAACGATTGAGTAATTTAGAGATTTTATCCAGGCTTGAGTTGCTTGGAAAGGCATCGTAATGTCATGATCACCACTGTTTACCATAAACCGCAAAAAAAAAAGAACTCCTTAATCTTCTAGACAATCTAGTTTAGGCTTTTGTTTTCACTTTCGTTTAATCCACCTTGGGTTTTATAAAATCTATAACCAAAAAAAATCATTTGTAATGTGGTTTGTTTGATGCAAATTCGGTTTAGTTACAAAATGAATATATAATGATACTAATAAATATGATGTAATATGATGGCATATGAGAAGACTGTGTCTATTTTATTAATATATATGTATATACAACTTAAAAATGCAAAATATTAGTACAGTTTTTTTTTTAATTGTGTTTATTTCGATTACACTACAATGATACATTTTGGTGTTTTTTTTTTTGGGGGTTTTAAGATAATAAAATCCATGTCTGGGAATATTTTTTAACTGATTTAATTCGGTTTGGTTCGTGCTCCATTTGGTATGAAAATTTTGTCTACCCCTACTTGTAAATGTATAGGTAACAAGATTAGTTCTTGATAAGTAATGTTAACTCAAACCTATAAATTAGAGATCGGTATCCTCTGATGCTGTTATTGGCATGATATGGTACACTGCTTATAATGTCATTGTCGTATGGAATTGTCCAATTACACCGGTCCCATTGTCCTTTAGTCCCCTGTTATAGATAAGTGAATTATTTACATTTTTATATTTTCTTTATATCATCACATCTCGTTAGTGATCCTAAACCAAACTTAGCATAATACCTTGGTAACATGAAGCGCTTCGCGAACTCTCTCGTCGTTGGCCCAACATTCAATGAGAAAATACACATAATACTGCAAAAGCAACAATTTTGTCAAACTATTTATCTATTTATCAAAATAAGAATTTGTCCACTTGTCCACAAATAATTTTACACATGGATTCATCCCTTTTTATTAGTTTCTTAGTTTTTTTTTTTGTTTATAACTAAGACATTGTAGAGCTGAGCCGTATACTGTGATTAAAACTTAACTACAAAATCTGTCAAAAGGTTTCATAATACATGCTGCGTAAATTTGTCTCTAAAAGTGTTAATATTAATTTAACCATAGTTTCCTCTTAATTAACGGGTTTAGCTATTAACTGATAAAGGTCTAGCAAATGTAGTATGGGATTGGGACCCCAAATTTGAAGGGACCTCTCTTAAAGAAGAACTAGTAGAAACAAATAATACCAGATCTCTACTACTTACATAGCAATCAGGTGATGTTACTCCTTTCCCTTTCTTATCGCAATCTGGTAATAATATATGTTGTGTATTAATTTTGTCAGTGCACTGTAGATAAACAAAAGTAAAAAAAAAAGTGAGTCAGTGATGATATTTGTTACCAAGGGGAAAAAAAACGAAGAGATTGACCACATTTCAAAGTGTGTATGTATACCTTATGGTATTCTTCAACAAGTTTTAAACATTTTGTGTCACGTGGATCCACGTTTTCATAATTTCCTTTGCAGGTTCTCTTCATCGACTGTAATTTTAACATTGTTATATCATTAGTGAAATTATTAAAACTATTCATTTCAATCCATCAAATATGAAATTATTTTAAGTGAATTTAACAAATTAGGCTCTGCATGCGTAGATTTCATACCTCGTAAAGTTCATCAGAGATTAATGACATTCCATAAGCAAATGGAATACGATAGTTTTTTTCATGTTCAGCATACGTTATCGGGTTTCCGAGCACGTAACCCTGTTTTTGGTTAAAAGAAAAGATATAACTACGAATTTTTAGCCTTCAAATTTCGAACACTTCAGTATACTAAATAGTAAATATTAAGAAGCAACTAAATAAATATCTATGACCTGTAGATTTATAGGAGGTTTGCAACATATATAATTTCCTGCATCATAGTGTCTATATTGTTAAAATGTGAGAGCATACCAGTTAAACGATATTCAAAGAAAAGTGTATGACATCAATTTTTTTTTAATTTATATATATAAAAAAAAACACCTTTTGAGATTTCTTGAACGAGGGCAGGAACAATCATACCGGAATAAGAATCTCCGGTGACATAAAAAGAGTTGGAGATAAACTGTGGGTGCTTGCTTAGCCACTGCAAGAAAAAAAGATATATGTACACTCTAAATGGTTGTGTTTATTTGAGCTAACTTAAGTAAAAAATCAATTAGAACCTAAATTTTCTCATGCAGGGGGTTTAAAGAGTTCAGCTTACTAGTGTGGTTAAGCCTACATCTACTTTATACTACGAGAATTACAACATACACAAGAACTTTAAGGAACAAATGCAAGTGCTTTAAAGAGAGCTAAGTTTGTCTTATTACCTTTTGGAGAAAGTCATGAATCCTCTTAACTTCAATTGTGTCACTAGTTTTTCCTATTGGAGTTCTTGAGTAGGAGAAGCCAGCTCCAACAGGTTGATCCAAGTATATTATGTTCGCCATCTGAGAAAATGATCCACAATTTTCAAATCAAGAATAGACTTTTGGGGCTTGTGATCCAGTATTAACGTAACATACTTCAGCTACCTTTGTCCATGAATATGTAGTAGAAACCAAAGAAGGGGTAATTCCATTGTAAACCTCAGACTTCAAAGCCAAAGGTCCTAAAAGTTTATTTTCCCTACTTTAAGCAACGTAACTCATTGAAAATAGTGCTTAGCGAAAGAAGAATTTTCATATATTTACCGTTCTCAAAAAGAAGCCCACCCAGAGAGGAACATCCAGGTCCTCCATCTAACCAGAGAAGAAGAGGGTCTTCTTTTGGATTCTTCTCAGATTTGATAAAATAGTAGAAAACTTGTATATTCTCTTCCTCTCCAATACCAATGTACCTTCATTCAGAGTAATGGCTAATTACTAACTTTAAAATAACATCATATAATCGCATTGGTAAGCATAGGCGTAGGCAAAATAAGAACCTGAGGAACCGACCTGACCCAAATCCGAACCCGAACAAGTATCCGAAAAATATCCGAAATATAAGTATAGACTAAGTAATATACTTGTAATATTTATAAATGTAATAAGTTGGTGTTGAAATACTTACTTTTTGGGTTATTTTGAATATTAATGCGTATTTTTGGGGTAAATTAAAGAAAAAGCTTGTGTTTTTTCGAAAAAAAAGTTTAGATATCTTCAAATAATTAGGGAGATTTATATACCCAGTTTCGAGTTCGAAAGGGAGAGGGCCTTCAAATCCAGGGAGGAACTTGACTGTAGTGCCAGAATCAACATGATGACTCAAGAAAAGAAGAAGCAGAAACTTTAGTGTCAAACTCATGGTTATCTAGTTTCTAACTAAGGAGTCAGTCGTTTAACGGAAATAAAGGATCATTTATAGTTTATAACGAAGAAAATTTTGCACAAAAAAAAAGAAAAAAAAGGAAGAAAGTTAGATAGCTATTTGCTATTTCACTAGTCTCTTCAAATTTTGTTTTTGTGGGGAGAGAGTCACGTGGTTGGTGGAGCAACCATCACAATCACAGATATATATATTTTTCTTCAATAACAATCACATCGATATTAAATAATTTGTTTTACAGTTGTTTGTATTTATCTATCATTACATACATAATGGATCACCCAGATAGGGATGTTGCTTTTGTGGCTAGAATTTGGGCAAATCACCAAGACCACGCATAATGGATCGGACAAGCCAGGGGACGTTGCCGTAACTTTTGTGGCTAATCACTCTTTCTTTTCAATTCTTTTTTGGCCCAATTTTTTATTTTTATTTTAAATATAATCAAAGACGTAAATATAATCAAAGACTTAATCAGTGTAAGTATTTTATTGGTATCCTTCTGTAAATCTTTTTATAGAGATTTTACAAAAGAAGTGAAGTTTCTGGATCCAAGTTTTGGGTTACATTGATGAACCATGTTTTAAAACAAAGTTAAAATTATTTCTCAAAACAACGTCGTTTAGTAAAGACGATTCCACATTGTCAGCCACGTATCATCTGACTCAGCATCCCGCAACATAGATTTCGAAATAGGCACAATTTAAGAAGTTCATATATGAAATTTTGAAGTTTAGGTCTAAATCGCACTGCGTTCAGACTTTACATCTATGTGGCACTCACGTATCTCTAGGAGATTGTTGACTCATCTCTTCCATATGTCTCTAGCTCTTTCTCTATGTTAAATTTAAGATTTTTTTGTGTCAAAGTGACTAAGTGTGTAAGTCACTCGATTTTCACGATGCTCTTTCAATTCTTAGTGGATCTTTCCCGCTCTCACTTTCTAGATAGATAGCGTTACAAGCTAATTTTTCTGTACAGTATGAATAAGTTACAAGTGACGACATACTCTATTATTGGGGTTAATCATTTTTTTTCTATCGAAGGATCATATGTCTTTTACTATCCGACTAATTTTTTCAACGTCAGTGTACCTGTCGAGTATCACATTTAAACATATTTTCTTAAAAAACTAAAGCATATAACCATTTTGTCTAATTAAAAAAAAGTGATTAAATAATTCACGCATGAAGGGAATCAATCTTTGGTCTATACTAGTGTGGTTGAACGAGCGTCATCACGGCTCAGGATGGAAGGGGAGATTCTTGAGTTTTGCGGTCGATTCTTGAGACCAATATATCATTATAGACGATAACACCAATATATTTGATGAGTATAAAATAAGACAGAAAAACAAACACTAAAAACCAATAAAAAAATAATATCTTAACTCTTTTCGACTTAGATCTTTGATTGTACTCAAACAAAATAAAAACTTTAACCAAGAGAAGAGGTTTGAAAACACGAAAACTCACGTATTCTTTTGCGATCATGCTCGTATCAAATGCCTGAAAAGCACTATCACAAAGTTCATATCTAACTACACTACATTGTACTTCGTCATAATAGTAGCAACAAATCTATCATAACTAATACAAAGAGATATTGAATATTTGTATATCACACAAATCTGCCACATTAATATTACCCTGAATAAAATTATTATCAACCTGATTAAAAGCAAACAATCGCGCATAGCGCAATTACTCACGTAGTAGATAAAATTATATTGTCTACAGACATTTCATGTAATACACGTTTATTCATAATACATCTTAATACTTAAGCAAGATGGTCATTGATGGTGATGCTCTATTACACAAGTTGGCCATTGAGCCACCTTTTGAACAGGATAGAGGTCTCTTCTGGTAGATACTCAGACGTGTGTCCACATCCCTATAGTCAAAACGTTCAAATCAATTAGAAAACACTTTTTAATGTAATAAATGGAAATAAAAATGTTGAGTCGAAATTAGTAAACTTGCCATGACAGTAGCAAATGTCATCTTATTCGAATAAGTCCTCGTGTATCTGTCAAAATAATAATTTTACGTGAGTTTAATAAGTTTGTGATATAACGAGAAAACGAATGAACAAGAGAAATGTAAAACAATATATACCCAGCGATCTCATAGTTTATCGTCCAAGGCTGCCAGTCATGAATGATGGAATAATTGAGAGATTTTATCCAGGCTTGAGTTGCAATGGTAGGCGACACCGTATCATGATCACCACTGCTCACCATAAACAATCTTGTTACTATTGATTTATACGATCTTTGGTTAAAACCCAAATGTCATTTGTCATCAGCTTGGATTTGGGATTGTAGGAATTAGAAAACTAAATTTAAACACAAATATAAAATGATTTAAGGAAATTTTATTTTATGTAAATATATCCAAATGTTTATTGATGTATAGATGTAACTATTACCTGAAGATAAGAGACCTGTAGCCAATAATGCTGTTTTCCTTATGGTATGGTACACTGCTTCTAATGTCGTTCTCGTATGGTATCACATGATTTAAGCGCAACCATTCTTCTCTGGTCCCCTGTATTCATAGATTGCCCCAAATTTAGACTTTATAAAAAATCTTTAGAATATGACAATTGACTAATGATCTTCAATTACGCTTGCTAATACCTTTTTGATATGAAGAGCTTCGCGAACGCTCTCTGTGTTGGCCCAACGTTCTTCGAGATAATATTTATAATACTACAAATGTTGATTTGATATATCATTAAAAAATGACTTATTTCATTAAAAAAAAGACTTATGTTTTTTAAATAATTATTGAAGCAAATCTCCACTCATACTGTAAATAATTATTAGATTACTTACAAAGCAATCAGGTTCCATATTTTCTGAATCTATTTGGTCATCGCAATTTGGTAGCAATATATCATACGCATTTATGTCGTCAGTACACTGTTAATACCACACAAAAAAAACCTGAATTAGTGATGATATTTATTACCAGGAGAAAAATAAAGTATCGACCAAATATAAGAGTGTGTACCTTATTGAATTCTTCAACAAGTTTCAAACATTTTTTGCTACGTGGTGGATCCACATTGAAATAATTTCCGTTACATTCTCTCTTTAGTGACTGTAAAAAAAATAATATTTCGAACATTGTTTGTAAGAAAATCAAGATATAAAAAAAAAGAGACTAAACTCTGTAGTCACAAAATAGCGAACTAAGCATGACATATAGTTCCTACCTCGTAGAGTTCATCAGAGATTAGTGACATTCCATGAGCAAATTGAACACGATAGTTTCGTTCAGTTGCATAATCTGTTACCGGGTTTCCGATCACATAACCCTATTTTTGGTAAGAAATTTGAAAGTGTTAGAGAATTGTATATATATATAATATAAGAAGCAAATTATTATAAATATCATTTTACCGTAGATTTATAGGAGGCTTGCAACATATATAATTTTCTGCATCACAGTATCTATATTGTTAAAACATGTGAGAGAGAAAACATTTCATGAGTAAAAGTGAGCAAAACATACCTTTTGAGATTTTCTCAACGAGGGCAGGAATAATCATACCGGCATAAGCATTTCCAGTAGCGTAAAATGGATTCGACAAATATTGTGGATGCTTGCTTAGCCACTGTAATTATATATTTTTTTAAAAACACCAATTAAAACGTTTTAACTGATGCGCTAAACCAATCATCTCATCCGTATCTATAAATAGACCAAAAGAATTACCACATATATACACAATAATTTTAAGGAAACTTCATTTGTGTCAGTAGAGTTATCGTATAATATTAATAACCTTTTTAAGAAACTCATGGATTTTGTTAACTTCAATCGTGTCAGTAGAGTTATCAAGTGGAGTTTTTGATGAATATGAGAATCCAGATCCAACAGGCTGATCCAAGAATATTATGCTCGCCATCTAAAAAAAATGATCCCAAATTTAATAAAATCATTAAGAACATAGATCCTTGGGTCTGTGCGTGATCAACATATGAGCATATATACTTCCAGCTACCTTTGTCCATGAATATGTAGTTGATACCAAAGAGGGCACACTTCCATTGTAACGCTCGGTTTTCACAGTCAAAGGGCCTATATTGTTTCCCCAGTTTAAGCAAATCTTTGAAAATAATCCTTAAAGCAATACGAAAAAAAGTTATAGATTTACCAATCTCCATAAGAAGACCAGACAGAGAAGAACTTCCAGGTGCTCCCTCTAACCAAAGAAGAAGAGGGTCTTCTTCTGGATTATTCTCTGACTTGATGAAATAGCAAAACAGTTGATCTTCCTCTTTCTCACCAATACCAATGTACCTTCATTCAAATGAATGATTAATTACTAACTCCATACTCAAAACTAATTGTTACACAAGAGAGATTTAACAAACCCTGTTTCGAGTTCGAAAGGAAGAGGGCCTTCAAAACCGGGAAGAAACTTCACGATAGAGCCAGATTCAGCATGATGACTCAAAACAAATAGAAGCAGAAGAAGGAACTTTAGTGTCATATTCATTTTCTCTTAGTTTCTGTACATTGTGTTCTCCAAGGAAACAAGGATCCTATATATAATACATGAAGGGAGCTTTACAAGAATTGCACCTCATCGTTTGAAAACAAATAAAAATTTAACATGTGTTAAACTATTAATGTATATTAACCCATTTAATTTAATCTTACTTATGTTTAAAACATGAAAGCATAAGAATCCCTACTATTAATTGAGAAGACAATTTCTAAAATATAACATGTTTGTCTTTATCATTTAACGTATTAACATATAATTCAAAAAAATTCACGCGTTAACATATAATTCAAAAGTATATCATCTTCTATATCACCTACAAACAATAAAAACCATTCGTTTTGATTTGAATACCATTCCAGCAAATAGTGAAATCATGATTCTGGAAATGATGAAGATCTAAGAGATGTACTTGTTAAAGCAGATAGGAGTTTTATGTGAATTTGTATAAATTGTCTTGGAGTTAAACTTGATGGAATTTAGAAGAAGGATTTTACAAAACTTGATGGAATTTATATTTGGAGAGATTTGAGTTTTTTTTATTGTATTATATATGGGTTAAATTGGTTACTTCTTTTTTTTTTTTTTGGTTTTTAGAAATGATTGGTGATTTGAGGAGATTTTAATATCAAACTTCATGAAAATTTGTGGATATTTTCATACCGTCTTTGTTTCGCAAAGGTTAAACCGTTAAAAAAAACTCATAGGTGGAACATAATTAACACAACTCACATGTGACACACCATAACAAAACAAAACGACGAGAGAAAGAACAAACAAGGTCTCTCAGTGTCAGAGAACCTCAATTCCAATCATGAACACAAGCATGAACCTTAATGACGAAGATATGAACAACTGCAGTAACTTGCTCTCCTTGGCGAATATATACAAACTTACACAGAAAATTCCTAGTTGTTTTAACGCAACTACTTTAGAAAATTGTAAGGCAATCTTTGTATTTCACATTATTTCTTACCAATTTCTTTTTGTCATAGAAATTAATAGTAGCAATTACAACAGCCACAAAGGCATTCTTAAACTAACATGCCTAAGAAAGAGCGAAAATGTCGAAAATGTGAATTTCTGAAGAATTAAATAGTTTAACTAGGTTGTGGCAATCCGAGAAGATTAATTTGGAGCGCCTCCACGTCTTGGTCCAATGCGTACTTTATAACTTCTCTCATTTCCTAAGCTTCTGCCTTCATAGCCGGCTAACAGTAACTACAACAATTTTGTTTACATAAAACCTAAGGAATAAAAATTCCTTGATTTGGATATGACTCGTTGAGGGATGGCAAAAAGTTAACCACCGAGAAAAAATTATGTTTCCGGCACCATCCAAAGCAAAAAGAGTCCGACTTCCATGAATGCCAATGGTGATGCAGAAGATCAATTCAAGGATAAGGCCTCTGCTGCTTCATTGTCGGCTGAGACGATACGAAATCTCTGTTTTCGACAAAAAGAGACCAATATTATTGAACGGTGATGCAGAGGATAAATTAGAGGAAGATACACACACATTGCTTCATTGTCTATCTGCCTTCTTCCTTGTTAAATTTAGAAATTTCTTCCTTGCTTCCTAGGTTTTTTCTAGTGAATGTTTTATTCTTTATTTTATTGAATGTTTTATGTAAATCTCCAAAATCAGTTCAATATTTTTAAAAAATAAATTCTTCTGTTTTCAATAACAGGGGATTTGATATATGATTTTTATTTTGAATCATTTTACATAAATATCAAGTTCAATAACATAGGATTTGAGAATATATAAATATTATAAATTGAATAACAGGTGAATTAAAAAAAAAAAATCAAATCTTATAAAATCCTTATTTCATGATCCAATGTATATTGATTATTGGTAAGGTACGTATGTTGCTTTTATGACATTTCATATTTTTAAATTGATTTCGTATACGAGTTATGTCTTATTCTTGTTTTTTTTTTCATTGTTAATTTAATGACTAAAGACATATGACGGAAAAAAAATGACTAAAGACATATAGAAGTGGAAGCAGAAATTTTAGTATCAAACCATTCTCTTCTCTCTTAATTTCTAAAGAATTAACCCCATAAAGGTTTTAGTGGTGGTTTAGTAGTTTTTTTTATTTGAGGAGTTTTCTTCTGGGTCGCAATTAAGGATTAATTCCTTTTAAATACAACATTAAATCATTCTATTTGGCCAGTCGAAATAATATCATACTCAACATTATATCACTTTTATTTTACAGTACCACACAAAATCCAAGACAAAAAATCATTATCATTTTCTCGTAAGATATGTGTAATTCATGAAGACCAGCATAACCACCACATGCATTCAATTATAGATTGATATTTTCAACCAATATATGATACTCGGTTCTAGATCGTAACGTATCGAAATTTCTCAAACCAAAATCCTCGATACTACAAAATTGTAAGTTACTTGCAGATAACGTAATATGAACATGGTCACATGTATACATAGATAATAAAATATGTGTGCTTATCGTCAATTTTTTCTTTAAACCCCAAAAATTAATTCAAATAACATCAAATCACAAACAACATCAAATCAAAGTCTTGCAACGTTGATCCTTCTTTTTTAAACCCAAAAATAAGAAAAAAAAACCAATTAAAAATATGAATGAAGGGTATGCCTCCAGTTATTATTTATATTGAAAACATATAGGGTTCATTGAATATATTTTTGTTAATATTCATTTTTTTTAACTGAAAAGTAAGAAGATTAACAAAATAAGAATAAGAGCGTAAGTTTCATATATTCCATATATTGTTTTTCAAAACTTTACATTTCTCCTTTTCTAAATATTGTTTATTTATCCTATTTATTAATATAAAGAAATAGAAAATATTTAAATTTAAAAATGTCAATTAATGAGATGTCAAAAAATAGTTGATTAGTTATATGTCGAATCCCGATTGATTGTTTAAAATCTTATGTGGACAGCTTAAGAAGTTTATACCTCCAATTTTTTTATTAGTATAGATTTCAAAAAGAAATGATTTTATTTTGTTGAAGGTTAGTTTTGTTCTCAAAAATATTCTAGCAACAATTAATACTACAAGAATATTATTTAATATTAATGTTGAATAATTTAAGAAAAAAAGATTAATTCAATATATATGTGATATGTCCGGATAAAGAAACTATCTGTTGAGATCATCTCCTTCTATTTTCGTTTTCATTTATTAGGGATAAGTTTCTCTTTCTCCACTAATTAAGTTACTGTTAGTTTTTTTCTTGTCAAAGAAGTTACTGTTAGTTAAATTAGCTTTAGATAACAAAACTTTTAAAGCTTTCCAGGTGATGGTAATAAACTAATAATTAAGAAAAACTGAATAGTATATAATTAGGTTTTGTGCAAAAAACCCCTATAAACATTTTTTTTCCCTTCAGTTCAGAAAAATGCAAGTCAATACTATCAACTCAAAAATCACTGCTATATACGGTGAAGGGTTTATGTAACGGTGACTTTTGAGTTGATAGTATTGACTTGCATTTTTCTGAATTGAAGGGTAAATTATTTGAATTTATCATTTTTAAAAATATATTGTTTTTAAAAGAACAAAAATTCGGTAGTTATCTAAGAAGAAGATAAAACTATATTTATTAAAATTTCTGTATAATAATAGTATGTTTGTACACAGAGATTCGTTTTGTTCCTGTTTGATTCACTTAGGTGTTGTTCGATTGCACTAGTTGTAAAAGTTTTGCCCACCAGACTTGTATTTTTATCACGCTAACCAAACGTAATTAACCATTAATGTTGTTATTCAAACGTAACCATTATGGTACTACACTACACTACACCATTATGGCATTATATGATCACATCGCAACCATTCTCCTCTGCGCCTCTGTAATCATAGAAGTGGGCAGATGTAGGTGGTACTACACTACTTTTATGGCCCATGTTAAATTTATAATTTTTGTATTGTAAGTTTGTTTCTTAAATAACTGATATTTAATTAAGCAATAATACTGTCTACAAACATTTCATGTAGGTTATACATTTTTGCTAGTTAGAAGGGCATGAGGCTCTATTACAAAAGTTGGCCACTGAGCCACATTTTGAACACGATAGAGGTCTCTTCTGGTAGATACTCTGGCGTGTGTCCACATCCCTATAGTCAAAACGTTCAAAACAATCAGAAAACAATTTTTAATGTAAACAATGGAAATAAAAATATTGAGTTGAAATTAGTAAACTTTCTTTGACAGTAGCAAATGTCATCTTGTTGGAATAAGTTCTCGCGTATCTGTCGAAAAAATGATTTTGCGTAAGTTTAATAAGTTTGTGATACGGTAAGAAAATGGAGAAACGTAAAACAGTATATACCCAGCGATTTGATTGTTTATCATCCAAGGCTTCCAGTCATGAGTGATGGAATAATTGAGAGATTTTATCCAGGCTTGAGTTCCAATGGAAGGCAATGCCATATCATGATCACCACTGTTCACCATAAACAATCTTGTGAATGTGCATTATATCAAATACTCCCTCCTATTTTTTAGTTGTCGTTTCTATAGTAAAATTTTTGTTTTATAATAGTTGTTTAATTAGATTTCTAATGCATATATTTGGTAAAAATATCAATTTTATCCCAACCATTTAATTTATTGACCAATAAAAATATAAAAAATATTAAAAATGGTAAAATAGAAAATTTAATTGTTTTCTTAATCCATGTGAAAAACTTTAAACGACGAGCAATTTAATACCGAGGAAGTGTATATCTTGTATTACAAATAATTTAAATGTTTTACAAAAGATAATTAGGTAATAAAATTCACCAAAACCTTAGGAAAACCAACATTATCAAACTAATTTTATATGAGTTAAAATTAGAAAATGAAACATAAATTAGAATATACTTACAATCTTTTCAAGTAAACAAAGATTCATTCTGATAAGCTTATTTATTTTACAAGTTTTTTTTTATAACATTTATGACTATACGCATTGAATTTTTAGAAAATAAAACAAAAATAAAACTATACTAATATTCTCATCAATTAATCAAATTGTTTTCACTTATAAGTTAAATACACTATACACTAATAAATACAAACTTTACCTAGTTAAATTAACCTTAAAGTTTAAGAATACTATATGACTGGGTTTAAGCTAATCGGTCGGTTCAACCACTCATTCCCAGAGTTTAGCTGAGTTTTAATGGTTCATCGATCGATTTAACTATTACCTGAAGATAAGAGACCGGTAGCCGTTAACGCTGTTTTTCATATGGTATGGTATACTATTGCTATAAATGTCGTGATCGTATGGTATCTTACGATTGAATCGCACCCATTCTCTTTTGCTCCCCTATATTCATAGATTGTCCCAAATTTAGACTTTATAAAAGTACTTGATAATATGGAAATTGAATAATGATCTTCAATTAAGGCTTGCAAATACCTTTTTGATTTGAAGAGCTTTGCGAACGCTCTCTGTGTTGCCCCATCGTTCTTGGAGATGATACTTGTAATACTGTAAATGTTTATTTGAAATAATTACTGAAGCAAATCTCCACCCATACTGTACATATGTGGTTCGTTTATTTAAATTAGATTCCTAGTTTAATAAGTTAGGATTTTGATCATAAAGTAGTTACAAATTTTTTAAAATTTGCTAGAGTAAGTAATATAATTTCATCATACTTGTTAGTTTGCGATCGATTAACCAAAACATTTGATAGAATAAAAGCGAAAACAGATAAAATCAATATTATTACTTACATAGCAATCAGGAGATATATTTTGTGTATCTGCTGGGTCCTCGCAATCTGGTATCAATGGATTATATATATTTAGGTCGTCAATGCACTGTAAATACCAAAATAAAAAAACCTGAATTAGTGATGAGAAGCCACGTGGATCTTCCGCTTATAAATAGGAATCAATCGTCTTCATTTTTTTCGAATTATGCCACCGCGATAGCAGAGTTTGTACGTACCTTATGGAATTCTTCAACAAGCTCCAAACATTTTGTGTTGCTTGGATCCACACTGAAATAATTTCCTCTGCAAAATCTCTTCAATGACTGTAAAATAATGTTTTGAACGTTGTTATATTTTTAGGCTTTGAAATTTAGTAAAGTTAAAAGCAGAAATATTAAAAAGACCAAACAACAAATTAAGCATGCATGGTATATATAATTCATACCGTGTAGAGTTCATCAGAGATAAGTGACATTCCATGAGCAAATGGAATACGAGAGTTTTGTTCAATTTCATAATGTGTCATTGGGTTTCCGAGCACATAACCCTGTTTTTGGAAAGAAAATTGAAAGTGTTGGAGAATATTATATGTATATACAACATAATATAAGAAGCAATTATTAAATATCATTTACCTGTATGTTTATAGGAGGGTTGCAACATATATAGTTTCCTGCATCACAGTAATTATATTGTTAAAATATGCATGAGAGAGAGAAAACATTTTGATTACTTGAACAAGGGGTAAGAGTATGGTAAACTAGAAAGTAGTTCACGCGATGCGTGGTTTATGTATGCATTATTAATTTGAAATATAAAATGAAGTTTCTATTCAATTATATATGAAATGTACAGATGTAATTATTAATGTATGTCTTAAAAATAATATTCATAATACTACGGTTCAACTACAATTTATAATTTATATATGTTATATAGTGTTTCATAGAAGGGTCATGAAAAAAAGGGAAGTTATAGTACATATTACTAAATATTTTTGATTACAATATATTGTTGAAATTATTTAAACAGTATATTATTATAGTAATAAGACCATTACTTATAGCAAAGTAAACTATATATGGTAATTTCGTTAAATATTTAAGATAAATTATATATTATTTTATATTTTTTCTTTTTTGGAAAATAAAAAACTGATAAATAGTCCAGAAAGAAAAATGTAAGATCTTACTTAATTATTTTGATAAATAATTTTATGTTGTCCTATATATTAATTTTATTGTCATCATCTAAAAGTAAAAGTTAACAAAAAATAGTTTTATACTTCCCTCCCTTTCATAATATAAGATGTTTTAGAGATTTTTGTTGTTTCATAATATAGGATGTTTTCAAGTTTCTATGTAACTTTTAGATTAGTTTAGTATTTTATATTATGCAGTCTTGTTTATAATTGGTTGAACTTTTTTAAAGTAGTCATTTCTTAATCTGCGTACTTTACTCAAAACATCTTATATTTTGAAACGGAGGGAGTATATGATAAGTTAATTTTCAAATAATTTATTAAACGATATCACAAAACAAATATATTATATTATATTATAAGTTTAACCAGTTTTTATAAAAAATCATGAAAAGTGTGTGAAATTTAATATTTTTTTATTTTCTATATATTGTCTTTATTTCTAATAATTTTAATATAAATAGTATAATTAAAAATAAATTAATTTTTGAAATTATTGTTTTCTGTTATATCATAGGGTGATAAAACAATTATTCTATGATACCATTATGTTTTTTTAGTACATATGTTTTAAAGACAATTAAACTGTAACTTATAAATTACTATTAAATACAAATTTAAGTTGTGTCTTTAATACAATATATATGATTATTGAATATAATGTGAGTTTTTTTATATATTAGAAATTTTTTTATAGTTTTAAATTAGTCTATCATAAATTAATTTGGTTTCAGTTTTCACTTTGAAATGTATGAAATCATTTTATAGTAATAGGACAATTAGTTACAGAAAATTAAATTAAATTTTGTATGTTCGTTAAATAATTAAGATAAATTAATTTATTTATAGTTTGTTTTTTTTGGAAAAAAAAACTGATAAGTATTCTAAGAAAAAAAAAGTGTAAGACCTTACTTTGAGAGATAAATTATGTTCTCTTATCTATTAATTATATTTTCATATATAAAAGTAATAGTTAACAACAAATAATTTTATAATATGATAAGTCAATTTTAAAATAATTTGTTGAAACGACATCACAAAACAATATCTTATACTCTAAGTCTAACTAATCTTTTATATAATTCATGAAAATAAAAGTGTGTCAAATTTAATATAAATATGTTTTTCTTCTATAAATTGTCTCTAATTCTAATCATTTTAAAAGAAATAGTATAGTTAACAATAAATTAATTTTGAAACTATTGTTTTTCTGTTATTTCATGGGGGAGATAAAACAATTATGTTATGATACCAATTTTTTTTAGTACATAGGTTTTAAAGACAGTCAAACTGTAACTTATAGAATACAATTAAATACAAATTTGAGTTGTGTCTTTAATACATCATATATGATTTTTAAATATAATGTGATATATATATATATATATATATTAGAAAATCTTCTATATTTTTAAATTAGTCTATCATAAATTAATTTGGTTTCAGTTTTTACTTTAAAAGTATGAAACCATTTTTTATTTTTATTTGGTTTCAATTTGTTTATATTTTTAGTTGGGTTGATCAGTATTTTCTTTTAGATTGTAAGGTGTATGATTTCATATGAAATATATTAGATGCTAAAACTAAAAAATGGAAGAAATATTTATTTTGTAACAATGTTGAGAAAAAATGAAAAAGTAAACTATACAATAATTATCTTTTTTTAACAAACTAAACACCACATAAGATACAAATAAAATAAAGTCAAGTAAAAAAATAGAATATTAAATTTAAAATTAATGAGAATGACATGTGTCACAAAAGTAGAGTGTCAAATGTCATTGTTAGGCAAAGTTAGAAAAAACATTATCTTATTATATAACATGTGTATATATGTTGATATGATTAAAAACATACCTTTTGAGATTTTGTCAAACGAGGGCCGGAACAATCATACCGGCATAAGAACTTCCAGTAGCATAAAATGGATTGGACAAATATTGTGGATGCTTGCTTAGCCACTGTAATCATATATTGATGCGCTAAACCAATCACCTCAAGCTCGGATGAAATATAAAATAAGAACGTGTAAAGCTTTTAAAATCACGTAAAAAATAATCTCGGTTAAGTCTACATCTCATTGGAATCGGTATCTCGGAATCAACTATATATCAATATATAACAACATAGACAAGAGCTTAAATTAATAACGAAAAATGTTATTAAAAAAAAACAAATAATCTTTCTCTTATAACCTTTTGAAGAAACTCATATATGATCTTAACTTCATTTGTGTCAGTAGTTTTATTAAGTGGAGTTCTTGAATATGAGAAGCCAGCTCCAACAGGCTGATCCAAGAATATTATGCTCGCCATCTACTTTTGTCCATGAATATGTAGTTGATACCAAAGAAGGGACAGTTCCATTATAAACCTCGGACTTCAAACTCAAAGGGCCTATATTTTTTCCCCCACTTTCAGCAAATCTTTGAAAATAATCCTTAGAGCAATACGAAAAAAATAATCCTTAAGAGATTTACCAATCTCCATAAGAAGGCCATTGAGAGAAGAACTTCCAGGTCCTCCCTCTAACCATAGAAGAAGAGGGTCTTCTTCTGGATTATTCTCTGACTTGATGAAATATTAAAACAGTTGCTCTTCCTCTTTCTTACCGATACCAATGTACCTTCATTCAGAAGAATGATTAATTACTAACTCCAAACTCAAAACACATTGTTACACAAGAGAGATTTTAACACACCCGGTTTCGAGTTCGAAAGGAAGAGGGCCTTCAAAACCGGGAAGAAACTTGACGATAGAGCCAGATTCAGCATGATGGCTCATGACAAATAGAAGCAGAAGCAGAAATTTTGGTGTTAAATTCATTTTCTTTTAGTTTCTAAAGACTGTGTTCTCCAAGGAAACAATGATCTTTATTATAATTACCAATAACAGAGGTTTTGTGAAATGTGAGGTCACTAGTCCCCTACGTTGAATAGTCATAATTTGTAGGACCATATATTTCCAATTCGATTTTTCAGTCAGTATCTACTGATTTTATTGATAAGGTACATACGTTGCTTTCGTGACCTTTCATTTATTTTAAATTGATCTTTTACATGTTGTGTCTTCTTCTTTTTTTTGGTATCAATGTAAAAATTTATACAATTTTGCAAATTTCACAGAAAACAAAAAAAGAAGAAAAACAAAAAATTACATTATCATGGCAGAGAGGATCCACTTTTTATATTACGACTTCACATTCTCTGTTTGAGTATCCTGGTTTTAGCTTCACTTGTGAAATCTTTATCTCCTAAGTTCTTGAAGTCCCGCGGCTTTATGACCCCATCTCCATGAAGTGGGTATTACCAGTACAATTTCCAAAGCTTTACACCGAATCCCGTCACATCCTTTACCTCTCCTTTTACCCTCAATCAGAGTACCCTCAACCCTACTCGACCTCTTAACAAAGCTAACCTTCGGGTAGACATCCTCATCCCGGTGAGTATCTCAGCTTTGGCTATCTCAACGTCACTTGGTCTTCGATACAAGACAGTGGCCACCTATTCTTCCATCGACTTGTTCTTGGAAGCTGCATCGTTATTGCTTGATCTCACAGGATGCACAACCCTTGCTAGGATTTGGTTCATAGCTCTCAAGACTACAATCTCGATGACCTCTATCTACCTCTATCTCTTTATTGTCTTGGCTTTGGGGATTGCCTCTCTTTGTTGTCTTTTAAACTTTGTTTCTTACTCTGTATATTTTGTTCTGTTCTAATAGAATGAAACATATGTTTTGTCAAAAAAAAAAAAAAAAAAAAAAAAAAAAAAAAAAAAAAAAAACATAAACCACCAAAAATTACAACATAACATAAACAGAAAACAGGGAGAAATCACAAGTGAAACCCCATAAGCCAAGATCCGAGAAAAAAATACCGATTCCAAACTGTAAAGTTTGGACATTGGTATGGTTTCTTCAACTCAAAAGAGCTAGAATCCTAATCGTTATTGCCACGAGCCAACCTTTAAATACTAAAGAATTAACGCTTACAGCTTTTTCGAATACTAACACAAATACTAAACGGCTATAAGACAAATACATGTTGTGTCTTATTACAATATTACTTTTTTTTATTTAATCCTGTTAAAGGATGAAGATAAACATATTGGTGTTGGATTCTGCACCAAGGATTCAGGATCTGGATCCATGTGGAGATTACTAATATGATCTTCTCCCTTACATATTATTTGAGAAGCATTCTCTAAAAAATTGATGTGTCGTCGTCATAGATTTTGAGATACTATTTTTAAATTTATACTTATTTTTAGTTATATTTACATTTACATACTGTTGTATTTTCCCAAAAAAAAAATAAAACTCAAATGAATTCTTATATTATATTTCGAATTAAATGGTATTTCTTAACTATATTTTTATAAAATCTTTAAAATGAAGTTTAAAGAACTTTTGGTTCATATGGTGTGATAATATAAAATTGATATTATAATAGTTGATAAGAGTTAAATCTTAATTATTATACACAAATTTTACATATTCAAATAAAACTACCCCTTTTTGTAAATGAACCAAAAAGAGAAATTGTTAGGAATACTCTTTTGTAGATACTTTTTTCAAAAATACATCTTTTTGTCAATTTCATTTTTGTACTCTTTTACACAATTACAATATGTTTAATTAGCTTGAATCATT
This sequence comes from Camelina sativa, assembly GCF_030686135.1. NCBI lineage: Eukaryota > Viridiplantae > Streptophyta > Magnoliopsida > Brassicales > Brassicaceae > Camelina > Camelina sativa. The sequence goes on along the minus strand of NC_141895.1, from coordinate 25,512,062 downwards.
TGCAAAAATATTTTTTTTCTATACTTTTTTGCAAAAATATGCTCTCTTGTTGTCCATTTCCAATAATACCTAAGTCGATGTATAAAAAATAACTAAATTTTAAATCCTAAACTCTAAATTTTAAACCCTACCCCTCAACGTATTTTGACGATATTAAAATTGACAAAGAAGAGTTTTCTTCTTTTTCTTTATCTCTAGTTTCTCGAAATGTAAATGTAATTGTGGATTCTCTATGTAAACAGTTTTCCACCCAATTGACTCATATGAGTTGATCTTTTATAGAAAAAAAAAATTATATCTCTCAAAACTGTATCCTAAATATAAAATATTGAATCCAAATTTTTAAAAAAATTCTAAAAATTATAAATTGCAATAAAGAAATTATCAGTTGTTTTACCTGTATACTAAAAGAAACAACAAAATAATAAATTAAAACTAAAATGCGTAACCGGGCGCGTAACACAGATTTTCCTCTGGTTAATGTGAAAGGAACACTATAACATAGAACACTAATCTATGCGAACATAAGAAATAATCCAAAAAAATGTCAAATCAAATGAATAACGCAAAAATGTTACCTAACAACAAACAAAAGCATTATGCGTTTTTATTTTTTTAAACCAGGAACTTTTAGGTCTGTCGCATGTAGTCTCCTTAGTTAGACCTAAGACGAGCCTTCAAGTACCTCCTTTATTGCCTTATTGGTTACTATCTATCTCCCTCCAAAGCATGTCGAACTGTTGGGAGAGACAAACACGTAGACTAGTAGATAATTGTAATGTATACAAACATTTCATGTTTCATATTTTTTTTTAGTGTATACTTAAAGACCATGACCCTCGATCACAAAGGTTGGCCATTAATCCACCGTTGAAACATGATAAAAGACTCATTTGGTTTATTCTCTACTGTGTGCCCACCTCCCTATAATAAAAAAGGCTCAAAACAATTAGAAAATACTGTTGAATTAATGAAACTGAGTAAGAAAAATATTAAGATGAAACAAGAAGACTTGCTTTGACTGTAGCAAATGTCATCTTATTGGAATAAGTCCTCGTGTATCTGCCATGAAAAAAGTCATTAGTGATTTTACGGGAGCTTTATATATATATAGTCTGCGATATGATGAGAGCTTAAACACAAATTATATATATACCCAGCGATTTGATCTTTTATCATCCAAGGTCTCCATTCATGAATGATGGAGTAATTTAGAGATTTTATCCAGGCCTCAGTTGCAAGGAAAGGAACCACCAAATCATGATCACCACTGCTCAACCATAAACCGCACAAAAATAATAATCTCATAAATTTTGTTGGTAGGAATTGACATTTTGGTTTAAGGTACATATAGGTTTCAATTCGATTTTGTCTTCGATCTTGATTTGAGAGAAACTAAAAACAAATAAAATCTATTTGTAATCTGGTTTGCTTCGTTTCAGCAGGATGCAATTCGGTTTAGTTTTGGTTTGGTTGGTTTTAGAAAAATACTTCAGAAATATATATACATTTGTTTTTGTAAATTTGATATTTACTTGATATGGAATTATGGATGTGCCTAGAATTTTTTTTTTAAAAGAAAAACTCTTGATTATTCGGTTTAGTTTTCTTCAATTCACTAACCAGTTTTAATTTCCTTTTATTTGGGTTTAAAACTAAAATAATAACAACTTTTGGTTTAATTCAATTTTTGGTTTCCTTTTATTTGGGTTTAAAGTAAAATAATGTCAAAATTGTTTGGTTTAAGTCATATTTTGGTTTAATTTTCTGATAGTGAAATTTTTGATCAGGTTCTTTAGAATTAAGAATTAAGTATTTAACTCTTACTTGTAGATGAGAGATCGGTAGCCACTAATACTGTTATTCATATGGTATGGTACGCTGCTCTTGATGTCCTTGTCGTATGGGTTACTCCGATTACATCGCACCCATTCTCCTATACTCCCCTTTAATCATATATCGTCAATAGTTTAGATTTTTTCTCTTTACTATCATCACACTTTATCAATGATCTTAATATAAACTTGGCGTATACCTTATCAATATGAAGAGCATCGCGAACACTCTCATCGTTGGCCCAAAAGCTAAGGAGATAATATGGATATAGCTGCAAAAATAACCGTAAGAATATGTTTCTTTTAATCTGAAGTAATACATAAATGACAGTTATGCAACCCTTTTACTGTTTTATATGAAGAAATGATGTATTACTTACAAAGCAATCAGAAGATGTCATGTTGCAATCTGGTAATAATATATTAAATTCATTCAGTTTGTCGGTACACTGTAAATTTAAAAAAAAAAAAAATCTGAATTAGATAATTAATCACTATCTGATAAGTTACTGAACATCGACCAAATTTGCAAGTGTGTGTACCTTATGGTATTCCTCAACGAGTTTCAAACATTTTGTGTTACTTGGATCCGCATTGAAATAATTTCCTTTGCAGGCGCTCCTAATTGACTGTTAAAAAACAATGTTTAGAACATTCGTTGTTGTATATCATTTAGATTTTTTGAAAAGTTGTCGACGTTAACTAGACTCTTCGATATAAAAAAAAACTCTCTAATGAAAAATTTAACTAAGAGAATTAAGCATGCCATATACCTCGTATACTTCATCTGATATTAGTCCCATTCCATGAGAAAATGGAACGCGATACTTTTCGTCTTCTTCAAAATGTGTTATCGGGTTCCCGAGCACATATCCCTGTTTTTGGTAAGAATATATATAACTACCAGTCTCTCTTTTTTTTTTGCCAACACATATCAGTCTATCATATTATTTGATCAGAACTTTTTAACGTTAATATTCTGAGGAAAGTACAAATTATCAATTACCTGTAGATTTATAGGAGGTTCGCAACATATATAATTTCCTGCATCATATATAGTGTCTATGTTATTTTAAAGTTAAGAGTATCGGTTGAACGATATTCAAAGAAAGTATGCGAGGATACCTCTTGAGATTTCTTGAACGAGGGCCGGAACAATCATACCAGAATAAGAATCTCCGGCAGCATAAAAAGGGTTTGAAGAAAACTGTGGATGTTTGTTTAGCCACTGAGAAAAAAAAAAAGGCTCTTAAGATTTGTGTTTTAAATCAGTTTTGAAAGTGTAAATAAAAATTCAAGCTATGCCTAGTTTGACTAATTTGGATAGTAGATGAAACGGAATGTTTTAGTGAGTTCAACTAATTGCTATGGTTAAACTTGCTATAATTACATTCTCCATTTTAGTTTAAGTATAGTTATATAAAGGGTATTATGCAAAACCACCTTCCAAGTCACCGTTATTTTTTTTGCAACTTTATCTTCTACATTCTAATGCAAATTATACATGCAAAGTATAAAATAACTCGCAATATAACATGTCGTTATCACTGTCAAAATTTGTAAAATGTTGATAAATAATTTATCAATTTGAAACCTCGACAATAAGGAGTCAAAATCTACATTTGTAATTTTGGAAATCTAATCTATGTGACCATAGAAACGTTTAGAAAATACGTTTAAAAGTAATATTTAATTTATTTTATAATTTCATCAGATTAATCTACAATTTTGGAAAATAAAGGGCAAAATTGTAAACAAATGTGAATCTATCGCTATGGCTTGATGGTAACTGTGGAGTGCATTATTTTTTGCCCTTTAACAAAAAAAAAATGTAAACAAATGATTATTTAGACGGGTTTTTGCACAAAACCTTTTCTTAAACTAATTTTGTTCCACAGAAAATAACATTTCAGGTTAGAATAACATTTCGGGTTACAAATATTTTATATATATTAAAAAAAGAGAATTTGTTAAAAATACCATTTTTGAAATACACCTTTTCAAAAATGCTCATTTTTTTTGGCCATTTTTATTTTTGCTTTTCTTTAATTTTTAATGACTATTTTACCCTTAGATGAAAAATATTTTATTCAATAAAAAGAAAACCAAAATTTTCCCGCCAAAAAAATTTCTGACATATTTTCCCGCCAAAATATTTTCGGAAAAATTTCCCGCCAAAAAAAAATTTCGTCAAAAAAATTTTGATAAAAAATTTCGACAACAAAAATTTCCCGCCAAAAATTTACAAGGTGTTTAAAAGGTTTTAAAAGGTAGAAACCTCATAAAAATCTTATAAACACCTTGTAAACGCTTTTAACAAGATTTTGAAAAGGGTTTTAAAAGGTTTTAAAAGGTTTTTTAAACAACTTTAAACGCTTTCACAAGGTTTTTATAAGGTTTTTAAAAGGTTTTTAAAATGTTTTTAAAAAGGTTTTTAAAAGTTTTTAAACACCTTGTTAACACTTTTACAAAGTTTTTAAAAGCGTTTACAAGGTTTTCAAAAGGTTTTTAAACACCTTATAAAAACGTTTACAAGGTTTTTAAAAGCGTTTACAAGGTTTTTAAAAGATATAAATATCAAAAATTTGGCGGAAAAACTAATTTTTGGCAGGAAATTTTTTATATCTGGGCGGGAAATTTTTCATTTTTGAGGGAAAATTTTTCATTTTTGGCGGGAAATTTTTTTGATTTTGACTGGAAAGTTTTTTGATTTTTGTGACTGTACATTCTTGTTGTCATTTAAAAAAAGATAATTTGGTCATTTTGTATATAAAAAGGGGTAATTTTAAAAATGGTCAACATAAAAAAGTAATTAAAAAAACGGACATGAAAAAAGGAGTATTTTAAAAAATGCACCTTCAAAAAACCCCTCTAAATCATCATTTGTTTACAACTTGTGTAAAAAAATCCAAACTACATTTAGTATCGAAGGAAGGGATTATTGTGTTAATGCAAAAAGACAAATGCTTCGAGATAATAAATTAAGTTTGTCCTTTTACCTTTTGAAGAAACTCACGGATCCTCTTAACTTCGCCTGTGTCGCTAGGCTTATCAATAAGTGGGGTTCTGGAGTAGGAGAAGCCAGTTCTAACAGGCTGATCCAAAAATATTATGTTCACCATCTGAAAAAATGATCAAAAAAAAAAATTGATTCATCATTGGTTTTTGATTAACTCATATGAACACACCTTCTTCTACCTTTGTCCACGAGTATGTAGTAGAGACCAAAGAAGGAACACTTCCATTGTAAACCTCGGACTTGAAAGCCAGAGGTCCTAAGAAAGAAAAGAAAACCACAGGTCCTGATATATCCTTAGATCGAGCAAGAAGCAAAAAAAAACATAGATTTACCATTCTCGAAAAAGAGGCCAGTGTTAGAAGAACATCCAGGTCCTCCATTTAACCAGAGAAGCAGAGGGTCTTCTTTTGGATTGTTCTCAGACTTAATAAAGTAGTAGAACAATTGCATTTCTTCTTTCTCACCAATACCAATGTACCTTCATTCAGGGGAATGACTAATTACTAAATATTCCAAATTCAAAGCACATTATTGCTATAAAGAGAGATTTAACAAACCCGGTTTCGAGTTCGAAAGGAAGAGGGCCTTCAAAACCAGGAAGAAACTTGACGATAGAGCCAGAATCAACATGATTCAAGGTAAACAGAAGCAGAAGCAGCAATTGTAGTGTTAATCTCATTCTCTCTCAGTTTCCAAAGATTAGAACAATGATCTTTACCATCTTAAAGCGTTTCACAATATATATATATTTAATGCCAATAATAGAGGTTTGGTGATGCTTTATAAAATGTGAGGTCACTAGGTCCACGTTGCAGACTGAAGAGTCATATATACTCGTATGTAGGAGGACAGTATATTTTCAATAAATATTATTTATTTTAGAACCCTTTATTTTACTGTCGGTCTAACAAGAAATTTGATTCGATAGATGGATCAATGTCAACAAGAACAAAACCGATCGATTTTTTCACATCTCAATGTATTATTTATGCTAGTAGCTTTTATTTTATTTTAAAAGATTATCTTGCGGACATATTTTAAAGGATTATGTCGAAACACGATTTAGAAATTTGGAATATAAAACAACGGGCACAATAATATCTTTGTGACTGACATTTTGACTTTCGTAGCCTAACAATCCCTTCATATTCTAACAACTGAGATTCACATGATATATGGTAGTATCTCTTTATATTTGATAGTGTCACAATGAAGGCTCCACCAAAGAAGCTACATAAATTTAGACTTTAGAGAGAGAGGGCTCTTAATTAAGTTTAAAAATACAGTATGGTCACTTTCTTCTCTGTTCTTTAACTTTTTTAACCGTCACTCTTCTTTTTTCTCGGCAAGTCTCGGTCTAGTCCAAGTTTCTGTTTTTGTTTTTGGTTTTGTATTTGGTTTTGATAGCATGGATTCATCTCAAGAACAAAGAAACAAAAGAAATAGATGAGTAGATTAATTGTCATTAGCCTATGTAACACAAACTTAGTCAACAATGTAAACAAACGAAAAAAAAAGAAATGCAAAAAGGCAAAAGCTTTGTGAAAATTTTGCATGTGTCAATAGTAACTTCTGTTTCTATAAGCAAGATTATTACCGGCATTATGTCTTCAATCACACAGGTATTTTCTTCAAGCCAACAGCGATCGGCATGCCCAAGAAGCCAACGAGTATGCTGAAGAACCATTGGACTATTGTAAGTGGTGTGGTGCTTGCAAATGTGCCCAAGAACTCAATGATTATGATCTGAAAGAAAACTGTTGCACCAATGACAACCACAAAAACATAGTTGTCGAGTATGCCTTTCAAAACATCGATCTCTTCCATCTCCCGCGAGCTTACTTCATTGAAGACCTGTAACATCAACAACAATCCACACAATTTATCATACCACAAAAGCTTCAAGTGAGTCTAAGTTATGAGTATTTTTACCTGACAGAAGACAAAGCAGTTGAAGATAAGTGTGTTCAATACAAGAGTAGATTCAGGACCAACAAGACCAAACATAGACTTCCCTTTGGCCTGTAGGAACCAAATGATAACGAATTGGTACACGGATTGTCCTAAGATATTTCTCCACATCGCGTTGGTGATGAAATTCCCTCTCCTCCCAACTGGCATACGTTTCATTAGCTCATTGTTCGGAGGCTCTGTAGCTAGAGCAAGAGCTCCAAGTGTGTCCATTATCATGTTGACCCAAAGTAGTTGAACAGCAGTTAGAGGAGCACTTCCTGTGAATTAACGCATAAACAAAGTAAAGATGGAAACTACAACAGAACAAAATAGTAGAAAATAAAAATTTGAATAAAACTGAATCAGCCTATTCCTTTAACTTACCAGTCAAGCAAGCTGAAGAGAAGTTAACAATGAGTGCAACAACATTGACTGTTAACTGAAACTGCACAAACTTCTGAATGTTAATGTAAACAGAACGTCCCCACTTCGCCACCGTAACGATTGTGCTGAAATTGTCGTCTAGAATGATGACATCTGCGCTCTCTTTTGCTACCTAAAATAGTTTTCAAAAAAAGTTTGAGTCGTTTTCATAATTATTAACATTAGTCTTTTTTCGATATATCATACTCACTTCAGTTCCGGCAATCCCCATAGCTAATCCTATGTCCGCCTCGTGGAGTGCTGGTGCATCGTTTGTACCATCACCAGTCACAGCAACAACTTCGTCAAAAGTGGTCCTTAACTGCTTCACGAGTGTATGCTTGTCCATGGGCGACGAACGAGCCATCACCTAGTAAAAAAAAACAAAATCTGGTTTAAGTCCTAGAATAATATAAAGTGAAGGTTAAAATGGTTAAATGTTTTTTTTAAAGGTTAAATCAAGAAACGGTTACCTGAATCTTGGGAATGAGTTCAAGCATCTCTTCTTGATTTTTTTCTCTAAAGACAGGACCTTCAATGGCTATACCATCATCAGTGAGGATACCACATTCCCTAGCAATAGCTTTTGCGGTATTAATGTTATCTCCTGTAACCATTCTCACCATAATACCGGCACGGCGACAAAGCTCCACGGACTCCCTGACTCCAGGACGAACAGGGTCTTTGATACCAACAATCCCTATGCAAGTAAACCCTGAGGCTGGAATGCCTTCATCAGCAGAAAACCCGTTTTCGATATCCATATAGGCAAGGCAAAGAGTACGAAGAGCTTCATTTGCAAAGTCATTTATTGTAACATTCAAGTACTTGATAGATTCTTCATCAAGCGGAACAACCTCACCACTTGAGTTGATAACTTTATCGCAAGCTGCTAAAACAATCTCGGAAGCTCCTTTGGTGTGAGCGCGAACACGTCCTCCTTCAGGGATCTCAATGACTACTCCCATTCTTTTCTTTGTTGAGTTAAAAGGCTCAACTTTGATAACTTTGTAAGATTGTCTCTCTTCTTGAAACTTACCTCCAAGAGATAGTCCTAATTCCAATATAGCAGTCTCTGTTGGTGTTCCCAATATCTCTGTCTTGCCATGTTCGTTCACAACAACTTCCCCACCGGTATTATTAAAAATCGACTGGAGCAATAGTTTCAAAGCAGCTTCAGGAATATCAGATTGCAAGCTAGAACTTTTGCTTGCTACATCTTGAACATTCATACAAATGCAAGATTTCACAACAGTCATGTGATTTGTTGTTAATGTACCAGTCTTGTCACTGCATATAGTAGTTGCAGATCCCATTGTCTCACAAGCTGCCAAATGTCGAACAAGCGCTTTATCATTCATCATCTTCTTCATCGCAAACGCGAGGCTAAGTGTGACAGCTAATGGTAACCCTTCAGGAACCGCAACAACAACAATTGTCACAGCAATAGCAAAATATTCCAAAAGCTCTAACGCTTCATCTCCAGACCATCTCCAGTGAGTTCCCAATGAAACCTTCCTCATAAACATTCCTTGCACCAAAACTGCAAAGGTAACAATAGCGAAGAAAAGACCAATTTTACCAATGATGGTTGCAACTCCATTAAGTTTCACCTGCAATGGAGTTTCGTCATCGCCTCCTTCACTAAGAGTTGCCATTAGCTTTCCCCATTGAGTTCTCATCCCAACTGTTGTAACCAACATCTTACATGACCCATCTTGAACTTTGGTTCCAGAGAGAAGGAAAGGGTTTTGTGCACTCACCATCACAGGCTCACTCTCTCCTGTCAAACTCGATTCATCTATGACAACAGAGAACCCCGAGAGGAAAAGACCATCCGCGGGAACTTGATCTCCGATAGCAAGATGAACAACGTCACCAGGGAGCAGATAATATATAGACATCTTCTGTCTAAACCCGTTTCGCGTAACTTGAACAGTAATCTTCTTCTTCTCCTTATCCAAATCCCGGAACTGCAAAGACTGTCTGTAATCACTTGTTGCTGTCACAAACACAACCAAAAGGATACTAGCAACAATGCCAAGACCATCATGTGAGCCTTGAGGCCATCCTTCAGTTGCAATACCAACTATCAAAGACACGAAAGCGCAAACTCCTAGAATCATAAGAGTCATGTCTTGAAGTGCTTCCCAAACAAACACCCAAAAACTTCTTAATTCACTCTCTGCAAACTTGTTGATTCCAAAAAGCTCTTGTCGCTTGCTCAACTGGTCAGATTCATTTGTTGAGAGACCAGCATTGGGACATGCCTTAAGCTTACCTGAAAGACCATCAACTCCACCATGGAACTTAAGCTTCTTCACATCATGACCTTCAACTATTGATCCTAACTCATCCGCACAAATCTCAAACCCTGCAGCTTTAACTTCTTCAGGAACCTTGTAGTCACTTGGAGAAACACCTGAAAAACAAAAAGTTCAAAATCAAGAACAATACACTTTTTGAAACAAATGCCAAAAATAAATAATAATAAAAGCTCTAAAGTTTCCTCTGTCTCAGATTAATTACTCACCAGAGATAAACTGGAATGCGGCTTTTGACACAAGAACTGCAACCCTTAATTTCTCCTGTATATATATATAGCAAATTATTAAATAAAATTTTGAGGGTAAATAAAATAATTTAAACAGAGAAAGCTATATACTCAATCTCAAGTTAGATGCGTTACAATGTTGGGTACACAAAAAAAAAAAAAAAAAAAAAAAAAAAAAGCGCGGTTTTTTTCTAAACGTTAAAAATATCTATAAAAAAGGTCAGTAAATTATAGAGTTAATATCCATTTTTTCTTTGAAAAGAATTTGGATATTAAAAAACTACATATATATATAGAGATAAACACAGTGAAAACCGAAAAAAAAAAGTCTAAGGAGCCAAATTTAAAATGTTTAAAAGCTACCATACCGTTTTTAAAAACCTTGGAATGGTTACATAATCTCAAATTTTTGTAAAATCAATAGACATAAAAGAACCAAAAGAAGACCTGGTTGGTACGACGCATGGCAGCGGCTTCGTAACGCTTGGAGATATTGGCTGTGAAGCGAAACCGACGTTTCGGGTTCTTGACGACGCTGCAAAGATTCCGCCATTTTTCGAGCACTTCCTCCGACGAATGCTTCGCCTTAACGTCGAAATTCGAGTTGAGGTAACTCTCCATTTCTCTTTTCCAGCTTCAATATGTCTAGCTATTTTCTTTAATTTGATTAATATTTTCTTCTTAATGTTTTGTTTTGGAAGAAAAAAATGTGGGAGAGAAAGAAAGAAGCATGCAGAAGAATCGCAAATTAAATGGAGGAAGAATATACAAAAGGCGAGTTTTAAGATCTGTGGTTTTTATTTTAAGCTTTGAGAAATTGGACCCAGTCCTTGTGTTATGCTAAGCCAAAACTCTCTTTCATGCTTTCCTTGAATTAAGCTAAGTCGAGTCCTTTTTATTTCGTGAGCTCAACTATCTCAATCAAACCCCAAAACATTCGATTCTTTTTAAATTTATAAAAACAAACATGCAATAGAAAAATTAAACTTAACGTTAAAATTAAACATGAACGTTAAAATTATATAGTTGATACATTCATGCAGGACATGAAGCGCAGAAGCGTACACTATCATCATTATTGTTAAAGATTAAAATATCGTAGGATTCGTGAAGAGAAGTGGCAGGTAAATACGTTGTTTAATCGTTATGCTTTAAAACTAAATGAATAGATAAATCAGTGTTCTTAGTCGTGCCTTCTTGGAACTTGTAAGGAACACGTGAAAAGCTAGAACACTTGAAATGATGACTTTTAAAAGTTCACATAAGTTAGTCTCAACTTTATTGACCATAGAAATCTAGATTTTCACATATGTTCTAACCCCCAGCCAATAAATTTCAGTGTCCGCTATGCATATTGGCGATAAGATCATATTCAAACAACGGATGTGTCGGATAAACTTCAAAGACTTAAGCCCAAGATATTTTACAAAGGAGTGATAATTAAGAACAAAAGGGGCTAAGCACAATCCTACTAGAATCAAGAGTTATCTAGTTCTAATAGAAATAGGATATAAAAGCACTATATATATCAATTGTTGAGGTGTGACATTGATATGAGAAAGAGAAATTGTTGAGGAGTTATCTAGCTTTCGAGGTAGAGGACGTGGTAGAGGGAGAGGCTACGGAGGAAGAGGTTACCGAGGAAGAGGTAGAGGAAGAAATAATTCGCAGTTTAACAATCAGTATAACACACACGATCGATCTAACACTGAGCAAAACCAAACTCAAGAAAAGAAGGAGAAGTTCATCATCTGTTTTCGATGTGACAAACCTGGTCACTATGCCTCGCACTGTCCGGAGAAAACTCAGAAAGTTCAAGAAGCAAACAAGGTAGAAGCATTGGAAACAGAGGAAGCGGATAAAGCTCTGTTCATGCATGAAATTGTTTTTTTGAATGAAGAAAGGGTAATTCCAAGAAACTACACCAAGGAGGATGGGATGTGGTATTTAGACAATGGAGCTAGTAATCATATGACAGGTCATAAGGATTATTTCTCTGAGCTTAATGAGAACATTGGAGGCAAAGTGAAGTTTGGAGATGGGTCTTGTGTGGAAATAAAAGGAAAAGGTTCTATAATTTTTCAAAGCAATGGTGAGGAACAGGTTTTAGTGAATGATATCTACTATATTCCTGACCTCAAAAGCAATATTTTGAGCCTGGGTCAGGCTACAGAGGTTGGCTGCGACGTTCGTATGAGACAAAACTGGTTAACAGTTCACGATCCGAGTGACAGGTTGTTGGTGAGGGTTGTGAGATCGACTAATAGGCTGTACAAAATTATTCTAAAAGTTGGAAGACCGGTTTGTTTACACACACGTATCGAGGATGATACCTGGAAGTGGCATGCAAGGCTTGGTCACATAAATTTCAGAACAATCAAGGTTATGTTCCAACAAAAGATGGTTCTCGGTTTGTCTTAGGTAAGAGACGAGAAGATGTTGTGCGAGTCTTGTCTCGTTGGGAAGCAAACTCGACAATCATTCCCAAAAGCTACGAATTATAGAGCCTCTAAACCTTTGGAGCTTCTTCACACTGATTTATGCGGGCCAATATCACCTGCAACACTCGCACATAACAGATATATTTTTGTTATTGTGGATGATTTTTCAAGATACATGTGGTCTATCTTGTTAAAGGAAAAAAGTGATGCGTTTGGAAGCTTCAAGGCATTTAAGAGTGTTGAAAAGGAGATCATCACTCTTAGGACTGATAGAGGAGGAAAATTCACATCAAACGAGTTCAATGTTTTTTGTGAAACAAATGGGATTAAGAGACACTTGACAGCTCCGTACACTCCACAGCAGAATGGTGTGGTCGAAAGAAGAAACAAGACCCTGATGGAGATGACAAGGAGCATTCTCAAGGCTATGGAGGTACCGAATTACCTTTGGGGAGAAGGAGTACGTCACAGTACATATGTAATCAATCGGATACCTACTAAGGCGCTGAATAACATCACACCATATGAATGTTTGCGAGAGAGAAAACCAAACATAGAACATCTAAGAGTATTTGGGTGTATAGCTTATGCAAAAACTGATACTGCAGGTCTTAAGAAGTTGGACGATCGATCACAGTCTTTAGTACACCTTGGAATCGAGCATGGATCCAAGGCTTATCGACTGTTCAATCCGTCTACAAGGAGAATTGTGGTCAGCAGGGATGTAGTTTTCAATGAAAACAACAAGTGAAGTTGGAGCAGAACAGAAGATAATGAAAACAGAGAACCTGGAATGTTTCATATGCGTTGGGGTGATATAGAAGATGTTGGTAGTGGTCCAGTATCGTCGAATTCTGCAGAGCAAGACAAGGATGAAGCAGAATCAGAAACCGATATGTCTCGAGAAAGTAGAGACAACAACGAGAATGTTGTTGTTCAAGACAGTCAACAACCGACTCTAAGAAGATCAGAACGGCAAGTTAAGAAACCAAAGAATCTTGATGACTATGTGTTGTTAGCATCAATCGAAAGTGAGATATTACTTTTGATGATCAATGATGAGCCACAATTTTATGAAGATGCAAAAGGGCAGCAAGTGTGGAGGTTAGCTTGCAAGGATGAGATCGATTCTATCAACAAAAACAAGACTTGGTTCCTTGTTGATAGACCACAAGGTGTGAAGGTAATTGGTCTCAAGTGGGTTTTCAAAATCAAAAGAAATGCAGACGGAACAGTGAACAAGTACAAGGCTAGGCTTGTTGCAAAGGGCTATGTGCAAGAAAGTGGAGTTGATTATGAAGTGGCTTTTGCCCTTGTAGCTCGTATGGAGACTATAAGGATGTTGATAGGATTAGCTGCATCGGATGGATGGGAGATCCATCATTTAGATGTAAAAACGACATTCTTACATGGTGAGTTGAAAGAGGATATCTATGTAGATCAACCAGAAGGTTTTGAGATCAAGGGGGAAAAACATAGAGTTTATAAGTTGACAAAAGCTCTATATGGCTTAAGACAAGCTCCACGAGCTTGGAACACTAAGTTGGATCAAATCTTGAAGGAGATGAGCTTCAAGAGATGTTTAAAGGAGACTGTTGTGTATCGAAAGGAGAAAGGAGGTGATCTACTGATTGTTGCTGTGTATGTGGACGATTTGTTTATCACAGGTAACAACCTTAGAGCATTTAAGGAGTTCAAGGAAGGGATGTCTTCAAAATTTGAGATGTCTGATCTAGGTAGACTCACCTACTACCTTGGTATTGAGGTACATCAAGGAGCTGATGGTATCACTATCAAGCAAGAAGGATATGCACGGAGGATTTTAAAAGAAGCAGTACTTCAAGACTTCAACTCGACAGTGATTCCAATGGAGTTTGGGTTGCAGGTCTCTAAGTCACTTGGTGAAACAGAGATAGATCCTACTCGGTTCAGAAGAAACGTTGGTTGTTTGAGATATCTCTTACACACTCGACCTGACTTGTCTTTTGCGGTGAGTGTTGTAAGCAGATATATGCAGAGCCCGCGGAAGTCTCATGGAGAGATCATAAAACAGATCATGCGTTATCTCAGAGGAACGACGTCTTATGGTCTCAAGTATAAGCGTGGAGGCTTAAAGGAGATCGTTGGTTTCAGTGACAGCAGTCACAACGTAGATCAAGATGATGGGAGGAGTACTACTGGACATTTATTCCTCTTTGGTGATACTCCGATTACATGGTGTACACGGAAGCAAGACACAGTCGCTTTATCTTCATGTGAGGTCGAGTTTATGGCTGCAACAGAAGGAGCAAAGCAAGCAATATGGCTTCAGGATCTTTTGAGTGAAGTCACAGGGAAGAAGGAAGCTCAAATCATGATGTATGTTGACAACAAGTCTGCAATTGCACTTGCGAAGAACCCAGTATTTCATGGGAGAAGCAAGCACATACATAAGCGATACTTCTTTGTGCGAGAATGCATTGAGAGAGAGCTCATTCGTGTGGAGCACATTCCTGGAATGGAACAGAAGGCTGATATTCTGACTAAAGCTTTGGCTAGAGTGAATTTTGAAGAAATGAGGAGCTTGATAGGTGTTCATGAAGTAAGCAAAGAGAATTTGAAGTTTAAGGGGGGAAATGTTGGATAAACTTCAAAGACTTAAGGTCCAAGATATCCTTACAAAGGAGTAATAAGGACAAGAGGGGCTAAGCACAATCCTACTAGAAATAGGAGTTATCTAGTTCTAATAGAAATATGATATAAAAGCACTATATATATCAATTGTTGAGGTGTGACATTGATATGAGAAAGAGTGCAAACATTGTTTAGTTTTAAGTTATTTTCTAAGCAATAATAAGAGAGTGATTCTTATAAAACAAGTTTTTCTATCTTATAGGATGTACTAGTTCAAAAACTCATACTATACATAAAGCAAGCATATAACTCTTATATTCAAAACTGCATCATATGTACCTTTTCTAAATAATGAGATACTATCAAAATATAATGATTGAATTTATTCCTATCCTAACATTAGCATAATGATTACTTAAAATCCTGACTGGAAAAAAGAAAATCTCACCCACATGAATACTTTCAGATTGCCTTTTTGTTAACTTTTATGTGTCCTTTTGGTAAAGAGATTAGTTGTTGTTATCTCATGGAAGTTAACTAGAGGATTCATTTCTAGTAGTATGATGACTGGATGAGCGTACCGAACGAGAGTGGTGGTAAAATTGACTATGTAACAAAAAGTTAGAAATCTAATGCATTAAGAAGATTTAAATGTTTTACCAAAAATGCATTGATATACAAATAACTTATTTCTCCTTTTGGATAAAACATGCCATTTTTGCAATAGAAAAAGTTATTAATACATATCCATTAAAATTAAAGAGTTGGATAGTTTTTTTGCAATAAAAGGAAAAATATTATAAGTATCTTACAAAATTTAGCCTTATAAAATATGACTCTTTCTTTGAAACACACACATATATATATATATATATATATATATATATATATATATATATAAAATATCACAAACCAAGCCAAACAAAAAAAAAAGAGAGAGAGAGAAAAAGAAAAGGATTAAAGAAGAAGAAACCATGTCAAAGATTAACATTCTCGTTGTTGCAGCACTTTTACTTAGCTTCATGGTTATAGCTTCAGTGGCTCGTCCCGACTCGACTCTCCGGAACAAATCTATTGTAACTACTCGTTCTCTTGGGAAAACCCAAAATATTTTTGTTGAATGTTTATATTTAGGAGGACAATTTAATGCATTATATTCTTTTTACCATATGGTTGATTTATAAAATTTATTTTAATTTTATGAAGGAGATGGAGAAGAAATGTGAAACGGAGAAGTGTTTGATGAAATCAACCTCGGATGCTCACCTCGATTACATCTATACCCAACCATCTTCTCCTAAACCGCATGCAGCTAACGTCAGTCTTTAATTATACCCAACTTCTTTATCAATACACCTAAAATGCTCCTACATGGAACATAACGAACCTTTGAAGGACATAAATTAGAACTAAGTAATTAACTTTATTTTATTTGGTTGTAGGAGATGGAGAAGAAGTGTGAAACTGAGGATTGTTTGATGAAAACGACGTCGGATGCCCACCTCGATTACATCTACACCCAAACATTTCCTTCTAAACAGCAAGCACTTAAATCCAATCCTTAAGTATATACAATCAGTATTTCATATGTTATGTTGTGATATAGTTTCCTTCTTTATGAATTAATGTTCTAATAAAGACTTAAATCAGCGTGAAATAATATTATATGACATTGTGTTATTTCTATTATACGTCCTTGACCATAATATTAGAGCTTATTCTTTTGTGTTAGTGTCATCTTTTTGTTGACAAGTGATTCCCACGTGAAAACTCACTAACAAAGAGAGGCAAGGTTCCATAGGGCTTATGAGTAATGGGTCCGAGTTTGAGTAGGATCCAATCGGATTCGGGGGTTTCCGGATTTATGAATTAGATATTGGTAATTGTACAACATTCAGTTCGGTTCTTGTCGGATTCGAGTCGGTTCGGAAGACAAATTCAAGAATTCTATACCTGAAACAACTGATAACAAAAAAATAAACTTTGAATAATTTTGGCTAAACTTTGACAAATATTAAAAAAAAAAAATTGGATATTTTGGTTACTTAAATATATAACTAATTGATATATTTGGATTTATAATTTAATTTTGGATAATTATATTATATTAAAGTTAAATATCGTTGGTTCTTTGGATCCGACTTTTTTGCTCAGTTCTAGTTTTTTTTATTAATTTTGAATTTTTGGGACGTTACATTTTTATATTAATGAATTATAACAATGAATAATATAGTTGCAACTTGCAACTAGGAACAGCGGAATCTACACCTATTTGCATCCATAACATTTGCAAACTGGTTTTGACCGCTCAATTCCACATTTTGCCGCTGCTATAAACACCATCAAGGGTGCAGTCTCGTGTGCATATACTATCAATACAAAAATCAGGTGACACGTATGCGACTCGACCCTCATTACATGGCGGCTGCTCAGTCTTTACTCTTGATATTCCTACTGCATTATATAAAGAAACATTCAAATCCCTTTATCAGAATTTTATATACTTAAAATATTCAAAATACTCATGGAAGATAGTGAACGTTTGAAGGAAATACTTTAGAACTTAATAAATTTTATTTGATTTGTTAGAAGAAGTGTAAACCTAAGGGCTAAGGATTGTTTGATAAAACGACGTCCGATGCTCACCTCGATTACATCTATTAGACTATTATTACATCGACACCCAAACATCTTCTCTTAAACCACAATCACTTAAAGTCAATATTTAGTAATAAAATTCTAAAATATTATATTGAGAAAAATTCGTTTTTGATGAATGATGAATTATAAATCAATACAATAAAATTTGGATGTTTTTTAACAGGATATGACAACTCAGCATTTCAAATTCTTCTCAGCTTTACACATCATTAAAATCTTCAACCAATGAAAACATTTCAAATAATATAACTCATCATATTTCAACCTATAATAAATTTATTTTATTTTATGTCATTTTCCTCTTAAAACATTTTTTTTTCATTTTGTTGGGCTTTGGGCTTATAATCATTCATATAGAACAATGAAAATGACGCAACAAGCTTCATGTTAATTTTGTTGGATTTAAAAGTCAAACTTTATTTAACATAGACAGAGATATTAAAAATTATGATCAAAAATATATATGTAAAGGTTGGAAATTCCACTACGGCAAGTTTATATTGTTATTTCAAAGATATATGCCCAAAGCACTTGTTGAATGGCTTAAATCTGTACTCATATGTAGTTTCATTCAATTGATTCCATAAATATAAGAAATCTAGAGTTTGAATTAAAAAAAAATATATAGTATAAAAGCAGATGTGTGCGGCGGGCTGGACGAAGAAAAAGAAAGAAGAAGCAACTAGGGTAGTCAATTCACACGTATCTTTTTTTTTTCAATATGTTTTAAATCTATATTTAAAGGCAATAATCAATATATATGTATAGATAATTTTTTTATTCCTTTTCTCTATGTATATTCATTATTATTTTTTGGTGAGAATATATTTATTAACTTTGCTAAACAACAACATTTGAGAATATTTATTGTTTTATGAAATAGGATTTTATAAGGAACTTTAAAAAATTATTAGATTTGATATATATCAAAAAATTATTTGAAAATTATTATATATATATATATACGCTTCCAATACGTACTCGCTTCCTATTTTTTTTTTTTTAAATTGATTCTACGCTTCCGCTTCCGCGTATCTGCTTCCGCTTCCGCGTATCTGCTTCCAATTTCATTGTAGATTCATAGTGGAAGTCGATATAAAACTGGACTTGGTCCCTCCATCTCTTATTAATTTTATGTCTAGGCAGCTTCTTGGCAATGATTTCAAACTTTTCAAGAAAAGCATTTTCAGTTTATTATTCTTTTGATGTGCAAAGTACTTTCAGGTTATTTAGTTCATAAAAACCTACTTTGTCCGGTTGCTTTATGTGATAATGTTGTGGTGATTATTTGAATGTTTACATATTATTGGTTATGTGGCCAAATCTACTGTGTACTCAGATACTTGAAATTTTGTATTCTACTGCTAAATCTAATGAATCTGCCAAGTTAATAAGCTCTATAGCGAACAAGGAATAGTGAAGATAAAAAACACAATTATGGCAAAAGAGAATGAGACTCAGAATGACCCTCTACCTATCAAAAGAGATGTTCTTGAGATTGAGAAAAACCATTGTGTAGATGAAAAAATAAAAATGATAAAAGTTATGAATTGGTCTCAGATCTCATGTAGTGAATTAAAATGTCATCTCATATTGTTTATGTTAGCAACTTGGGTCGCTATCAAATTCTCAGAAATGATGAACCGACTATTGAAATTACATTCTCGAGCAATTGTTTTCTCTGGTTTTACAAACATAATAACAATGTTGTTTATCTATTTTATTTAAGATTATTTGATTAAAATAATAAGAAATATTATGACAAATATAAATAATAAGGAAAAACAGATAAGAATTTGCACTCAAAATTAATAATTTTGATATTTGATATCAAACAACTTATATTAAATTATGATTTTTTAAAAAATCAAGTTATATTTTTGTATTAAATAAAAGAATTCTAAAATAATCTCGCGGCGTAGGGCGTATATAAACTTAGAACAAAACATAAAAATAATAATGGTGCTCCAATGCATTGTGATACAAGAAAAAAAATTGATTTTAGTCTACAATTTCATTACAATAAAAAAAACTAATAACAAATAATAACAAAAACCTAAAAACAAAAATATTACTAATGAACATTGTCCACATCTATGTCAATAATGATTTTCATAAAAACAAAACAAGAAAAACCCACGGCGTAGCGCAGATACTATCCTAGTGAATAATAATATTGCTACAACTAGGATCAGCCGAGTATACATTTTTTACATCCATAACATTTGCAAACTGGTTTTGACCGCTCAATTTTACATTTGCCCATGCGATACACACCAGCAAGGGTGCAGTCTTATGACCCGGTTCGCTGATTCTGGAAATATTGTTGATTCATTGAAAACTCGACAGAATCTTAGACATTCAGCGAAATTTTTCTGTGTCAATTACATTCTTCTCAGACACTCTCAAGGGCCAAACTGAAATGTACGAACAACAGAGATCCCACTCCTGTCTGGCAATAACTTCTCCATGTAATACTTCGATTTCCTCGAAAGATTAATTCTTTCTCGTCTTGCCTCTGGTATCATCTCGATTGAACACTCCTGAAACCCGCGTCTCACAAACCAGTCAGCTGTTCTCGTTGTTAGCAGAAAAAGCATCTCAAGTCCGAGAGCTGACGCTTTTTTCTCAATGTAATCTGCAAAAATTTTGATAGTCTAAGAAACTGATTTTTCTTTTAACTGTAGATTGTAAACACAATAATACTCGAAAAGTTTTATGATTATACCGAGCAATTTATCTCCCTGTCCTTGTCCACGACAATCTGATGAAACCGCAATAGCTGCAACTTCTCCACACTTTTCTTTAAAGAAAGGGAACAAAGCCGCACAAGCAATAATCTGTCCTTCCCTTTCCACAACCACAAATGAATCCAAAGCTCGCAGTAGCTGAACACAAAAAAAAAAAAAAAAAAAAAAAAAAACTATACCTTTAATCCTAACAACAAAACAATAGACTTCGAACCTAAGGCTAAGGCTATGGGCTAAAAGGGAAACCTCTTCATCAGTTCTGCGAATTAAAGCCCCTGATTCTTCCAGAGGTTTGATTATTTTCCTAATTCCAGTAAGATCTTCCACTCTCGCTTCTCGGGTTCCTTCGTATACATCACTGTGACATTAAGGGCCAATAAGCTTTTGTGAGAAAGATTAAAACTTTGAATCGTTTGCAATTGAAAACAGTTGTGTATACCTTGCCACCATAGTCCCCATTCCATCTCTTTTGAAAAGCTCCAACAATAGCACTCCGCTTATAGTACCATCCAATAAGTGAACTCTTTTGACACCACCCTTCAACACATCAATAGGTCAGGAAACTTTGAAGTAAACAAAATGAGCACAAGGGTTAGCTCAAGGACTCACTCTGCAGACGAAAGCTGCTGCAGCCAGTTCAGAGAGATATCCGTTTAAGCGGCTAAGTCTCTCCTCACCGCCAATAGCAAAACCTCGCTCCCCAGACCACAACCCGTTTCCGTTGTCAAATCCAACACCATTCTGAAAGGTTGGAGTGTGTTTTTCCCAAAATGGTCTCCCATTATAATTGTTGGGAGTTGTGGCCATTCCATTGTAACCAAGAGGTTCAGGAAAACTACTTATCCCTCCATCCCCAACAGCCTTCACGTATTTGGCAGCTATCTCGCTTTGTTGTGCCCGTTTTCTGACTAACGTATCTGCTTCCTGGAGAGTCAAGAAGCGAACAAGATGTCCATTCTCATCCAGAACTGGACCGTCCATTATACAAATAAGCTTATCTGCTCCTATAGCTAAAGCACAAGCTGTAGCAACCTCATAGGTACTGCAGTGTAGAAGTAATGTCCCCATATCAGAGTAAGATAACTAATATCTTCTAGGTTTTAAGATGTAAAAATTTTACTAATAAAGAGAGCATACTTGCAGTTTAAGACTTCTCCGGAACTGGAATGGCCCAAGTTCCTCAGTAAAACTACAGAACCACTATCAAGCCTCTCACGAATCCGATCAACATCTATCTTCTTCACTAAACCAGTAGCTCCAAAATCAACACCATCAACAACACCTCTTCTCTGCCATGCCAAATTAATCAGATCCAAAATGACAAAGAATCAACATTGAAACTAACATCTTAAGAAAGTTGAAAACTCACCTTTGCTGCAAAGAAGTTACCAGTGTCGACCCTAACACCCGTTTCATGCAAACGACTACTATCACCATGTCGGCGTATATTGTAAATGGAAGGTCCAGGAGATAGTTTGGCCTCAATCATTACAGATATTGCTCCCGCAGCTTCCTTGGCAGCCTGCAGAGATGCTGAGTCTGTAACTCTGTAACGACCCACATATGTTGGCTCGCGTCCTGCAACTCATACACCTTAGGCTCCTTCTGAACAAGCTCAAAGATTCATATTTATCACAATAAGGCCGCAAATTCGCCATCACTAACTGATGACATACCAGTACTTGGCACGGGCGATCAATTTTTCTAAATCACTAACATCTTATAAATCTAAACAAACCTAGCTAGAAGCTGAAGATAAGTGTCAAGACTAAACATCTAACCTCTCTCAGCTAGAAGCTGGTCAATTTGCACTTGAGTTCCAGGAACTAGAACAAACCTTATGCCCAAGTGATGAAGAAATGCTATGTCCTGCACATATGTCAGTCAAAATGATTTCACTTTAGACTCCTCTGCACACAAAAAAAAAAAAGTGAAATCTGAAGTAAATTAATCATAAACTAGCTTCACAAGACGAAGTTTATAAGCAAGACAAACAATCAAACACCTTGCGTGCATAAAACCAAAAACACTTGAAAAAGAGATACAAGAAACAAGTGGGTGCCTTTAAAACGAGATCACAATAAGGGCCGTCTAAGACATCTCCGGAGATAGTAACAACAAAGGTACAGCCACGATGAGCCCATAGATAAGGCCAAGCTTCACGAAACCACCGCACGAACTGCTTATCACCGACGAAACTCTCACCAGTTTCCGCGTAATCAAACATATTGCATTTCGCCGCCGTTACTTCCGGACAAAACGGAAGCTTTACCAATTGACGATTAGTGTTTAGCTTCTTCTTACTCGGGGCGAAGAAAGCAAAATCCTTTCTTGTTTGTTGAGGACATCGGAAAGGAAGGTAAGAGGTAGAAGATGATACCACCATAGCTCCTCGCTCCGTCATTTTTAAATATGAAATTTTTACAGAATCAGAATAAATTTGGAAACAATGGTGGATTGATCGGTGGAGGAAAGAAGAAGAAGAAGAAGAAAAAGTTTTGGGAAGGAATCATCAAAAACGTGGACAGGTGCATTAATCTCGGTTATTGAACGGATTGAAAATGGTTAAAACCGGTTTGTTTTTATACTTCTGAACCGGTAGTTGCATCTGTCTCTGTCAGGGGGGATAGTGAGAGTTCAGTAAGAAGACAAGAAATGCAATTAGATGCTGATTTGAATTATTACCATTTCTGATTGGTTGGTTACGTAAAGTTTGTGAAATGCATTGCAAACGTGTTATTATAATTTATGTATCTTTTGTCTGGTTATATAAAAAAGAAAGATTTTTCAACAAAGACAATAATAGTAACTGTAGCATGCACATTATAAGTTTTTTGGTTTTTTCTTCACTTGAATTGTTGATTTTTTTTTTTTAATAATATCACTTGAATTATTGATCAAACATATAATTTTTGCCTTTTATGTGATATTTACTATATCTCTTCCATTTTATAAACTTTTTTTTCGAAAACTTGTTTGTTTTTGACTTATTATTTTCATCATTTCTTCGAGTGTATCTTTTCATTATTCTTTTTAATTGTTTGTAGGATTACTTTTTAGTTAGATATTACGTAAGATTGAATGTAAAAAACAGAAACCTCAGCGTTTCGCCGCGTTTTTTTACCAAACCTATAGATCGAAATGGACAGGGTATTTTATCTATGTATATAAGTATATTATTATCTATTTATGAAATTACCAATTCTTTCAGTTAGTTCATTTATTTGGTCACGGGCGTTTTGTGGTTTTGGAATCTTGTAGTAGTGTGAAAAAATAAGAAAAGAAAGAGTAAATAGTAATGAACCTTGAGAATGCCGTCAAGGGTCGAACCGGAGTCAAGTAGTTCAGCCGATAACATAACGACAAATATGCCGTCTCTATGTAGATTTACGTACGGATGAGCCTCCCTGAGGACCGCCACTAGCTCCGCTTCCTCGACGGTGACAACCCCACCGGAATCTCCAAAATTGGTTTGGCTCTTTGTTTCCCCACCGTTAACGTTGGTCCAGTTTCGTCGTTGCTGCTTCGTCAAAGAAGACACGTGACTGTATCTCATTTGCTTCGGGCTTCCCCACGAGCCGGGCGGCTTACATCGCAAACCAGAGTTTTCCAAAACCTCGCCGCAGATGAGTGAGCCAACCCACGGTGGTCGGGATATGCAATAATATGCCATTTTTTTTTTGTAGAAAGATCAAAAGAAAATGATAGATGTGATGACTTGGTACCGAAAAAAAAGTTGGATTCTCTTTTTTTTTGTCTAGTTCGTAGACTCTTGTATTAAATCAATAAAAAAATAGTGATTAGACAAAAATAAAGGGATATGAAAAGTGAGATTTTTATGAGATAATGTACAATGAGAGCGATGTGGGATTCAATTTGGATGGTTATTGAGTTAATTATTGTGGTAATGCATGGGTGTCTATTTGAAAGCGATCGAGATGATTAGATGAAATTCGAACCTCATATTTATTTTTCCAGCCATCGGATAATTATAGAATTCTGTAGAAGTTAAGTCCATGTATTTGTATATTTTATATGATGATTTTGTATTAGTCTAAAATGATTTTGGTACCTTTTTGTCTAATATTGGAGAAAATGTTATATGGTCCACTGCACTATAGAAATTGCATTACAAACAACAAAGCATTCTAGATCCACAGGTGGGATTACAAGATAGAAGTACTTTTTTTTTTTGGTCAAAAGAGTGATATTCATTAATTAAGATTGCGTACAAAGAAGAGGAAGAGCCCCTTTTGCCAAAGCATCAGCTTGGCCATTGTGAGATAAAACGAAAAGAGCATAAGATGAAGATTTAGAAGGAAAAAAAAACGAGAGAACTGTAATTAGTAAAGATGTTTATGTGATTTGAGCAGTCCCCAACATAGGAAAGTTGGAAATAGCTATTGTGGTTGAGATGCTTGAACTTCAAACCACTGGCGTGGTGAGCTTTGAACTTGTGTGAACCGGTACGGTGTACTGTAAAGAGAAGGTCATGTTTTGAAGTTCGAACGGCCTTTGTCAATGAACCATGTCATTTGAGAAGTGGAGAGCCAGCATCATTGATGCGGGCGTGCCCTGAGCATTTTTAGTTATTTGTATATACTGTATTTGTAAGTCATTGAGCTAGTTAATTACCCTAGTTTTAACTATAATGCACCAACTTAAGGTAAATAATTGAGTCACAAATTGCAATCATATGCCTCAGTTAATTAACAGTTATGATATAGAATATATCTACCAATTTTTCGTATCAGGAAATTAATATTCCAAAAGATGTAAAGTGAAAAAGAGTAAAAACATTCAAAGCCAATTATATAATTTTGAATATTAAACATGGGATCTCGTAACAAAATGAAGAATCCAGGCTTCTTAACGAAACAAAGCTGGTCCTATTTTGAAAATGAACGATTTGAGGCTTGGAAATATAAGGGACAGATCTTGCCATTAGACCCATGTAAACAACTATCTTTTGGTGCCCACCATAACTTATCAACTCGTTATAGCAACGACATAAATTTCTAGTGTTATGTCTTCCGCCTTCCCAAGATGTTGAAGAAAGTGAGAAGATGCCAAATGGTTTAACATAGGTGATGTTCGTTTGGCACTGGCATACCCCATGCAGGGTCCTGCGACGAAACGCTCTGCGATCAATCCCTGCGAGTGCAACTAAATTTTTTTTATCACAGAAAAAAATCATTGACGCGATTTTTTAAATTGCAATTAGTCGCATGATTGCTAAACAAACAACATCTCGTGATTTTAAAATTGTAGTTGTAATCGCAAATGCCGTTGAGATTATGAAACGAACATGGCCATAGTCATCATGAATTCATGATCACCCATCAAAGACATATATAATGCTAAGATAGCTTAAGAGCGACTGGTTTCTGACAGGTTGCCGACAAGAGAGCGACTGGTTTCCTGGGGTCTTGACATTCCCACCGTTTGCTGCATCTGCTCAAGCCAAGAGGAGACTAGAGATCATCTTTTCCTTTCCTGTTGTTTTGCTTCAAAGATTTGGAGACAAGCTCTGTCCAGACTGGATCCCCATCATCGTTTGTTCAGCTCCTGGCCAGAGCTCCTCTCTTGGATCAAATCACGCTCTCGCATTGCGCCGTCGACTCTTAGGAAGGTAGTGGTCCAAGTCATTCTCTATCATCTCTGGAAGCAAAGGAACAACGTCCTGAACAATCAAGTGTCACGCCCCGCTCAAGCAATCTTCAAGCTCATCGACCGAGATGTTAAAAACATCATTACTGCAAGATAACGGATGAGAAAATTTAGAAAATTAATGGAGTTGTGGCTGCATTAAACTATCAATATCTTAGCCCAGTTTGTTTTTTGTATCCTTGTTTTTATCTTTTTTGCCAAGGATTCAAAAAGGTTAGGTTTTATATGTATTGTAAAACCTGATTGTTCATTTATATGATATTTATAGTTTAGCGAAAAAAAAAAAAGATAGCTTGAGAGGATGTTTCTTCACCTAAATCAGAGGGTGATTTCGGTATCTATCAGCTTCGATACATATGAAACCGCTGTTATAGAAAAGTTAACACATGTAGTCACGTTTTGAATCAAAACCTAGTAGGTTTGCGACTTTTTGATGTTAAAAGATATTACAAGCCATAAATGCATAAAGAAAGAACAAAAGAATTTACAAAGCAGCTCTTTCTTATGGCCGCACACTAGATTTTAGACATTGAAATCTCAACTAAAAGAAAATCATTGAATCAACAAAAAAACAACAATGAGAAATCACTTTAGTATATATATCTCATATACATGAAAAAAATAATGATGCGCAATAAACTAGTTTACCGTCTCGTTCATCAAACATCAATATGCTCTAATCCTTATGATTGGTTTATGGTTGTTGGAAATTTCGTTTGCTTAATTAATCATCTTATTCTACCATATTGTAAAACAGTCATCAAAAAACATTTATGGAACGTTTATGAAACAAAATATATATATCTAAACTAATAGAACGAATTTAACAAATACATATGTATATAAGCCTTGTTCGGCTAACAACCCGAAGCGGCACAAAATAATAGTTTCAGTGTATTTGCTAGTTTCTTCTTTGGAAAAGGTGCTCTCGACGACGTCAAGGCCATAGTATTCTCCATGTGATCTGGCTCACAAAAGATACGAACTTGGTGTTCGTATTGATATCTTATTACCCCCTTGAAGTTCCTTTCGATTTTAACTGTTCTAGTCTTGTTTTTTTAAAGATCATAATAGTCTGTCCATAACATTTCATCAGAATAAGGATGAATCCATTTGGTTTTGGGCATTATCACAATCTCATTCTCACCTTTACGAGTGACACCAGCGACATAATTTAGTCGAGAAGTTATGGACAATGTAATCTTTGACCATTCTTGTTTCCACGCATATGATCTTCCGTAATCCACATCTCCGCACTGTGGAGCAGTCGTAGCAATTCTCTCCCGAACAGGGCCAGTATGTCACGTTTACTTTGCTTCTTGGAAATCATCATGACGTACACGGTTTCAGAGGTTGTGATATTTTCTCATCCTTTTCGTTTACTCAGCGTCTTCTCTTCATGGTGTATATTTTTGTTTTCTAAATATCATTGATCAAACCGTAGAAGTATTGAAGTACGTCGGTCTACGGTTTTCTGAATATCATAAGCCTTATTCCTTAACTTATTAATAAAAAAAAGTACCAAGGCTTTTAAAGTTGCTACTGATTTAGCATCTTTTCTATGAAGTATAAAAAAGTACCAAGGCTTTTAAAGTTGCTAGTAATTGATAGCTCTGTTAATTAATAATTGTCACCGACGTATTCCTTAACTTATTTTAACTATCAACATCAGGATCTGTTTTCTCAAGCGCCATGAGGTCATCTCCATTGGTAGGATGTTACCAAATATGTTAGATTAAAGGTGTATTAAATTAAATCAGAAATGTGAATTATGCTAAGAAATAGTATATCTTTAGCTAAGATGTTTTGGAAACAATTTCTTAGCACACGTGTTGCGTTTTGATTGAAAGAAGGGTTAGTGAAAGAAGGGAAAAAAATAACAATTTTACATAGAGTTGGGGCAATCCGATTTCCTTCTCAGACATTGCGATGTTTGTGGAGTTAAGTATGCTCCTGGTGATGAATCAGATGAGAAGAACCATCAAGGGTTTCACTGTACTGTTGAAAGACTTATGTTTTCATTGACTATTGTAGAGAGGGTATTTGATTCAAAGTGCTGGGCTTTTTAATTGGTCTCAGGGTTGGCTGAACGAGAAAGCCTTCACAAAGCCTTCATTCAACAAGAGCCGCATTGTTATGGTATCTGAAAATGATTCCCCTGCACACCAAGAAACAAGGTTCGTTTTTTTCCACGTTTTCACTTGCGTTGTTAGTGTTACTGGTTCTTCATATTTAGAGGATCTAAAGGGGGTATCTTTTGTAATTGCAGGTGCAAGAGGTTGTGAAAATGATGGAGGTTGAGCTAGGTGAGGATTGGATTCTTCACCAACATTGTAAGGTAAATTGACCCTGTATCCATCCACGTCTTCTTTACTGACATTTTCGATCAAGTTCCATAGCTCATAATACATGATTTCTAGTATTTTTTAATGTCGACCAAGAGCCAAGAGCCAAGAGCAACAACACCAACAAGCCGACATCAACTTGTACTCAGCACCAACAACCCGAGAGAAACTTCAACCTTGTATAGTCAGCACCAACAGCACCAAACTTCAGGTCATTCTACGTCCTCTCCCCTCTTCGACGATTTAATCGATTTCATCACGGGGGACAATATTGAACCAATCAATAACATGTGCAGAAACAAATGTTCAAGTTTCTTCGACTTCAGTTGCCACATTCAATACGTTTGCTTGAGCTGGATGGTTATGTTCGACCTTCTTCCTTTGAATGCACAATTTGAATCTTGCTTGAAGTTCAAGCTTCTTCTTCTTCCTTTGTTTAAAGCAAGTTTTTGAAAAAAGTTTAAGAACTTTGAATTAACAACTTTACCAGTGGAGATGAATTTTTTACTTATATCTTAGGAAAGTTTTTAGTTTTGAATTTGTATTTTTTCTCATAAAAATAATGTTAAACATACTTCCTTACATCTTTACCAATGGAGATGCTCTGACATAGAAAGGTTTACCGTTTACTCAACTCTGTAAAATGCATGTCGGTATGTATAAAGCGTTTCAATGTTGTGTTTAATTTAAACCTTAGGGTATACGAACTAAATTAATCATATCATGGCTCCGTAGCGTATATAGTGCCTCCACATTAATTGTGTGATGGGATGGGCAAAAAATGGTGCGCTCTTCGTGACTTATCTATCAGGCTACTCGGTCATAAACTAATGTTTTTATTCAGTATTTTCGGTCATATACTACTACTACTATAGGACCTATACCTTTGTTTTTTATATAAATTAAACCCAAACTAAACCCAATTTTTCAACAATTCAAGCAAGAAATTGCGGGTGGAATAGTAATCTTCTTACACCCTAAATTATCGCAGCAAACTCACGTGCCCTTGCTTTAACCGGACACCGACACGTAACCACCAACACAAATCCTATTTTAACAGTGTCGGTGAACCGACCCGGTCCGTTGTTCAAGTTTACTGTACTACGGTTCTACAAAAGCACTATCACATGTCATTCTGACAAAATAAAAACCTTATCCCTTGCATAAAACCTACCAAATTATTTTCTCTTTTTTTTTTTGGCATTTTAAAACCTACCAATCAAAACACGAAAACTATAAAGTGAGTACATTACATTTATAATTTTCAATTTTTTGACTATATTTTAAATTTTTCAATTTACTACTAAAAGAAAAAATCTGATAACATTTAAAGTAAAATATATCAATCGAGTGATTAAATATCACATTTATGTTTATATTGAAAAAAATATAAGTTTATTGCCTTTTATACAACAAAAAGTCCCCAATTTTTTTTATTATTGTTTATGTTTATGTATGTATCATCATCATCTCTAAGATTTTTCTAAGGTAAATGGTGTCGCCTGAGACATCATCATCATCACAACATTACTACAAAACATCATCACCGATGGCAAAATACGCCGGAACCAGAACAAAACCTGTGATATGTTTCTCCGACGTGGTTCTCTTCCTCGGCGGAGCTTTCATGTCACTAATCCTCGTCTGGTCATTCTTCTCCTTCTCTTCAATCTCCCCAAATCTCACCGTCAAAACCGATGATTCCTCCTCCTCCACCAAATGTTACCAAGGCATCGATACGAACCACGACCCGACCGATCCGGTTTACTACGACGACCCGGATCTATCTTACACAATCGACAAACCGGTTAAGAACTGGGACGAAAAACGGAGGCGGTGGTTGAATCTACACCCTTCGTTTATCCCCGGAGCTGAGAATCGTACAGTTATGGTAACGGGATCGCAATCGTCGCCGTGTAAGAACCCGATCGGAGACCATTTGCTGCTACGGTTCTTCAAGAACAAAGTCGATTACTGTCGGATCCATGGCCATGATATATTCTACAGCAACGCTCTTCTTCACCCGAAGATGAACTCGTATTGGGCGAAGCTTCCGGCGGTTAAAGCGGCGATGATTGCTCATCCCGAGGCGGAGTGGATCTGGTGGGTTGATTCTGATGCTTTGTTTACGGATATGGATTTTTCTCTGCCGTGGATACGGTATAAGGACCATAATCTCGTTGTTCATGGTTGGCCGGGAGTGATTTATAATGACCGGAGCTGGACGGCGTTAAACGCCGGCGTTTTTCTTATTAGGAATTGTCAGTGGTCTATGGAGCTCATTGACACGTGGACAGGTATGGGCCCTTTGATTTTGAAATTAATTAAAGTTATGTTTTGTTTTGTTGGTTTTGGACTCCGGACCGTCATAAACCCTAATAACTCCGGTTTGGTTTATAAAATACATTTTTTGGTTTAATTTAGTATTATGATACAATTTTTGGTTTTGTATTAAATTTCAATACAGCTTGGTTTTCAATACAGTATTTCAGTAATTTCGATTCAATTATATTGAAAACTATGAGAACATTTTGGTAATTTCGGTTTAAATTCAGTTGACTATTAACCGAACCAGTTACCCGATTTTATGTTTTGTCTTACTGGTTAGATTTACAGAGTATGAATATGATTAATGGTTGAATGGTACATTTCGGTATATTTCAATAATTTCACTTTAATTTTTAAATTATAACATTTTCTTTGGTAATTTCGGTTTAAATTCAGTCAACTTCTGGTATATTATGACAAAAATTTGGTAATTTCGTTAATTTACAGTTAAATTTAAGCTCGGTTTAGTAGTTTTTAACCGAGTTTTCTTATGTTTTTTACTATTGCTGATGGTTGGTTTTAAAGTGTAAATTGAAACTGAATTCAGTTAACAAGGTTCGATTTGGTTTGATTATATTTCTTTGCAGGTATGGGACCAGTGAGTCCGGAGTATGCAAAATGGGGACAGATCCAACGGTCAATATTTAAAGACAAGCTATTCCCAGAGTCAGATGATCAAACGGCTCTGATTTACTTATTGTACAAACACAGAGAAGTGTATTATCCCAAGATATACCTCGAAGGAGACTTTTATTTCGAAGGGTACTGGTTAGAGATCGTACCGGGTTTCGCTAACGTAACGGAACGGTACCTCGAGATGGAACGAGAAGACGCCACGTTGCGTAGACGACACGCCGAGAAAGTGAGCGAGGGATACGCTGCGTTTCGGGAGAAACGGTTTTTGAAAGGAGAAAGAGGCGGGAAAGGTAGCAAACGGAGACCGTTCGTGACGCATTTCACGGGGTGTCAGCCTTGTAGTGGTGACCATAACAAGATGTACGATGGTGACACGTGTTGGAATGGGATGATCAAAGCCATTAATTTCGCTGATAATCAAGTGATGCGTAAGTATGGTTTCGTACACTCGGATCTAGGCAAGACTTCCCCTCTTCAACCTGTACCGTTTGATTATCCTGATGAGCCTTGGTGATTTATAGGTTTTTTTTTAATATTGTGTGTTTTGCTTTTTTTTTTAGATGTGCTTTTATAATGAGTTTATTATTATAATGAAATCCATGAATTTGAAAGGTCTATAATGCGGAATCTTTTGAAATAATTTCATGATTCTTGGTTTAGGGAAAAGTTTAAAGAGCTTTTGACAGAATTGCGATAATTGTAATTTGTAGGGCATATAGCATAAAGAAAACAATAATGTCTTTTCTCTTTTCGCTAGAGTAATACATCATGGGTGACTATCTAGATTTTCGTCTTTTAATTCTATAAAATATCTATGTATTCAATGAGTACTCCGATAGCGTTGTGTTTGCCAGTGAATAGGTTTTAAAAATTTGGGGGGAAAAATATGTAGATTTGTTTGAAGTCCAGCTTCAAGAAAAAATAATGTTTATAAGACTCTTTGGTATATAGTGCTTATAAATGCTTATTCTTCTTCTTCCTACTCAAATCCCAGTTTGTCATAACAACCGTTTTACGTAAAGGTGGGCTTAAGAAAATAATACATTTTTTACGTAAATCTAAAACCAAGTGAAAACCAACTGTTTTGAAAAAACAAACAAATAAAAATCTGGATTAACGAGCAATTTTTTAAGTTGGTAACTTCATAAACTAAAAGTAAAAATAAAAATAAATCTTCATAAATTAATTCAGATTTTGAGATTTTTTTCTTTTAATGTTATTATCTCTTCCTTTCTTACTCTTTTTGGGTCGAAATTATCTCTTTTTAAATGATTTTTTTATTTCTTCCTCTATCCGTTTTTTTTTTTAACTTCGAAAAATATCTAGAAACTTGATAACGCTCACATCATCTCACATGTATTCATTCTCCTTCAATGTCTACACCTCTTCAAACCAAGTACACTCTATCTCCCATCACAAACAACATCCCAAGAAGCCACCGTCCATGGCTTCTCCGTATACGTGTCACCTGCTTGGTTACTCCCATCACCAACTCTCAGCCTACCCATGAGACGAAGCTTGTTGTTAAACAACGTCTTGTGAATCCTCCACTCTCAACCGATCCATATCTACAATCTACTTGGACTCACCGGTTATGGGTTGCAGCTGGCTGCACTACTGTGTTTGCCTCTTTTGCCAAATCCATCATTGGAGCGTTTGGTTCTCATCTCTGGCTCGAACCAGCTATAGCCGGTTTTGCCGGGTACATCATAGCAGATCTAGGCTCTGGTGTGTACCACTGGGCCACCGATAACTACGGTGACTCCTCAACGCCTCTAGTAGGAACCCATATCGAAGATTCTCAAGATCACCACAAGTGGCCTTGGACAATCACCGAACGACAATTTGCAAACAACCTATATATCCTGGCTCGAGGCACAACCTTGACAGTTCTCCCAATAGATCTTGCATTTGATGACCCTGTGGTTCATGGCTTCATAAGCACGTTTGCGTCTTGCGTATTGTTTTGTCAGCTGTTCCATGCTTGGGCTCATGGAACCAAGAGCAAGCTTCCACCTCTTGTGGTGTGGTTGCAAGACATTGGGCTGCTCGTTTCACGGACACGTCACGTGAATCATCACCGAGCGCCGTATAACAACAATTACTGCGTGGTGAGTGGGGTGTGGAACAAGGTTTTGGATGAAAGCAAAATCTTTGAGGCAATGGAGATGGTGTTGTTTCTCCAACTTGGGGTAAGACCGAGGTCATGGACCGAGCCAAACTCTGTATGGACGGAAGAAATAGAGTAACAGACTTATCCATAGAAATATGATTACAATTTTTTTTGAAAGATTTGAAAAGTGTATACTTATCATTCAATATTTATGTTTAAACTGTTTATGAGATGCATGTTATAATTTTTACATAATTTAGCCAGCAAACATTGAAAACTGGAAAGTGGTAGGCAAGTTTTATAGATAAGATATTGAGTCTCATCACTTATGGGCATACTCTCTTTACATTTTTTGGAAGCAAAAGTCTTGTTTGTTTGTTTAGTTGTGTGGACCTATCGACTCAAGATTCTTTTTTTACTTTCATATTTCTTAACATTGTTGGAAAATAAACAAAACTAAAGATATGTTATATAGCCAAAACCATGTTGATCTAAAATTGTTCTAATTGCTTTTTCACCTAACATTTATTTAGTAAACAAGAAAATAAAATAGCTAGCACACCCACGTTGACATTTCAAATCCATGAATCATCCCATCTCGTTCCTATAAACGCACATTTATTTCACTAAAAAGTCAAAAA
Organism: Camelina sativa; assembly: GCF_030686135.1. NCBI lineage: Eukaryota > Viridiplantae > Streptophyta > Magnoliopsida > Brassicales > Brassicaceae > Camelina > Camelina sativa. The sequence goes on along the minus strand of NC_141895.1, from coordinate 25,478,080 downwards.
CCAAATAAGCCGCAAAAGAAGATTCATACTAAGACGTTGACATATCAATGCCGTCCACACATATATAAATACTTATGTACACACAAGCCATCAAGATAAGACAGACACTTCGCTTCAATTCATTTTTGTTGTGTATTACAAGAAACTTGTGATCGCCATGGAAGCTACTTCACAGCCATGTTTCTCTCAGAACTACCACAACACCTCGCTCCATTCGATCCGTAAGCAACCAGCAAAGCCTTGCAAAAAACCTGTGACAGGTTTGTCTCAGCGAATGCATCCTAAAGTTTACAGAGTCGAGCCTGTTAACTTCAAGGAGTTGGTTCAGAGGCTAACTGGCGCACAAGACCATGAGCCAGAGGTGAATCAAGCTGAGGCTAAGCCACTCAAGATTTCTGATGACACTATAACAACTACTAAAGACAATCCCTTCGCGTTTGATCTGTCACCTTCATCATCTCGGTTCTGGGAAGCTTTCCCTCTTCTAAGTCCTGCTAACCTTTCAAGATGGTAGCAAGAAAAAGAAAAAAAGCTTCCTTTTGATTCCAATTTCTTGCCAAATTTTTTTGGCAATTCTTAATGTAGTAACTTTTTACGATCTTATTATCTATAAATACAAAGGTTACTGTTACATTACCAAACTGACAATTTCACATAACTAATGTTTCAAAATCGACCTTTTCGAACATGAAAATTTACGCGCTCTCTACTGATCCCAGTAGTTTCTTAGCTGGGACATGTGAAGAAGAAGCTCGTCTCTGCCTAAACCAGATACACTACTAGTCAAAATCCAAGGAGGATGCACTTTAAAATTCTCTCTAATGATTTGTTGAAAAGCTTTGATGTTCTCATCAGGTCTTTTCCCTTTCGTTGCTTTCATTTTATCGCATTTCGTAAACACGAAAGTCATCGGTACCTTAAAATCATCAAAAAAACAAACAAACAGTTAAAACATCTCCTCAAAAACATCATTTCACTGAACACACACAAACAACAAACATACATTGTTGCGACCAAGCCAATTAGCACAATCAAGATCAATCTTCTGAGGAGGAACACTTGCATCGATCAGAAGAAGAACACAAACAAGAGTGTCTCTATTCAAAAAGTAACCTTTAGTAAACGCAGACCAATCCGTCTTCGCAGCATCTGATACTTTAGCAAATCTGCACAAATACAGTCTCAATATCAAAACAATTAACATTGTTTCCATAACTAGTCAAATCCACAAGGCACCAAACCAAAATTCCAAAAATTTCGGAACCGAACCAGACCGATGAACCGGAATGCCAAATCCGAGTCTCAATATCAAAACAAAGATTGAATTTTTAGAAGCAAGAGATCAAAATACATACCCATAACCAGGTAAATCAACAATGTACCAACTCTTATTCACCAAGAAGTGATTTATAAGCTGAGTCTTCCCTATTCCGTAAACCAAAAAACCGAAACATTCAGAGTTTCAAAACCACAAATTTGGATTCTTTAAAGCAAAATTGAAACACAAACCGGGTTTCTTGGAGGTAAGAGCAACTTCCTTCTTACGAACCAAACAATTGATAAGCGAAGACTTGCCAACATTAGACCGACCCAAAATCGCAATCTCAGGACGATCATCTTTAGGACAATCTCTAGCACGAGCACTACTTTTCACAAACTCAACTTCTTTGATTTGTGAATGACCCGCGAAAGGTCCGATTACGATGTTGGAGCCCGGAAGGACCATATCGTCTGTTAACTCCTCGATCTCTACACCAGGAGGTACGAACAACACGGACTTTGCGAACTTTGCCGCATCAGAAATCGAACGGTTCGTTGTTGTTGTTGGATTGTTCGATGATGATGATGATGATGAGATTCGTGGGATGGATATGAGATTCTTCGGGTTACGGAATGATTGGAGAGTGTGGAAGGAGTGAGATTTGGGTATTAATAAAGGAGTGAGATTTATTGTTAAAGATCGATATCGGAGTAGTAGCACCATTTTTTTTTTTTTTTTGGGCAGAGAAGAGAGAGAGGTTTGGGTTTAGAATGAAGAAGATAGGGTTTTTGAGTTTTGGGAAGTCTTCAAAACCCGAAAGGTTTCCTTCTGTCTCAGATGGAGGCTTTCAGTGTTTTTTTCTTACAATTACTTTTTTTTTTAATGTAATAATAAGCCCTTTGATAAAAAAAAAAAATACAAAAATAATTTATTATATCCTCAGATCTTAGAAAACTCACTACTTTTTTTTATCTCTAGTCACACAGTAATGATCTGTGCCTTTTAATTGGTGTAAATTTTGAGCATTTGTTGAAGTTGAACCTTGATTACGCCTGCAACTAAATCTAATTTAAAGGCTTAATAAAAGTGGTTGTTAAAGAGTTGTTGGAGTCTAAACATTGTTGGTTTCGTGTAAATGATTCTAGTATCTAGAGATAAGGTCTAGTAGTTAAGTTAAGTGTGTAGTAGAAGTGAGATATACTTTTAGGAGAGTGTATTAAACTTGACATTTTAGGTGATTTCTGTAAAATTTACTAATCCTACGTTATTTAACCATCGATTTAAAAAATGTGTAAGATAAAGTATTGTCTGTTAGAAAAAAAAACAAAGTGAAAAACTAGAGAGAACGAGAGAACAAGGTTCTCTTTGTGCTTGTGTTAAAGAGAGTGAGTAAAAATAACAAGCCAACATGTTGTTTTAGCAGTCTCGTACGATTCTTGATTAATCAACCAGCCAACATGTTCTCTCGATTAAAAAAAAAAAAAAAATCCACAAATCCACTTACAATTTTGAATTTATATATGAATATATTATATACTCGAATTTCATGGGTTTTAAAAATATTCGACGGCACTATTAACAAATCACTCAGATTTATTTCTTTATTGTCAACCCCAACTTCTAAAACATATACCATTCTAGTTTTATCATATGGAATACATATTATAATCACAACGATAACTATCTTGATTATCTATGTGATAATGACTAATTAAGGATGGCATAAATCATATAACCAAGAGCCAGTGTTTGTTAGAAATAAATTAGCGAAAATCAAAGATTCTTCTTCGTCTTCTGAGTATAGATGTAATCAGTATGAGCGACCAAAGACCTCCTCATCAAGCAATCTTCGTCGTTGGCACCACAGTTCTCTTCTGCCATTTCATCTAGTTTTCCTTCCATCTTTTTTTCCTGCCATATAAATCATACATTACATTAAAATTATTAGAATAACATGTACATGTACATTTTTATCAACGTGTATTTGAATCCACTAATTAATTGCGCATGCTAAAAATGGCTATAGTATATGCATGTATATATGTTTGCCCTTTGTGTTTTTGTATAGATATATGTATGGAAACAGGTTCATGGCATGTGGATCAGACTAACCATGTTACATGGATCCGCGGCAGCAGTTGTGATAGTGACGGTGAAGGTCGGGTCGGGACGGGCAGTGCATATTAGCGTGGAGCAAAGGAGGAGAGCTATCGTGAGCAAGGCGGAGACGTTTGCCATTTTTTCGATATCTTCTTGGAGGGGGGAGAGATGCTTAAAAGAGAGGAGTTGACGATTTTGGTTTCTTTGAATTCTCAAATTTATAGCAAAATTTCAAATCTATTTTTGTTCTGTTCATTTATTTATTATATATAAGCTAAAATGGGGGGATCTTATCACACGTTGATAACCTCAAATCATCTTCTCTTTTTAGGAGAGTCTAATTTTGGTGGACTTGTTTGACCGATGGAAAATGGAAGTGGAAATTATATTAAATATTTTCACACTTGTGCATAGTGTTATTAGTGGATTTGGACCAAACCGATAAGGAAACAAAAAATAATAGTTTAGTCGCGGCGTGTATGAAACGTGGGATGATAACTTGATAAGTGATCATGCTCCATTTTGTAAAAGCATGTAGTTTTATTCAAAAGTTTTATGGCGTCACCTACCTACACAAGCAAAATATCATTTGACCACATGATTTAAACTAATATATTACACACACTATAGGTTCCACACGGATGCAATGGATCTAACCGGGACATATGGTGTAGTCGACATTGAATAACTGTAGTTGATACAATTGTCAATATGTTAAAACTTATAAGTACGAATGGTGACAAAGAACGGATAGCACAAATTTAACAAAAGGATTACACAAATCCGTTGCAATAAATTAGTGCAAATCAAACATATATAATCTATGAACAAATTAATATAAGTAAATTAATATAAGTATAATCAAAATATAATAATCATTTAATTGTGAGTAAATTATAATAACATTTTGAATAAAGTAAAAAAAAATTATCGATAAAATTAGAGCGAACAATTTTTAAAAGTTTTTTAATTACATAAAACACACTTTAACACATCAAATATCATGCTTATTGAAAATTATGTGTGAATGACTATTTATCTTTGTAAAATCAGTGAAAAAATTATTGAAAAAGTCAGGGAATACCTTGGATAGTCAAATGCCTAAATAAAACTACGGACAAAACAAATGTTAATTTGTGAACGATGCGAACAATCTTACGCACTAGCAAACACGTCCCTACCCGAGTGGTGTGACATGGTGTTGATATCATCCGGTTGGAGCGCACCAAATTTATAAGCGTGTATGGGCGAGTACAAGTCGGTGTGTGACTTACATATATAATATATTTAACCAAGCCGTGTCAAAAACAAATCGTCAAAAAAAATAAAAATTGCAATTATAATTACTCCCTCTATTTCACAAAAGTATCATTCTAGAGTTTTATATTTGTTTCAAAAAAAGTATCATTTTTTTTTCCAATGCATTTTTTACACTAAATTTTTTAATTGTATCCTTAATATAAAGCTAATTAAATTATTAATCGCTTATTAAATACGAAAATATATGTATATTTAATATATATAATTTTTAATTTGTATGAAATATATGAGAATGATAATTTTGTGAAACAAAAAAAGTATAAAAACCGTTATCACAAAAAAAATGATGCATTATAATTAATTTATTATGTGTGAAAAACTTAACTTCGATTAATTAGGAGTGGTTGCCCAAAAAAAAAATATATATATATATATATATATATATATATTAATTAGGAGCAATGTATCAAACACAGATCCAAATCGATGTTGATGTTATATGTATAGTTCGAGACTTGTTTAGCTTTGGTATACTTCAAATGTAAATCACCTTATTTTCAAGACTGGTTTAGCCTTTGGTACACTTCAATGTAATACTCCTCTACTTATGTACTTCCCAATGTTCTCTAGGTTATTATAGCCATGTACTCTTTGCTTCCTTCAAATTAATGCACCAAACTTATTTTAAAAAAAAATTGGAACAGATTTTTAAGATATACTCAAAAGTTTACTTTCTTTGGAGTATATGATTTTTGCTGGATTCAACTCAACTTCTCCTTTGATCGGGATCTATATTTAACTCATCTATTTCATCGATATATGTGTTTATGAAACGATAATTTGATCACAATTCATGATGACTTATGGAATGATAAATTATGACAGTTCAAGTTAGAATATGACAGCATGTCTGTACGAGAAATCCAGAAATTAGAGGAAAGAAGGGGTGGTCGAGTTCCAGCCTTCCAGGTTATGTTTGCAAACAATCCTTAGTCCAATATAATGTTTGGTAGCACTTAAAAAGATGCTTCAACTTATAGAAGTGATCCTTCGCTTAAGGAGTTGAAGGACCCTAGAAAAGCTGATGATAAGGTTAGGCAGACTAGATCTCAACCATAGAGTTTTGTAAATGATGAACCTTGTGTAAGTGTAACCGAATGCGAGTGTTACTTTGTCATTTATTTTGAATAAGTATTTATCTTTCAAATGGTGATCAATATCATAAAATACTTTATCTGAGTCGAGAGGTAAATAGTAGTATCTATTTGAAGTATTTGTGTGGTTGATGCATGTAGCAATTTATGTAAGAACATAAAATACAGACTCACCTGACCTACTTATATTCAATAATAGCAGCAATATATATTACTGATATTTTGTTCTCTTTTGTAATAAAAAGAGAATTGTGATTACTGAAAAAAAAAGTTAATGTGGGAAGCATTTGAATGATACAACTTTATGGCCATTAAAGGTTGATTTAACATGCTACCAAACCATATAATAAAAGTTTTCTCTATATATTTTAATTTTTGCTTTACTTTTGAAGATTTGCATGTGGCCGTTGCTATAGTTTTTCTCTTCTTTATCTTCTTTCTAATTTCCAGTAAACTAACTAACCGAAAATATTAGTGTACAAATCTTAATTAAATCATGAATTTGTTGTTGGACGTATTAGTTGTTTAGTAAGATGCTCTTTCGTTCTTCAATTTTCTTTTGGTTAAACATAAAATCATCTTTCTTTAAATTCCAATTAAATTTTGTCCTCATACCATTATTGTTCTTGGATTCCATTTAGAGTCATTGTCAGTATGGAAAAATCACTTTGATTATAGAAAATTACTTATTGAGAAAACATTTAGTTGGTAGTTACACCAGTACCAAGTACCAACTAATACTGTATATGTTTTTCCAAAGTGATCAGAAAACATCATTTTTTTAAGTATAAAATTATATAAACAACTGACTCAAACATTTTGGGGAATAGAAAATTAAAACTTTTCTGATACAAAAAAATAGAAAATAAAAAGCTGGATTTAGTAAAACTTGGAGAATATTATTACTATGTTGAATAAGAATTTTTTTTTATTGATTGAAATGCTTGTTTATTTTTCTCCTATCAACCACCACTAACTTCACATATAATTATACTATAGAAAACCATTTTCTTTAATTTTGAGCCTCAAAGTATATATACAATTTATTTCACTTTTTTTCTGTTCTAAATCTAGATTTGAATGCATGGCGACAAATTAGATGAATGGACAATGCATGTGTTAAATATGGACTGTTTCTTCATCACTAAGCTATATACAAAAATTTGGTTTAGCAGTTTTAATCTTACTTTATTTTCAGAAAGTGACCTTAACCGAGAGCCTATTGGTGTCCCACAAATATTTTTCTACTTTTATAAAAAGTCGTTTGAAAAGTACTAACCCCACATAGTGCCACATGACTCAAAAGTCGTTAATATGTATAAAATACGGTCATACATCATATTTTTTTCAGTGTTTAAAAAAGCAGTTTAGGCGGCTTCCAAAGCACTGTCTAGATGCCAGACGCTCAAAAAACGCTTAAATGACCGCCTAAATCACTTAAAATTACATAAATTTTATTTTAATATTAATATTTGATTTTTGAATATATATATTTAAATTATAAAGTTTTATATCTGTATACTTAATTATAAATTTTTATATGTTGTTAATTTAACTTAAATAAATATATTTTTCTTACTTTTGTTCATAATTTATATTTTTTTATATTTTTAACATATATTTTTATATAATTTTATATATATAATATTTTATGTTGTAAAGACCTAAACCGTCTAAAAACCATATAAATCCCGACTAAGCGTTCTAAGCACTAAACTCACCGTCCAGATACCGCTTAACGCTTTTTTCAACACTCTGATTTTTTTAATGACCAAAATATCCTTATGAATTTTCTTTAAATTCCAGCCTCCTTCAATTCAATTCTTCCCTTTTCTCCTTCTCTTCTCTCTCGTCTCTCTAATTTAAAACAATTTACGAAACCGGTCATTATGATGTCTACTCTACCGGCTTTTTCCTTTACTGAACCGGGCTTCGTTAACCAAATATCTGATTTACAGACCGGATTCACTCCTTGGGAATTGGACTGCTTTACCGATCTCTTCTTGTCTACTATCAATCACGAACCGGCGGTACTGAGTCCATGTACTGGTGAATCCGACACCGTCAAGATTAACACCGGTTTTAACGGTTTCGACGAATCTTGTATCGGTTCCATCAAAACGAACTCCGGTTCTGATGATTCCGACATTTTCCACGGCGTACCGAGTCCTCAATCCGATGAATTGAACTCTGACAACACGAGAACCCGGATTAACGCCACGGGCCATAACCGGATGAAATTGAACCGTCCGGTTTTGCAGGTCACTGAAGACCGTAAACGGAAGCGTATGGAATCAAACCGTGAATCAGCGAAGCGGTCGAGGATGCGTAAACAGAGACACATTGAGAATTTAAAAGACGAAGCAAACCGGCTCGGTTTAGAAAACAGGGAGCTCGGGAACCGGCTCCGGATCGTTTTGTACAACATCGGACTGATAAGTACGGACAACGATCGGCTTATGTCGGAACAAGAGATTCTAAGGAGAAGATTCTTGGAGATGAGGCAGATATTGATTCTCAGACAGCTTCAGCAGAATCCATCATTGATCATCAATCATCATCAAATGATTTAAAACCAAAAGAAAATAAAAATTTAGAAAGAAAAAAAAAAGTTCAGATCAAAACGAAGTAATTTTTTTTTTATATCTGTCTCTCTTTTGATCTCTGATCCCTCTTATGTGTAAATGAGAATGTCAATGTGTGTTACTTAGATGATGGACTTAGTTTTGCCGTTGTTTCGCATTTGGGCCTCTTTGATCACAATTATCAAAGCCCATTAATTGGGCGATAAAAATATGTATATAACAGCCTAACCAATCCAATTGAATCTTGAAAAACTTCTCTCACTAGTCACTAACTCACTACTAGTCTACTCCATCCAATTGGTGACCTTTTTTCCCTCTTTATATATGAAAGCTTCTGTATCAGTTGGTATATCAAGCTTTGAAGATTGGAGTTGAACCCTCTAAATCACGCAGAGTCTTTAAAACACTTGAATCTTCTTATTCCTCAAGTATTCAAGTTCTCCACAAGCTCAATTAAACCTCTCTCAAGCTTTCTTTGTCAAGTTCAAGTACTTCAAGTTGAATCATATGCTACGTTATACGGAATAAACTAAAATATACTCAAATATATAACGCGATTTTCAAATTAAATAATTTACCAACGCAATAAACAATACATTATTTGTTAATATACATGGCATGCAAAACTATCAGTCTATCACCATTTTGGAAAATGATTTTTATCTTACTGTAAATTTAGTTTATAAAAAATATTATGATACAAACTAGAGTAATTTAAAGTTTAGTTTTAGTTTGTAGTATTTTTGAAAAATAAAACTAATAATAACATTCTTTGAAAATTATTTATGTTATCTTACTCTAAATTTAGTTTATAAAAAATATTATGATACCCTAAAAACTAAAAACTAAACCCTAAAAATCCTAAAAACTAAAAAGTAAACGAAAATAAAAGAAATCTAACATTTTTTTTTTGGTAGAAAAAAAGAAATTTAACTTTGAAATTATAAACTCTTATTTTTTTTTTAAATTATAGTATTTGGATAGTATTTTTTTTAAGATTTAAAGTAATATTAAAAATAAAAAGAACTTAGTTTACTAGTTAATGTAAGCAAAAAGATTATTCACTCCAAACTATCTAATACTAAAACTGTACTCGTAAGGCATCTATTGAGATATTTCATTCGGTAAGAATTGTCGTGTCTGCTGCAAGTGGAAGTGTCTGGATCGTCCCACACATGCCACGTCTTTAGAATAAAATCTCCAAAAAATATACAAAGAATCCAAATTAAAATCATATGGACCATCAATAAATTTGAGAGGTTGGTCCTCCTCCACTCTTTTTATAATTTTTAGAAAAACAGAAAACAGGAATAAGTTTGGGTAGGGTTAGTGAGAGAAGTGCAAAAAGTAGTTAAGGGACCCCAAAAGCGGAGAAACAGAACCAAAAGAAAAACTAAAGTTGGAGACAGTTGTTTTGGAGAAGTGTTCTATGTCCAATCCACAAACAATGTTGCCTCTTGTCTGCAACTAGGAAACCTCTTCATACTGATCACAATTTTTAGACATTGTAAAACTATAGGTTTTCTAATTATTACTGTTTTAATAATACATTAATATATTAGATGGCTGTTTTTTTTTTTAAGAACATAGATCATTGTGAACAAAGATGAACCAGTGGCTTGAGAAAATAAATCCATGGATTCAGAAATGAGAAAGATGGAGAAGAAACGGGTCTTTAAGGAAAAACAAAGAACAAAGATTATGAAGAAAAAAAACAAAGCCCTATCTCTCTTCTCATCTTTCCTTAGTTTCTTCTGACTTTATATATAGAAAGAAAACAACAACAACAACACAATGCAGTGCACCAAGTAAGAAAAAAAAAACAGAAACAGAGGAAAAACAGAGTGTTTTGTTTTCGCCATTGTCCTTTGGGCTTTTTTTCTTTGCGGTTTCACAGAGGAGCAGTAGCAGAAGTGTTCATTAGTGTGGTCGGGCCAAGCGGATCCTTTCCATCGCCATTCTTGTTATTATTATCGCCAATGACAGTACTGCTTCCCGAGCTGCTGTTAGAAAGAGAACCAAACGTCGATTTTTGCAAGACACCCGTTGGAGAAGAACCAAACTTGGGACTATTCGTCGTGCTGTTTAGTACCTCACCAAGAGGACCTCCCATGGAGTTATTGTTACCCCAGGAGATCGGTATCCAGTTATTCGCCTTCTTCCCAGGCTCAAGAAACTCGGTGTTAACGCCTAATCCAAGGTCAAACTCACGCGATAACCTTAAAGGCGAGAGTGGTAGTTTATCTTGAACAGGGGAAGATGGAGCCATGGGGATTGACATTGAGAGCTGAGTCCAATCTGATTTCAGCTCTTCAGGCCAAGAATCATCATTGTTGTGATTGCCCGAATGCTTCGCTTGGTTGCTGAAGTCAAGATACGATCCAAAGCCTTTTGAGGAGTTCCCATAGGAGGCTTGCTTGTGCGAAGGGTTTAGTAACGAGTCAGAGGAGATAAGTCCGAATTCAAAAGGATTATTATTGGTTTGTTTCGGATGAGGATCCTTCGGCTGTAAGTTCATCGCGGTAGGAAAAACTGAAGCCGCACGAGAATTTTGAACCCTGTAATGCAACACAAGTAACCCCCATTAAGATTTATTTTAACAATTGTATTGTTAATTTTGCGCATCATTGAATCATCAAGAAAAGGAGAGGAAACAGTTTCATAAAAGCAAAAAAATCCAAATATATAGAATCCTAAGCCTCAATTAATAAGGAGGGGTCACAATCATAAAAGATGTAGTAATAATGAATTGGTGGGTCTACTTCTTCTTACTCATAGGGCAAAGAAAAGAGAAAAAAAAAAGAAGTTAATAAAAGGTATGAACATTAAAACTTAGGAATATGCAGATATGTTATATCAAAAAGGCAAAATTAAAAAAAAAAGAGATTTCAAATGTTTTCACCTGGTAGCCAAAGAATCTGTAGATTGATTATTATTGGCATGATGATGAGTTATAACAGCAGCGGCAAGGCTATTGTTGTTGTTATCTAATCCACGCATAGCAACAGCCGAAGTCCCCGCTGCTTTGGACACTCCAGCAGCGGTAGAAGCAGCGGCAGAAGCGGCGGCAGCATTAGTATTGTGGCCATTTTGGCCTTCCACAGGCTTTCTTGAACGATGGCGGCCTCTGTTAATATGTCGTTCACAGTACTTTTGATCGGGAACAGCATCCCTCGAGCACCGCCATTTCTTTCCATCTGTCCGGCGACATCTCCCTGGCTCGGGATCCATGTTACCACCGGAAAAGCCCAGATGAAAAGAGCCCCATCCAACTACATATAAACACACACAAAAACAAAAGAATCTCTCAAGATCTCATAAAAGCACCCAATGGGCAGGCAACAAACAACATTCCACTTAAAAAAAAGATAGCATAAAGTGGATTCTTGGCTAATGTATTGGAGAGAAAAAAAAGGAATCGAAACTATTGATCAAGAACCTCCAATCTTTAAAAATTGAAGATAAAGGAAGAGAGCTTACAAGAATTAGGAGGCAAAGATCCATAAGGGAAAAAAGATTTCTTGAGAGAAAGGAGTAAACTAGATGGCACAGGGACATTGGCTGTGATATACTTATAGATCAACGCCTGTTGCTCTAGCTCAGCCCATTGAGTCAGTGAAAAAGGACCTTTTACTCCTGTCAACAAGTTTCCATGCATGCTGCTTGTGTTCATCATCCCTCCTAAACCATATCCTGTCACCCACCACATCAACCCATTTCACTAAATCAAACTCTTAAAACAGAAAAAAAAAAAAAAAACATATGATGATATTTAAATTTTGACATAAACTCATTTATTTAAATCTAACTCTAAGCAAAACCCATTATCTGAGTTTCAAGAAAGTAAATATCTTTTAGATGAAAAGAAAGAATCAAAAAAAAAAGAAAAAGAAAAAAAACAGAGTATGTTATTACTATTCAGACCTGAGTTTCTACAGTACTGAAGATAAGGTGAGACATCTGGTTTGTCCGAAGCAGAAGAGAAGCTAAGCATATGTTCTTGTCCCCTACGAGGATCAATAGTGGTAGATCTCAGTAAAGGGATGCCCTGATGAAACGACAGCGTTTTAGCTGCGGCAGAGGTTGAAGAAGAGAAGCCATCAGTTGATGTTCTTGAGAGCTTTGAACTTCTCCAGCAATCTTCACCATCGAAACCGGATCTTTCTTGCTTGTTGTTGTTGATGAAACCAGATCCGAGTTCGGT